>NC_134855.1:30200971-30506804 GCF_049852395.1 Peromyscus maniculatus bairdii | reverse complement strand
AGTGGTGCACAAACCCACGTATAAGGAAACCACTTATTCATATAAATAATTTTTTCTCAATTTGTTTTTAGGATATGCTAGATGTTGTGGCATATGCCTTTAATCCCAGCACTCAGGAGGCACAGGCAAGTGAATCTCTGAGTTTGAGACCAGATCCATCTACACAATGAGTTTCAGGACATCCAGGGTTATGTAGAGATCGTTTCTCAAAAAAAAAAAGAAAAAAAAAAGAAAAAAAAAAGAAAAAAAAAGAAAAAAAATTTAAAAAAAGAAAGAAAAAAAAAAGAAAAAGAAAAGAGTTAAATATTACTACCCATGTCTGGCTTTATTAATAAACCTCAATCCTCTGCCCTTGGTGTAAGTATTTTTCCGGTGCATATACTGGTTCCCCAAAATGTGAAGTCTAATAGAAGTCAACCCAAGTCTAATGGCTACTACATAGCCTGATGATAAAATTAAACTCTATGTGAAGTTTCTGCTAGAACCCAAATACAGGTTTACATGATCACAATGGAGCAAGCAACTATAGGAAGTTGTGATGCTAACTTACTTTAATTCCTCGGGATAAACCAGAGCTGTCGCTTTAGCAAATGTAGCATTCCACAACAGAGCACTCTGTTTCCGAATCTGTTTATTCTTGTGAAGAAATACTATGCACAGAAGTGGAGAAAGTTGTCCAAGAAGTTCACTGTCATAGGCTCCAGGGTAGTTGTACTGTAGACAAGCAATGATTTCTCCTAATAGCTTTTCTAACTAGGAAAGAGCAGGAGAAGCAAAAAGTATACTAAACACAAATTTATAGAACATGTTACTATTTCAATTTTAAAAATCTGGACCATCTTAGTATGCATGTATGTATGCATTTATTTAATGTGCGGTGGTGTTTTGCCTGTATGTATGTCTGTGTGAGAGTATCAGATCTTAACAGACAGTAACAGACAGTTGTGAGTTGCCATGTGGGAGTTGAACCCGGATCTTCTGGAAGAGCAATCAGTGCTCTCAAGCTCTGAGCCATCTCTCTAGCCCCAAATCTGAACCATCTTTAAGCAACACCATAGTCACCATAACTATACACTCCTCTTTATAAATGAACAAACTATCAGATAAATTTACTTTGAGTACTAATATTGTAATTTAATTTGAAGTTATTTCTTGTTAACAGGAAAAATGTTTTATTAGTTGTAATGGTAATTAATAACCCTACACAATTTATCAATAAAATATTATAGCCAATAATCCTCATATAAAAAGGAATAAGACCCAAGAATTACATGAATTGAAAATAATAGTAAACTCTAAAGAAAAAACCCAGCTACCCAAGAATCCATCCATCCCTTACTGTTTTATGATCGTTACAAATGAAGCAATGGGGCTGGGGGCTCAGTGGCTAACAGCACTTGCTGCTCTTCAAGGTCAGTGAGTTCAGTTCCCAGCACCCGAACTGCCCGTGACTCTAACTCCAGGGGAATCTGACCTCTTTCAGACTCCCAAGGTAGCATAGTTTATACATAATCATTCACAAATGCACATAAATTTTAAAAATTTTGTAATGCAGTAAGATAAGAAGGAATGAAGGCACTTGCCATTAAGGCTGATGGGCATGATTTCAGTCCCTGGAACCTACAGTGTAGGAGAAAATCAACTCCTGCACATGTCCTCTGACCTCCACGGCATGCATTCACACATACCAAATGTATATATAAATGGAAAATACTAATAATAACCACTTAAAATCAATTATGTTTAAGAAAGATAACTGCATAAACCATATGCTGTCCTCATTAAGTATATTTTATGGACACTATCTACTTACCTTGTTGTTCAAACTATTATACACTTTAGGAACTTCATCAAGCCTGGGAAGACAGATGTAAAACCGTTACCATTTATATTTTAAGATACCATCACTGCACTAGTTAGTTATCAAGCTAAGCCTCCAAGAGAAGAACAGAGCCATACAAACAAAAGGTAAAACATTCACAGTAATGTAAAATATTGCAAGAATAAGAAAAGACTGCCAAATGTCAAGCAAGAAGTTATCATATAAACATTTAAATGAATCTTTACAAACGCCTAGAACAGACTTCAAGTGCTCATGGTATCTACTGTCCATCTCCTGTCTTTTCTTTGTGCAGGGGTAGGAATGGCACCGGGGACTTTGTGTATGTTAGCTAGTGCTTACTATTTCACCAGACCCCTACACATTTTTTTTAAAGTGTAGGCAGGTGCCTGTGGAGGCCAGGGAAGAGGCAGAGATCAGAAGAGGAAAGGATCACTTAAAGCTGGGGGTACAAGCAGTTTAAGCCTCCCCAAGGTGGAGGCTGAGAGCTAAACTCTAGCCCTCTATAAGAGCAGCAAACACTCTTAACTGCTCAGCCATCGCTCTGGCTTCTTCCTGTCCATTTTTAATAAAATAATGACTTTAAAAAAAAATCTGTGGCCACGCGGTGATGACGCACACCTTTACTCTCAGCACTCTGGAGGCAGAGGCAGGCAAATATCTGTGAGTTCGAGGCCAGCCTGTCTACAGTGAATTCCAGGACAGTCAGAGTTTTGTTTATTTTGTTTGATTTGTTTTTTGTTTTTGAGACTTTGCCTCAAAAACAGAAAACAAATCAAACAAAATAAACAAAGAACCTTGCTCAACAGACATGATCAATACAAACAATGACATATGTCAATGTATCTTGACAGAAAAAGCTGGATAGAGAACCACAGGAATTCACTGGTCAGAAACTGGGTTAAGAGTTTAAGAAAATGAGATTTCCATGTATATAATTGCATACAGTGTTTTCAATTGCATAATATCAAATCAAATAGATCTGTATTATAATACATTTAATAAGCATGCTTCTTTGTATAAACAATTACAAAAATCACATGCAAAACTGAAAAGTGCAAGGGAAGGAAAAAAAAGTCAAATGGAATAGTAGTAGTTCTAAGTCCCATCTCCAACTTCTACATTCTAGAATATATACAGATCTATTCTAGAACACCATCCAGGACAATAAAGCTGAGAGGAAAGCAAAAGTTACTAATTATATTTAAATTACACATATTAGGGCTGAGAAGATTGGCTTTTTTGGTTAAGTGCTTGTCACACAAACATGAGTTCATGAGTCTGGATCCCGAGAACCTGAATACAAAGCCAGATATGAGGACACACAGACTTGCAACCCCAGCACTAAAGAGGATATCCTGGTGCTTCCTAGAGTCTGCAGCTGGAATTGGGGAGCTCAAAGTTAGTGAGAGACCCTGTCTCAAAAAGCAAGGTAGAGAGTTAATAGAAGGCAGTCTGTGATCTCTACATGTATGAGATCTACATGAACATGTACACATGCAAAATACACAAGAAGAATCATATCTACTTAATTCAACATGAATAAGATGAAAATACTTACTTTGCATTTTCATACAGTAAAGCCAGAGGTCTTGTAAAAGTGGCAAATATTTCTCGGATCATAGACGGCAAGGAAATATGTCCAAATATACTGGACAGCATACTGATGACAGAGTTACCAATAGTAAGCAGTGTATCAGAATATGTTTCCTTGAAGGTCAGAGTGTGGAAAGAATGGATCACTCTCACAATTAGCTTAAATAAAGAAGCCAATTTCCCAAGGGGTTCCTTCTTCTTTCTGGACCAATCTGAAGATCTCTGTGGTGCTAAGACACAATTGGGTTGATTAAAAACTTAAGTACTTTGATATGTATCAATATCACTTTTACGTTTTGCATTCAAATGTTACATACATCAAATATACATGTTCTTGTTAACTAACACCTCAGATAAACCTTCAAATGGTTAAAGCATTATTGAATAAATATCAATAGAGTAGCTTTAGAAATGAAAACCAAATACAACAGAAAAGAGCTAGCAGATCTCAAATAATCCCAGAAAAAAAGAATTCCTAGGGTATTTTAAAATACTTTTCAATTTCTGTTTTCCTCAGAATTTCAATGAGTTTATAAATACTAAACCACATGACTGAAGCAACAAAGCTAAATCACCATGGGTTTTCAATATTAAATGATTTCAATAGAAATTAATATTCCTGGATCATCTACATACAATTCATTGATCGCTGGAAATAGAGAATTCAAAGAAACTCTAGTTATAGATTTTATAGACTCTAACATTTACTTAAAAGCACACATTTCCTTTACGGTCCCTCCTCAATCATTTCTCTCCAGATTCCAGGTACAAAACAAACCTCATTTTTCTCTTGCCCTGAAAGTCATTCTTATTCCAAAATTACTTGTTTCTTTTTGTAAGACAATCAAGTCCTAGGAAAGCCCATATTTAAGGGAGGGGGAAGTTTAACTCATACCTTACTCGCTTTTCAAGGTGAATTAAAACCAGGGTTGCTACTAAAAATGTCAATCATTCTTTCTAGGATCAGTTTCTTCAACATAAGCATGTTTAAATACAACTCAGAAATTCTCGTACAAATGTCAAGCCTGAGGTGCCAGGAGATGTCAGGAACTCATAAAAATTGCCTGACCAAATTTTACCTGTCTATATACTTAGAATACCGGCAGCAAGGTTCTCATTTAAATTGGTTAGGTACAATGCAGCAAGAACCATGCAGAATCATGGCAGCCAGAAGCATATCCACAGAAACAGGTAACACAGACCACATACCTAGCCATGCCCCAGCTTTCCTCAGTAAAAGGACTCAGAAACAATGGTACCTTAGTAGCAATGAATTGGTATGGATTTTTACATCCCAGTCTCAGATAAAAAGAATTATGTTTCTGGGGGAAATAATCCCAAGCTATAAGAAAAGTACAAGATATAGCTGAATATTCTGCAAACTCAAACAGTGGAAATTTGTCAAAATACTATAAGAAAAAGATGTCATTCAGTAATAAAGTGCTTTTCTAACAAGCAAAGGTTCTGGGGTTTGATCTCCCAGTACAGAGAAGAAAAGAACTTATGGGGGGGTGTGTGTCAGGAATTTATCTCAGTGGTATAGTGCTTGCCTAGCAAGCACAAGGCCATGGGTTCGGTCCTCAGCTCCAGAAAAAACAAACAAACAAACAAACAAACAAAAAAAGAACTTTTAGAAGGTAAATGGTATCTACAAAAGAGGGAATAAAACAAAAAAGTGCGGGAGGCTGAATATCGTGTTATATAAGGCTGAAAGGAGGAAACAGGAATATTAAGGTTAGGATTTTGCTGGCCAGTCTAGTCAATTAGTGAAATACTGTCTCAAAAAATTTAGTGGTAAGAAATAGAACAGTGGTTCTCAACCTTCCTAATGCTTTGACCCTTTAATACCATTCCTCATGTTGTGGTGACCTCCAAATATAAAAAAAATCCAGAAGTCCACACTGATAGCTTGAGCTGTTATATTAGAACATATTATCCATACCTCTAGAATTCAAACTATAATTCTATTCAATAATTGTGAAATAAATATTATGAGAACGAGGATTTAAAATAGGGACTTCATGATGTAATTGGTAAGAAATTGACTTCTGATACAAACTAATTAAAGTAATCAAATGAAAACACTGTGATCATTTCAGAAATCATAGTGATTGGCAACCAGGAAGATCATGACTGTAATCACAGAAGACTCACCAACAAATAAATTCCAGAACGTTATGAGCTATAAAGTCCCAAGCTAATAAATCTCTAAGTTTGAGGCTAGCCTGGGCTACAGAGTTCCAGGAAAGGCTCCAGAGCTACACAGAGAAATCCTGTCTCAAAAAACAAAACAGAACAAAAAAAAGAACTTTCTCTGAAATGCTGTAAAATATTGTATAAACAAATAAAGGTAAAGAAAATACTTACATTTGATTTTGGGCTGATATTTAATATTATATGGTGAAAAGTCGATACAATCAACCATTACGATAATAATTTGAGAGATCCTGTCCAAGAATAACAAATCCTAGGAAAAAATTTAAGTATCATAATCAAAAAATCTTACTACAGGAATAGTACTCAAGTAACAGTGAATATGCACAAAAACTTTTCATTATTTATGCTACAAATACATCCCAGTTAGATGTTCTATGGCAAACACTGTGCTTCTCAACACTCAGGGAAAATCATGGATCTTTACAGTATCCAAAGAAAGCCATATCCACCAATAAATTCCATTCATTTATTTATTGCTTGGGATGTGTGCAAGGTCTTTGCCACAGCTTTACCTAAAACCCACCCTCAAAACTAGAGTGACAACTCAGCTGTGGAAGCACTTGCTGGTACAGAAAATGCACACCTATATGAGGTCCCAGAGGATCTTCCACCCTCCCTGGGCACTCACACACACATGCACACACATCTTTAAAAAATGAAGTAAGTCTTGAAAATTATATTAAGCCCCGTGAACACAAATACAACAAAACAACCACTAAATAAGCTCCTCTATCTTTCTTCCTCATTCCTAACCCAAAAGAAATAAAAATAGAACTGAAAAAGTGGAGCAGAGGCTGGTAGAAAACAAGAATAAAAAAGGTAATATGGCTTTCCCCTGACACAATCTCTACAGCTACTACTTTTCGGGACATGCAGAATGCCTCCAACAAAGAAGGGCACAGAGAAGAAAGGTATTCTCCACCAACAAGGTAAACCATCAACCTTCACAAGACCTCCATGGAATTACAGGATTCAGAGAGTACCTCTTAAGCACTCTCAAAGATCCAAACTTATTTTATGACAGAGACAGGATTCCACAGTGGGAACTGATATCAAGCTCAACAAAGCAGTCAACGTCAAAGGAATCTAGAAATACTCAGCATCATATCCAAATGTCTGTCCAAACACTACGGGGTTAAGGATTCACCAAATAAGCACTATGCTTAAATGATGTCCCTGTTACCATGTTAAAAAAAATCCAAAAAGAGCCAGGCAGTGGTGACCCACACCTTTAATCCCAGCAGATCTCTGTTTTTGAGGCCAGCTTGGTCTACAGAGTGAGCTCCAGGACAGCCAGGGATACAAAAAGAAACCCTGTCTCCAAAAAAAAAAAAAGAAAAGAGAGAGAGAGAAAGGGAAGGAAGGAAGGAAGGAAGGAAGGAAGGAAGGAAGGAAGGAAGGAAGGAAGGAAGGAAGGAAGGAAGGAAGGAAAGGAGGAGGCTGGTGAAATTACTCAGTGGGTAAAAGTGCTTACCACCGAAGTTAACAATCTGAGTTCAATCCTAGGACCCATATGGTAGAAGGAGAACTGACTCCCACAAGTTACCTTCTGACTTCAAAAGGTACACTAATACAAAAAGTACACTAACATGTGTGCATGTATATGTACGTATGTGTGTACACACGTACACACGTACACACACACACAGTATAATGTTATAATTAAAGAAAAATCTAGTCTGTCACTGGAGATGAGAATTGCTAAGTGTCAAAGTTATACATCCAGGCACAGTAACAAAGGCTCCAGAGACCCTGTCTTAAGGGAATAAATAAGGTGGAATTATAGACCAAGACAGCCAATGTTCTCCTTTGGCCTCTACATGCACGTAAGCATCACACTCTCATCCCACATATATATCATCACACCCACTAAGGAGAGGGGTTCAAGACTGCTTGGGAACAACTTAAATTCAACCCCAGAACCTATTGTGGAAGGGAAAGATCAACTCCCAAAAGTTGTTCTCTGGCCTCTACAAGTGTTACATCATAGGTCCCCATGTTCCCACCCCAATAGTAAATTTTAAAATAAAATCAACGGGAGAGTAATTGAAGTTATTTGGTACAGTAGAGTCCCTGGATAGCATGCATGAAGCCTGATCAAGTAAGCCAGGAACAGTAGGTCACAGCTGTAACCCCAGCACTCAGGAGGTGGGGAGAGGAAATCAGAAGTTCAAATTCCAAACTTCCATAGTGTTCCAAGTTCACACAGAAAAGGCATCTCCGGTTCCTGATCCTCCGGTCCTCAGACCCTCAGCCCCACACCCAAACTTCCATTCAACTAACTACAGATGCTAAGTACCAGCACGGAAACAAACAAGTCCAAGATAGCATGTGTTCTCTAAAAATAAATCCCATTTTAATGGATCCAAATAACAACCTGGAAGGACTTCCAAAAAATTTAAAACAATGGTTATACTGTCGGAGAATGAAAACAAAGATGAATGAAATATGGATGTCAATATAAGACATGAAACAGAATTCAATAAAGAGATGTAAATTACTGAAGAAAAGCCAATCTGAAATGATGCTGGGAAAAGTTCTGTAAGCCAATAAAAACCTCAGTGGAAAGCCTTACTAAATGAATAAACTATATGCAAAACAGCATAAGGGCTAAAGAAAAGGTAGAAAATTGGATCACTTAGTGAAGGTAATGATAAATTTACAAAATAATCCACTAATATTAGTACTTTGGGGCACCATGGAAAGACCTAACTTTTAGATTATGGCCATTAAAGACTACCTTATCAAGGTCACAGAGTATATTTTCAAAAATTATAGAGGAAAATTTTCTACAACTAGAAAAAATGATGCCCATCAGGTAAAAGTCTATAGAACTCCAAAAAGGATCAAAAATAAATAAAATCCCCAAAATATACAGTTTTTAAAAACATTAAGCCAGGTGCCAGTGGCACACATATTTAATCCCAGCACATGGGAGGCAGACAGATGGATCCAAGTTTGAGGTCAGCCTGGTCTAAAAGCTAGTTCCAAGACAGCCAAGGCTACAGAGAAACTGTCTCAGGGGAAGGGAGAGGGAGCACAAAGAAAGCATACTGACAAGCTGCAAGTGAAACAATCCAAGTCTCAGACTAACACCTATTACTTAACAGAGACGTCTAAAACAAGAAGTGGCCAGAAAGACACCTTCCAGGTTCTGAAAAGTCTCCACTGTCAACAAAACCTATCATACTCAGTAAAAGTATCAAAATCAAAAGCTGGACATGGTGGCATCACCTTTAATCCCAGCACTGAGAAGACAGAAGCAGGAGGATTTCTGTGAGTAAAACTGCTATCACCCCTCCCTGAAAGGAGAAATAAAACCCTTTCATGAGAAACAGATGAAAGGAATTCTACAAGGAAAATACTTTAGTCTGAAGAGACGAACAAGTAGCACATGGTGTTAGAAAATAGGATCTATCTCTGCTGCCTCCAAGAAACAATTCATCAAAGATAGGAACCACGTTAGCTGGGTGGTGGTGGCAGCAGTGACGACAACGGCACACGCCTTTAATCCCAGCCCTTGGGAGGTAGAGGCTGGCAGATCTCAGTGAGATCATAGCCTGGTCTACAAATGGTCTACAAAGTGAGTTCCAGGACAACCAGGACTGTTACACAGAGAAACCCTGTCTCAAAAAAACCAGAAGGAAAATGAAACCACTTCAAGGTAAAAGGAAGAAAAAAGGTATTCCAAACAAATGGATTTAGGTAACAAGAATATTCTAAGATCTGACGAAACAGACTTCAAATCAAACAACTCAAATGAGATATGGTCACTTCACACAACACACCAAGAGACATTACAACCCTAAACATATGCAAACACAAGCATACCCATTTTAAAAAAAAATTTTAGATGTAAAACCACAGATAACCCCAACACAGTGATAATAGGTGACTCCAATACACTTTCAATAGTTTTTGTCATCTACAATACTTCAGTTTAATGACACCATACAGCAAATGGACTCAACACTACAGATTGACATAAACATTGAGGAATACACAAACACACACTCTATTCAGCAGTGTTCATGGAACTTCCTACAAAATTGATCACCAATTAATTAGGTAGGACACAAAGGAAGTCTCAACAAGTAACAAAATTAAAATAACATACTATATTCTAAAGCTAGGTATCAACAGCAAAACTATAAAAAAAAAACAGACTAAACAACACACCACTGAATGACAATTCAACCACTGAAGAAATTAGAAATTAAATTTTTAAAATTCCTAGAATTGGAAGAAAATGAAAATACACCAAAATCTAAGGGACATAAAGGACAGTCATGAGGAAAGTTACAGTATAAGGACCTATATCACAATGTGAGATCACATCAATAACTTCATGATACACCAAAAGACTCAGGAAAAACAGAACAATCCAAACTCCAAACAGTAAATAGGAAGGGATAATCAAAATCAGACACCAAAACATCAACACAGAGGAAGAGCTGGTGCTCTGAAATGATAAGCAAGTCTGACCAAAGTCAGCTGTCGGGTAGAGCATGCCCAACCCCAGCAAGGGGACAGAAAGAACAGTTATGTATTGCTATTACAATAACTAATTGCTTTCTGGTTGGATCTGAGGTCATTTCATGCCTGGCCCAGAAAGTCTGGTCAAAAGTCCATGGCTGGGGAAGTCATATAGGAGTTTGGGCCTCTTCACCAGAATGTCAAAGGTCAGAAACATCAACCAAGTGGCAGAAGAGAACATAGTGAAGCTGCCAGCCCAAGTACTGCAGAAAAAGTCTGATTCAGCAATCTCTAACAGCCAAAGGCCATGAACTTTCTCTCTACATATCAGAATAGGCAAGGGCTGACTGAGCCTACCCTCCAGAATTTTGACCCATTCAGAAGGAAAAAAGCTGTTTAATGTGCTTTCCTTTCCATGCCAACTACTTCCATCCAGTAAGTTCTACAAAGGATGATCTCACACAGCCTGTAGCAAAAAAAGGGAGACAAGACACTCAGCTCCATGCAGCCACAACTTAGCAGACTGTGCTCACTCTCCTTATCATTTAGGGATTTTGACTTGGGCATAACCAAGATTCGTGCTTTGAGGTAGAGAAGAATTTCAGAACTAATCAGTAGGAAGGTGAACTGTAGCACAAAGACATTAAGGAAAGCTTAGACTGAGGTTAAGAAAAAGAAGCACCCAAGGTAATGAGACTTGTGTTTCCTACATGAACTGGACCTCTTACAGAGAAGCTGCTGGACACTGTTCACTGTTGAGTGTTATCTCTACTTTACACATGTACACTACAGGGAAACTCACCAAAAGGGTTTCATCTTCCACGCTGCACAGTATCTTAGAACAAAGTTCCTCACAGCACAAGTTCTCTTCTGCTGTCGCCACCAGAGCAGCACAGCATGCAAATGCTCTATATAACTCTGACCACGTCTTAAGTAAAGTCTTCATGGTAGCCTAACAAAAAAGACACCGGGTAAACTGACACCAATTGACCAAATATAACAGGATTAACATTTAAGTGTCAGAGGGATCTGTTATAAGCTGTTATCTCCCTATTAAGTTCTATATGATGGGTATCAGAAATTACCAAAGGTCAAAAATCAAAGAAGCCTCATTGCACTGTCTTCTCTGCCTCCCCACAAATATTCGTCCACCCCACAATTCTAATTGCAAGGAAAATTAGAGCTAGTTCTAATCATATATAAAGGCAGTTTCCAGAAAGGCACAAACCCCTTATACAAACAATATACATTCTTACCATGGGAAATGTCTGAGCTGAAAAAACATGGTTTATTGGTAAAGTCAATGCACCATAGATGGCACTAAAATTATGTTCTAAGGCATCACCTTGATTCACTTCATTGGTCTGAAACAAAAAAAATACATAATTAAATTACCATCTAATTTTAATCCTACCTGGTAACATAACTCACATGGAACAAACTGTTCTACCAGAACCCATTCTAGAGATGTTACACTTCTACCCTTAGATACAAGTATGACCTTACTGAGATGAACTAAAGACCTGTCCAGACTCAAGATGAGGTCATACTCAAATATGGTGATGTCACACCCAACAAATGGCAACCTGACTACCATGGGAGACACCCGAAATTATGTGGATACAATTCAAGGTCATGGACTGCCGGCTACCACTATTAACAGAGGAAGGCAACAGATTCTCTCAGGGCTCCAAAACAGAAAAACGACTTCTAGTCTTCAGAACTGATAGCATAGGTTCCTACTTATTATTAGAGCTAGAACTATAGCCCAGTGATTATCTGGAGATACAATTTTTCCTTTGGTCTTGACTCTAGTACTCAACAACATAAAACAACAATTGATTTAAAAAACAAATTAATTCTGTTTTCACCACCTGTTCATATGAATTTGGTGTTCTCAGAAACCTTGGGGGTGGAGTGGGTGGAGACATGGACAGGGAGACCCTGAGGTCCCCTATAAACCAAGTATACTGACTGTGGTTTGAAAGAAAATGACCCCCAAAGGGAATGGCACTAGTAGGAGTTGTGGCTTTGTTGGAGGAAGTGTTTCACTGCAGGGGTGGGCTTTGAGGTCTCCTTTGCTCAAGCCTCAATCCATGTGACACTCAGTTCTCTTCCTGTTGCCTTTTCATCAAGATGTAGCCAGTAACATGTCTGCCTACATGCCACCATGCTCCTTGCCATGATAACAGACTACACCTATGAAGATGTAAGCCACCCCAGTTAAGTGTTTTCCTTTGTAAGAGTTGCCGTGGTCATGGTGTCTCTTCACAGCAATAGAAACCCTAACTAAAAAACTGATTTTAATTTCTGAAACAACCCTAAGCTCCCAAGCTAGTACTTATAACTCACACATGTAATCACAGCATTAGAAGGTTGAGGAAGGAAGACTGCCAACCTTTCTAGGGAAAGCTGCTAGAGAGTCACCATCTCAAAACAAAAAACACAGAACCTTAAACAATTCCTAAAACATTAGTCAGACGAATAGACTCATAAAGAACCCCTGCTACCATTCAAGGTGAGATTCTTAGAAATATAATCTATTTTCCTTCCAGGAGAGCACTAGCTTAAAAAGCAGACTTTTGTAAAAATCTCCTGTGGAGTTTTTTCATTCCTCGAGTGACTTAAAATCAACCTAAAGAATACTCCAAAAAAAAAATAAAAAAATTGAACTTATGCATCAAAAGCAAACAAAATATACCAAAACAACAAAAACACAAAAGTGAACTTGTGTTCTACATCTTATTAATAATACTTGAAACTTACAAAATGTAAAAACTATTCTACTCTTAATAGATTCCAAACTTAAGAGAAGGCTAAATGTTGCGGAGGCACTACGGCTTGACTCTATACATATAACCTATTGAAAGCAATCACAGGTCAGGTGTCATAAGCAAACCTTAGGGCAGCTTTGGGAAGCCAGGACATAAAGCCGGCTTGGCTACATACAGATAAGTTTGTTTCCAGAGGACAACAAGAAAACAAAGACCATTTTTCATTGTTCCTTATCTGGTACACTTCAATGTAAGTATTCAAACAATTAAAATATTGGGAGGATGGGGCAGAAAGTCGTAGGTGGAAGGCCAGCATAGGCTACACAGGAGATACTTGACACAAACCAAAAATGAGGAAAAAGGACCCAGTGTTATCAGCACTACTATAGGATAAGGAGCTGTTACACTATGAAAAATGGAATCAAATACACAGATCAATCCCAAACTGCATTTAAAAAAAAGTTTCAAAAAGTGTTATTTTTATTTAAACTCATACCTGGGGGATGGGGAGGGGGCTAGCATGGTGGCACAAGTCTGTAACCTCCTAGCACTGAGGGAGCAGAGGCAGGAAGACTGCCAGGCAGAAGAAGTCCAGCCTGATCTCTAAGCATGCTTTCTAAGTATTAGTCCAAACCCCGGTGAGGGGACATAGCAGACGTGCCATACCTGATGAATCCTATCGGTCAGTGGAGTGACTATAATACTCCACATTCTCCAGAGATGCTCCTTGTTTGCCAACTGCTTTGCATTCTGATTAATCACACTTAGTACAGAATCACTAAAAGCCAATGGTGAAGTTGGACCAGAAAGCACACATCCTACAAGTGTTTCTAGATTGAGAAAAAACCTAAAAAATAGGAACAATGGATCAGAATGAGTATTTCATCCAGAAAGACATTATGCATTAGCAAAATTCTAAACTTAACAGCTGAACACAAGAAATGATGAATTTCTGTCTATTTTATTATCTACCCCCCTTGCCTCGAACACCACTCCCAGCCTCTTATCTCAAGTCTGTAGGTGCTGGAGTAGTTATGTACCAAAACCACCCCCTCCCCCAAATACTGAATTATAGCAAAAACTGGAGAACGAAACTCTACAATTAAGAACACCTGTTTTTCCAGGGTCTGGGTTACAGTTCCCAGGCCCCACACTATCACCATCCATGACTCCACACATCCAAGGGATTTGATACCCTCTTCTGGCCTCCACAGCACTAAGGCATGAACATGGTGCAGACATACCTGCAGGCAAAACACTCGCACACATAAAATCTTAAAAAAAAAAAAAAAAAAAAAAAAAAAATGTGGCACAAGACCTGGTGGCAAACCCCAACGTTAGGGAATATGATACAAAAAAAATCTAGAATGAGATGGGCCTGGCTACAAAGCCACATCACAATACACAAAATGACCAACTGAGCTTGGTGGCTTAGATAGACAGAACTGCCATAAGACTGAGGCCAATCTGGGCTGTATAGACACAGGATATTGAAATAGGAAAAACTTTTTAATTTTAAAACCAAATTTGTGAAATACCGGAAGAATAAAAAGAATCTCATCTTTCATGAAAAAGGAAAGCAGGAAAAATAAGGCATGGGACTGGATTACTGGCATACACTTTAATGCAAGCAGAGGTAAGCAGATCTGAATTCAAGGAAGCCTGCTCTACACAACCAGGCTAGACAGGGCTAAATAAAACACCAAAAATCAAACAAACAAAAAGGCCATGGTGATACACTTCTAGAAATTAGCAAGTGGAGAGAAGAAATCAATTCAAGTCATTCTCTTGACACAGCAATTCCATGCCATCCTGAGACTCATGAGACCATGCCAGGACTTAAGAACAAGGTACAAACTTACTTTTCATCTGCTACACCACATTCTAAAAGATTGTTGTTGAAAATTAACTGGATTAAGAACAAAGCTGGAGTTCCCTGAAGAGAAAAGAAAACAAAGTTACAATTCCCAGTAAAAAGAACAGTTTTTGTTTTCTACAGTCATTAACATGATTTATTTTAGCATGAAAACTAACTTTTAACATTATTTAGGGTATAACAGCAGCAAGTTTATTTGAAAACTACCCGCAGTGCCAGGCACAGGTGCACACACTTTTAATCATAACAGCCACAGGCTGAAGTAGAAGGATCTTGAGTTCAAGGCCAGTGTGGGATACCTAATGAGACCCTGTCTTCAAAACAAAACAAGCCAGGTTTGACAACAGCACTTAGGAGGGAGGCAAGAATCTTGCAAGCCCGGCCGGGTGGTGGTGGCGCACACCTTTAATCCTAGCACTTGGGAGGCAGAGGCAGGCGGTTCTCTGTGAGTTTGAGGCCAGCCTGGTCTACAGAGTGAGTTCCAGGACAGGCTACACAGAGAAAGCCTGTCTCAAAAAACAAAACAAAAAAAAAACAAAACAAAAAAAACAAAAAAAACAAAAAAAAAAAAGGAAGAAGCCAGCCTGGTTTATAGAGTGGAGTCAACTAGGGCTACAAAAAGACATGGTCTAAATTTTTTCTTTTGAAAATAACGCTAAAGAGATGGCTCAGTGGTTAAGAGTTGTGTTCTGCTCTTACAAAGGACCAGGCTTCAGTTCTCAGTACCCATATCAGGTGGATTACAACCATCTGTAACTCTAGCTCCAGAATACACTACCTTCTCCTAGCCTCTCAAAGTACTGCACTCACACACATCCACACAAAGACATAATTAAATATAAAATGAACAGTAAATACAAATGTTAAAAAAAAAAACAACCCATCTCTATGCTCTGATCATAGTTCTTCCGTGAGAAATCAAAGATAGTGCGGTATCAGATAACAAACACACAAATACCTAGACTTGCTGGACTCACAATATCTGTTTCACACAACAAAGTATATTTCACATTATTAAGATAATATTACTAAGCTTTCAAATATTTTAGCAGTAGCCAGCAATATTACTCCATACAAACCAACAGAGAATGTTCTTTCTTGAATCCAGTATTCAATCCAGGGAAGACCATCTACTGGCACAGCACCATCTTTAATTTTTCAGAGTAATCTATTGTTTTGCATACAAGTTTTTTTTAACCTAATCAACCAAATCCAATTAAATGTCATTTTTTTAAGAAATCTAAAGGAATTTCTATTTTTTAACAACCTTTATCATATCACTGCACTACATTTAAGATACTTGCATTAAGAATATCCATATTAGCAACCTGATATGCTGGTGAACCTAATACTTTCTGAGGAAGTCCTTTAACAGTAATTTCCATGAGGACCTAAGAAAGAAAGATTTTACAATAGTTAGCCATCAAAACCTGTTACTCAGTAAAAACTTTGTTTCTCTATGTTTCTGACAATTTTAAGTAACCGTCACTCATGATTCATTACAGTATATTCATTGACTTGTGTGTGTATATTTATATATTATATATATATTATACACATTATTTCAAAAGTTCAGAGAGAAAAAAATGAAGACCTTCTACCTTGTTACAAGTTTTTGTATTACTATAAAAAAAAAAAGCCAGTATATGAACAAATATCCATAATTTAACTGGTTTCCTTCACAGTATTTTTTTATTCTGTTAAAAGAAACTGCAACAACATACATACTAAACAGACCTAGAAGCAAATATTTCAACAGCTTGCTACCTACAAGTCGATCCTCTTATTACAAATCCAGAGATGCTTGAGTCTCCTAAACTGTTCAGCAAGTCTTCCTGTGCTTGTATTAATATGAACTACAAAGTGTTAAGTGTCATAAGTTACCTTAGTAGAAACATGTTTTTAGCAAGATTTGGAAATACACTAAAGCTAGCAGTATTAATTTGTGCCTTGTCCATAGTGCTTTGCAAGCATAAACACATTTAACTATTTAAACTACTAACTATACTCTTTACAAATACAAGTTCAGAACTGATAGGCCAAGAAAGCAAGGCAATTAATTACCCAAATTCCCTTATTTGGACAAAGAATTAACCTAATCTGCTCTAGAGCACTTGATACCATCTATTATGCTAGATCAGGCACAGTATATTTAAGGACATTATTTATTCCATTAATATAAAAATTATATACAACTTACTTTTTCCATTTGTACTATTTAGGTTTAAAGCATAATTAAAAGCAAAGTGACAATGTGCTGTTACCAAGCACTGTGAACACTAAAATTTGTTCAGTTCAAGTTGCATGTCCTTTATTCCATTGAAGCTGATCCCTTTAACCACAATGTAGATGTTTGTAGCTGCTGCTACAGCTATTTACTATACAGGTTTCAAATGAAATTTGAAAGGCACTTACAGCTAAATTACTAGTCAATATTTGGTTAATATTATAAAGGTCTATGCCAAACATTATCTGACCAAGTGTCAATATAAACAATTTCAAAATTAGACTTTGAGGCAATTTATCAATATATTTACCAGTGTTTTTGATACAGGAAATACTTCTGACTTCACTATGTTTTCCAAAGATTTTAGTAGGAGGGTCAAAACTTCAGAACCTGATCTTTCTTTCTTATTTCCTATCAAAGAGTAAAAGGAAGAAGGGTATAATTCCAAACATGTTTTTTTAGATGAGCATATCTACTAAGAGTTCTGAAAATTTTATTTAACTAAACATTTGTTACATAACTTCTTTGTTTAAAGAATAACTCAGAAACATATTTAATACAAATAAGGCTGACACTGGCTTCAATAAGCACTACATTGTGTGCTATGAAGGTCATTCAGCAATGGAATAGTGCTTACCTGATTCAGTAACTGACTTCACCAAGCTAATGAGCTCCTTCCAGATAGCACTGACGACTGCATCTGTCAAGGACACAAGAACTTTTAAGACAGGGTTCAGTTCCTAGTACCCCATCTCTAACTCCAGTTCCAAGGAATCTGATGTCCTCTTATAACCTCCTTGAGCACCAGGCATACTCGTAGTACACATACATACATACAGGCAAAATGCTCATACATATAAAGTAAGAAAACAACAAAGCCTTTCTGCCTTTCCTTATACTAATAGCAAACTGAGCACTAATTTGACTGTTATTTCCTTATATTTATAAAACCACCACTTCAACCTTTCTTTAGAGAAATTAAACCTTTTTAATTTAATTTAAAAGCAATGAGCCTGCCTTATAATAAAAAATAAATGTTTTCACTTTGATCTGTATTGTCTATGTTGAATACCCATCACTTTTGCAAAACAGAAAACAATGAGTTAGTGCCTGTTGTACACACCGATTATTCCTGCACTTAAGAGGCCCAGACAAGAGGACTAGCACTGCTTTCAGGCCAGCTGAGTGACAAAGACCAAGATTCTTTCTCCAAAGAATGCAAATTCCCCCAGTCTAGATTCCATGGTCACACTCACACCCATACACGTAATACCCTTTTATTTACTAAAAAGGAAACAAGTAAAATGTCTCAGCAGGCACTGGCTGGCAATCTGAGTTTGATCCCAAGACCCCATAGTGGAAGGAAAGAACTTCCAAAGTTGTCCTCCGTCCTCCACACACGAGCATTTTCCAAACAACTAAGAAGCTTTTTTATTTTATCTACTTCTTTGTTGATGACAGGCTCTATGTTGGAAATTGGGTCAGCCTTAAATGAACGAGGCTTATCTCAGCTTCCGCAGTGCTCAGATTGTTTTTGCTACCATCTCATGTCTGTTTTGAAGGAAGATCTTGTTCTGCCGTCCGGGTGGCCTCCTGAACTTTTGGCAATCCTCTTGCCTTACAACCTCTCATACAGGGATTATAAAGGCAAACCACCACACCTGCCTTTACATTTCTGGTACTCATTTCTCTTAGGCCATGAACATAAATTTAAGTGCAGATACTGAAGCCACAGAGCCTAGGCTTGAGTCGGAGATCTATCAGTCACTATATGATTTTATGCAGTATTTATGTCTTAGTACAATCCAACTAGTTTCTTTTCTGACGTAGCCTTGGTGTCTGGAACATACCACATAGACAATGCAAGCATTAAATTATCAGAGACTGGCCTGCCTCTGCCTGCCCAATGCTACCAGCAAACTTTTTGGTACACAATCTGGTCAATGAGTTAACACCAAATTATTATTTGCTTTTCATTTTATGAGACAGGATTTCTCTGTGTAGCTGTGGCTGCCCTGGAACTAGCTCTGTAGCCCAGGTTGGCCGTGAACTCAGACATCCACTTGCCTCTGCCTCCTGAGTGCAGGGATCAAAGTTGTGCGCTGCCGCCGCCGCCGTCGTCACCACCGTCACCACCACCACCCCTCAGAAGTATTTGCTTTCTCATCATCCTTTAAAGGGCTGGTGAAATGGCTCAATGGGTAAAGGTGCCTGCTTTCAGCCCTGGTAGCCTAAATTCCCAGGACCCACAAGGTGAAGAACTTGAGTCCCAAAAAGTTGTATTCTGACATCCCTATGTCCTGTGGCACATGTATGGCCACACACATGCACACACACAAATGACGTCACGGACTTTTGAATTTAAAACATTTCCTAAACTTACCTGAAGCATCTCTTCCAACTGCAACAAAGCTATCATGAACAGCAGTGATAAGTACATTCGCATGCTTGGAGAAGAAGGAAGGGCTGCTGATTAGTGGGTGCTCCAATGGCTCTGAAGGGGAGAACAAGACAAGCAGGCCAAAAGATTTATGGAGCATATTTCTACCAAAAAAAAATTTATCTAAATGTGTTCTTAAAAGACTTAAACACATTCACACACAAGTTTATCACTATTATTGAGCTGCTGTGAAACAGAGGCCTCTCCATCACCCAACAGTTTAAGTTTTGGATTGTTTCAAACACATGAAATTATTTCAAAAACAAATACCTAAGCTCAATACAAGCTTGTGTTGCTTAGCAAAATTCAAGACTTCTGGACCCAATAAAAAGTGAAGCATCATTTCCAGTCCCAAAAGCTGAATGGAAGGGATTGAAGCCATTCCACCTATGTTTGAACTCTGGTTCATGCGTGGAGTTGCAGGATAAGAAGCACCTTTAAAAGAGAAAGCCCAAATTATTCAAGTTATGGTTCCTATCAATACAATATACCTTTAAAAACAGGATATAAATTTCTCAGACATTAATACATACCCTGAAATATCCAAGCCTTTCTGTAACTTGAATAAAAAATCTAAAACGCTAAAAAAAGGCTAACAAAGTAATGACAAATAATTGCTTTCCAATGCTGTTATATTTTAAGTATCTTTTAAGACTCATCTTCCACGTAAGTTTCCTAGTCATTCTGTGTTGTTTATTGGCAATCAATTCATGTAGCACAAAAGGAGCTGGGATTGGTGGTACATAGCTGCAATCCCAGCCTCTGGAGGACTTGTGCCAGTTCAAAGCCAGCCTGGGCAACACAGTGGGTTCCAGGCTAGCCAAAAGTACATAGTGAGAGCACATCTCAAAAAATAGAATTCAGGTTAGTCTAGGCTGCATAGTGAAACACTGTCTCAAACAACAGGAAAAACAAACCAAAAAAAAAAAAAAAAAACTGTCTGGGCTATACACATAGTGAGACCTACCAACAAAGCAAGATAATCCAATTAAATGTTGTCAGTAACAAAGGTAACAGAAGTATGGCCTCTAATCCCAATATTTGAAAAGCAGAGGCAAAAGGATCAGCAAGACCTGAGACAGGGCTAGGTTATGAGATCCTGTCTCTAAAAAAAAGTAAAAATAAAAAGGACTTTCTGTTTAAAGAACCTAGTCTGCAGAGGAAAGTATGGCCACTCCTTCAAAGATGTTTCAAAAGAAAAGGAAATCTTTTTCTCTCACCTTTATGTCCAGGAGTCAGTGGACTTAAGCCAGGAGAAGTAGACCCTCGAGATGAACTGCCTTGAGGTGAAGCAATACTATCAACACTTATTGTACTCTGAATCAGAGGCACACAAACCTAATAGGTAAGGCAAAACAATAATGTAATTGTCAAGTTTGTAAACATTTTACAAATTTTTTGAGACAGGGTTTCTCTGTGTAGCCCTGGGTATTCTGGATCTCACTCTGTAGAGCAGGCTATCCTTGAACTCAGAAAGAGATCCACCCACCTCTGCCTCCCATGTGCTGGAATCAAAGGTGTGTGCCACTGCAGCCACCACTACCCAGCAAGATAAGTATTTCTTAAAGAAGCAATCTTTACTCTTCTGACACAGAGGTAGATTGGGCCAATTAAAAACTTAAGATCTGCTAAGTATTAAACATAAAACTTTAATTCTAAATGTGAGCAGTCTCATGGAAGAGGTAGCAAAATAAAATTGCCATGTAAAATTCTATATACACTGTAATTTAAAATAAACGAATTTCATGGTTAAACTTGGATCCCATTCCCTAATTAATAGATGTCTAAATATCCTAAGACCTTGGGTTAGAGATAGCTCAGAAGTTAAAAGCATTTTTTGCTCCTGTAGATCTGGGTTCAGTTCCCAGAACTCACATGGAGCTCACAACCATCTAGTTCCAGGGGATCTAATGCCCTCTTCTGACCTCCATGAGCACCAGGTAAGAAAATGGTACACAGCACTCGGGAGGCAGAGCCATGCGGATCTCTGTTGAGTTTGAGGCCAGCCTGGTCTACAGAGCGAGATCCAGGACAGGCACCAAAACTACACAGAGGACCCTGTCTCAACCCCCACAAACAAACAAACAAACAAACAAACAAACAAAAGAAAACTGAAATGCAAGACAAGTTTTCTTTTCTCTTCTTCAGACAGGGTTTCTCTGTGTAGTTCTGGAAGCCTGTCCTAGAACTCACTCTGTAGATCAGGCTGGCCTCAAACACACATGGGATTAAAGGTGTGCGCCACCACCGCCCGGCTTTTTTCTTTTCCTTTGGTTTTGTTTTGTTGGAGACAGGTTTTCTCTGAGTAGCTCTAGCTGTCCTAGAACTCACTCTGTAGACAGGCTGGTCTCGAACGCACAGAGATCCACCTGCCTCTGTCTCCCAAGGGTTAGAATGTCTCTCAAATGCTAGGATTAAAGGCTTGCGCCACCAAGCTTTGCACAGGGCCAGTTTTCTATACTTGTATTTGCCTGGGGTATTATCTGTTTCAGTTAGTTCTAAATTCCATACAAAATTGCATACATTAAATAAATTGGCAAATAAATTGAGTTAGCTGTGGTGGTGTTACAAGTTTTTTTCTCCAGACAAGGTCTCCTGCAGCCCAGGCTGTCCTTGAACTCAACATATAGCCAAGATGACTGAACTTTAATTCTTTTGCCTCTACTTCTCCAGTGCTGGAGATACAGACATGCACCAGCACACTCCATTTTTGTGGTCCAGAAGTTTGACCCTAGGGCACCAAGCATGCTGAGCAAGCACCCTGTCAATTTACCTACATCCCCAACCGTTGTTTTAAGCTTTTTAATTCTTTGTTGTTGACTATTAAACCCATGGTGAGCAAAGCCTCTGTGAAAAGTCACGTTAGAAAATATCAAGACAGCTAAAGCTCACTTCTAAAATCATCCACTACCAGTCTCATCTATGTTCTTCAGTAAATAAGTTGTACAACTAAATTAGACTCTTAGGACCTTATAATGGCAGGATTTGGAAAATATATTTGTTTAATGCTGATTTTCAATTATGTCATATCAAACTTAGGAAGCTTCTATCCAAATCTCAGGAACTAAGGCTGGTGATAAAGCTCAGTGATAGAGCTTCTCTAGTATATACACAGTTCAACCCAGGACTGCCAAAAGTACTGGGCTGGGAAAGTAGCTCAACTTGCATGTATAAAGCCCTGAGTTTGATCCCTGGTGCTAAAGCTGTACGCACACACCCATAATCCCAACACTTAAGGCAAGAGGATCAGAAGGCTAGTCATGGCTACAAAGCAAGTTCTAGCCTTGAACTATGAAACTCAGTCCCAAAAAATCAAATGAAAACAGCATGGTGGCTCATGGCTACATAACATCCATATATCCGTGTAACTCAAGAGGATGAAGACAAACATGGACTCAAGACCAACCTGGTTTATAGTGTGAGAACATGTCTTTAAAAGTGAAAGGGTACCACTGGGGAAAGGCTCAAGTACAAACACATCTTCCAAGAAAGCAATTCCTGCTTTACCACTGTTTACTTAGAATGTAAGAAATACACTACAGATCTACAAGTAAAATTTATCTTTTAATGTTTTAATTATAAACCAACAATGGGGGACTGGAGAGATGGCACAGTGATTAAGAGCACTGGCTGTTCTTCCAGAGGTTCTGAGTTCAATTCCCAGCAACCACATGGTGGCTCATAACCATCCATAATGAGATCTGGCACCCTCTTCTGGCCTGCCGGCAGAACACTGTATAGGTAATAAATAAATAAATAAATAACCCCAACGATGGAATTGCCACACAAAAGGCTTAGACCAAATTAAGTGTTTAGTGTCACTTATATAACTAGTGATTGCTTATAACTATGTCATCTAGAAAAAGGAGGGAAATTTTTTCTTTGGAATTTTTATTTCTACTAACCTTGTGGTACAGCACTTGCTATTTCACAAATGTTAATTAGCTGACTGATAAACACTAAGAAAGTTAATCTTATAAATAAAGAAGAGCTGGGGAGATGGCTCAGCTTTTAAGAGCACTTGCTGTTCTTCCAGAGGACTTGGGTCTGATGCCCAGTGCCCACACAGTACCTCACAACTATCTGTAATTCAAGTTCCAAAGATCTAACACCCTTTGCTGGCCATCTCTGGCACCAGGCATGAAAGAAGTGCAGATATACATGCAGGCAAACATCTATACATAAAAGAAACATTTTAAAAGGTGTTGGAGAGATGGTTAGGCAATTAACAGTATTGGATTGGTTGCTCTAACAGAGGACCAGGATTTGATTCCCAGCATCCATAGTGCTCACATAACCCCAGTTCTCAGGGATCTGAAGCCTCTTCTGGCATCAAGGGTACAAACATACTACACGCAGGCAAAACACCCATACATATAAAAAATGAGATAATTTTTAAAATTTTTTTTTAAATAAACAAGTATCTACACTGATATGTTGGCATTTGCTGATTACCATTTTAGGCCATTGGAGAATACAAGAAACATATTCAAGTTTTTATCAAGGATAAAAGACTTATAATACTGGTAAATAACAATAAAACAAAACACCTCTGAGATTAGAATGGTAAGAATTTAAGGACACGTGCCAGCAGCACTCAGGAAACAGAGGCAGGTATATTTGAGTTTGAGGTCAGCTTGATCTATGTAAGGAATCCTAGCCCAGCTAGACCCTATCACAAACAAAAACTACAACAAAAAGACACACATGGTTAATAATTATGTTACCTGTTCAAAATTGCCAGGGAGCTGAGGTCCAAGTCTCATCAGTAAATACCACCAGACTTCTAGTTTTGTTAATGCTAATGTTTCTGTTCTCACATGGATGGAACTCAAAGGCTGCATTAACAACTTGAGTCTTTTTGCACTACAAAGTATATCTTAAAAAAAAAAAATGAATAGAAGTAAAAGATTACTGTAACAAAAGAAGTCAGAATAAACTTCTCACTTGGACAAACTCTAGTACAGCTGGACCAAAAACAAAATAGACATTTTAGTATAAGATACAGTGTAACATAACAGGGTTACTACTCCCACCAGGAATGCCAACCTGTGGCAATATCTACAATATTTCAGGTTGCTAAAACTGAAGAGATGATACTGGCATTTAGTGGACTGAAGCCAAGGATATAATTTCCTAAAAGAAATGGAGGTAAAGAAACATAGTGGCTCACACATACAATCCCAGGCCCGCAGGAAGCCAGGGCAAGAGGATCAGGAGGTACAGGCCAATGTGAGCGTAATTTTACATTACTACAACAACAAAGATTATTTTAAAAATCAACTAGTAACTTACATCAAGCACCATTACCACTAGTGCCATCAAATTTTCAGAAAGCTACACCCTACTTTAGGGTCAGCTCTACCCTACTTTAATGACTAATAGAATTCAACATACAAATGAAACCCAATTTTGCTGGGTTGGTTCGTTTGTTTGCTAATTCTTAAGGTTTCTTTCATTTTTTACATGTATATGTATATGTTTTTGTAGTATATGTCACATGTACACAGGTGTCCTTGGAGGTCAGAAGAGGGTGTCAAACCCCCGGGAGCTGGAATTATCCAGGCAGCTGTAAACCTCCCAAGGTGAGGGTCCTGTGGAAGAGCAACAGCAAGCACTCTTAACTACTAACCCATCTCTCTCCAGTCTCTGAAACTCAATTCTTTGAACAATATTTTTACTAGATGTGTACATGACCTGGGTATAGAAAATTACGACAGTCTTTGCTCACATATATCTTATCACAAACACTTCAGAAGAATTTGAAATATCAGTAAAAACAGTTTAAGTGAATCTCCTGTTAGTATTTCTTACAACTACTTTATCATTTAATTCAATTACCACTTCTTTGTTTTTATTTTTTTTTTATTTTTTTTATTTTTAATTACCACTTCTTAAGAGGTCTAGACATGCAACAAAAATTATAAACATATATTATCAATCAAATCTAGGATTAAACTATCATCTAGCTAAGGTATGTTATTTGTTTGGAGACAGATTTTTTTTACTATGTAGTCTTGGCTAGCCTAGAACTCACTATGTAGATCAGACTGACCTCAAACTTATAGCGATCCACCTGATTCTACCTCCTGAGAATTAGGATTAGAGGGGTATGCCACCACACCTATCCTGTTACATATTTATACTGATGTTTTGGGGGTACTTTTGTCATATATACATGACAAATACTCCACTGAGCATTATAATAAGGTGAAGACAAGTCTAAAGAATCCAGTTTGGAGCACAGTTCTAAAACTATGAGGTGAAAAACTAAGTTATTGATATCTTCATTCCATGGCTATCACTTGTCTTGCCATCTGTTGTCTATATTGCTCCTGGTAAATCAGATTTTCTAAAATAGTCATAAAGTCAGACCTACTGTAGTGATTTCAAAAAGACACAACACACATGATGTTTTATTCAGGCTAAAAAGCCACAAATAAGTTTTCATTTTGTTCAACTTCTGAAAATAACTTAGGCTAAATCATTTATTAGTAATTTCAATGTCTCTCAAAGTCTATTTAAATATCCCCTTAAGGTAAAGTTAATAAGAACATTTCAGTATAAAGCCCAAAGAATCAGAAAAGGCTTCATCACTTAATCTTTACTTAACAGTAAATGAATTCATACAAAATTAAAATTTTGATTAGTTTCAGCCTCATCTACATTCTTAGAATGCCCCCCCCCCTCAAAAAAAGGCCAGCAAGGTGTCTTAGGCTTGCTGTATAAGTCGGCTTGCTAATGCTGAGTTTAATTCCCAGAACCCATGCAATAATGACAAAAGATGGATTCCACTAAGTAGTCCTCTATCCTCACCATGGCCCAAATGCCCTGCCTTTGTCACACACAGACATGAATGCACACACAATATTACATCTACTAAGAAAATAAACTAAAAGCCTTAAAATGAATGAATGAATGAATGAATGAATGGGGGAAAGAATTTAAAGCTATTTACATACCTGGGTTTAAAGCAAAATTATCTATTAAGCTCTTCCAAGCAATGAAAGCTATCTTTTTAATCATGGGCGTTCCACTACGGAAGCCCAGTTCTTCTAGCTGTAACAAGGAATTGATGAAACTCCCACTTCGGTGCAAGGTCTAAGAAAAGAGAAAACTCATCAAAAAATAATTCATTTAATCACTTAATATATGTTCTTGGGAATTAATAATCAGTAAACAAAAGCCACACTGCTTGCAAACATAAAACCTGTAACCTGAGTACTGGGATGTTTCAAGCAATTGAAAACAAGCTGAGGGTATGGGGAAACAGCTAACTTGTTCAATAAAGTGCTTGCTGTGCACTGACAGGACCCAAGTTCAATCCAGCCCCAGAGCCCAGGTTCAAAAGCTAGGCAGCTGGATGTGGTTGCACGTAGGAGGCAGAGGCAGGCAAATTTGCTTTCAACGTCAGTCTGACCTAGAGCTTTAGTCTAGCCAGGACATTCCATAGTAAGAGTAAGAGCAAAAGGGCCAGTGAGTCGGCTCAGCAGTACATGTGGCTGCCATGTAAGAAGCCTGAAAACCTGAGTTTGATTCCCCAGTGGCAGGAAAGAAAAACTCCACAAAGTTGCCCTGACCTCTAAGCACACGTCTGGGAATGCATGTGCACACAACACACACATATGTTGTTTTAAGGGTAGGCATGATGCCAAACACTTAGAGCCCCAGTGCTAGCAAGGCAGAAACGACTGCCTACTCTGTGAATTTACATGAATGTGAGACTCCTGCCTCAAAGACAGAAGCTGGGCAGATAGTGTCATATACTTTTAATCCAAATAGAGAGGCAGGTACATCTGGCAACCTGAGTTTGCTGGGAGCCCATATAGTGGATGGAGTCAACAACTCCAAGTAGTCCTGATGGGTGTCATTTCTCACACATAATCATTCACATAAATAAATGTAATAAACAAACAAGGTGGATGGTACCTAATGAGTAACACCTGAGGTTGACTTCTGACCTCCACAGGATGTACACGTTAATGTGTATCAGCACACATGAGCATGCACACCCACACATAAGCTGGACACAATGGTTCATATCTATAATCACAGAACTTGGTAGGCTGATACAAGAGGATTACTGCAAATTTCAGGCCCGGGCTTGAGCTATGTGGTGAGTGGTGAGCTCCAGAGCAGCTTGAGTGTGGGGCACTCTTTAAAAAGTAAAAATTCTGACATTCAAATAATGAAAATAACACCTACTTCATTATCTTTGGCACTTACCTTCCCAAGAAGTTTGACAAACAAAGGCCATAATTTTAATACATAAGTCTCATTTTTATTCATAAATAGCTTTTGGAGTTCTGAGATTAATTTCTGTAAACAAAAGTAAAAATTTATCAAATACTATAAAAGGTAAAAAAAAATCCACTATCCAAGTCTAAAAAATTTTCAAACATTAATTTTGAGCCAAATAACCTTTTCTACAGGGAAAGCATACATCCTCCAGAACCCAGAGAGTCCCTGAACTGGCCTTCCCCTGTCTTTAGATCGAAGACTACCCTAATTGTCATCATAGAACCTTCATCCAGTACCTGATGGAAGCAGATGCAGAGATCCACAGCTAAGCACTGGATGGGGTCAAAGAGAGTAGGAGGGATTATATGAGCAAAGGGGTCAAGACCATGATGGGGAATTCCAGAGACAGCTGACCAGAGCTAGTAGGAGCTCACTGACTCTGGAGTGACAGCTGGGGAGCCTGAATGGGACCAAACTCCGAATTTGGGTGACAGTTGTGTGGCTTGGGCAGTTTGTGGAGCCACTGGCAGTGGGACCAGGATTTATCCTTGGTGCATGAACTGGCTTTGTGGAGCTCACTCTCTATGGAGGGATACCTTGCTCAGCCTCATGCAGCAGGGAGGGGCTTGGTCTGCCTCAACTTGATATGCCAGGCTTTGCTGACTCCCCAAGGAAGCCTTACCCTCTCTGAGTAGATGGGGATGGGGGGGTGGGGAGGTGACGGGGTTGGTATGTAGAATGAGAAAAAAAAAACTTTAATAAAAATTAAAAAAATATACATCCTTCAAAGAAAGCAAAAACCACAGCACACAGCAATGTGAAGAGCTTTAAAGAAAGCACCCCTTCTACCAGTAACAGTTTAATGCTCATCTGACCACCCTACTGTCCACCATTCAGCTCCTCCTTTTCTTGCCAGCATAGTTCTTCCTAAAAACTTCATTAGTCACACCATTAACTAAAATTCAAATGATACTGTGGCAATCTTCTTATACTAATAACATTCACTAACAGCTTCACAGTAACAGATATCTAACAGTTCAAGAGCCCATGAGATGGCTCAAGCCTTACCTTCTGCAAACCTAACAAGAGATACCCAGAATCCACATTAAGTACTGACTCCCAGTTTGCCCTCTTACTGGGCATGGTGGTGAACATTTTTAATCCCATTACTCAGGAGGCATGAGCAAGCTGATCTCTGTAAATCAAGGTATACTTGGTCTACACAGTGAATTCCATATTGAGACTGTCTCCAGAAATAAAAACTGTCCTCTGATCCCATGTACAGCAAAGCATGTATATCCTAGCACTTACAATCATATATACAATATGAATTTCAAAAGAAAATTTTAAAAAACTAACAACATTTTAGCTCAAATGTATAGACTGGCCTATGGAGAGAAAGCACATCAGTAATAAAAACTGACCTATTTGGAGGAAGCATATTATTAGTGAGGGGAAAGTCTTTGAAGGGCGTAGCTTGCCATGGCTCCTTCCAATTCTCTGTTTCCAATGCACTATGATTTTTAGTTTCTGATTTGTTTTTCAAGACGGAGTCCCACTGTACTGCTGTGGATGACCTACTACTCACTATCATTGTGGAATAATCTTTTTGTACACTGTGAAGATGTGTCATTTGGATTGGTTTAATAAGAAGCTGAATGATCAATAGCTAGGCAGGATTTTTGGGGCAGAGAAAACGCTGGGAAGAAAGGGAATTGCGAGCCGGATGCAGAGGAAGCAAGACATGCAGGATGAGAGGTAAAAGCCATGAGCAACATGGCAGCACATAAACAGAAATGGGTTAATTTAAGTTCTAAGAGCTAGTTAGAAATAAACCTAAGCTATCAGCTGAGCTTTCATACTCAGTAAGTCTCCGCCTCATGATTTGGGAGCTGGCTGGCAGAACAGAAAAATCCGCCTACACGTTATAAAGACAGGCAAGCCTTCAACTCACAGAGCTCCTTATCTGTGTCTCTCAAGTTCTGGGATTACAGGTGTGTGCCGTCCCCTGTGAGTAGCAGCAGCACACAGTCTGCCACACACTCCTACCACCATGTTCATGACGAAAAATGATGGGACCAAGTAACCAAATGTGTACCCTAAAGAATCTCCATCCCTCAGGCTTATTCTTTTTCTTGGTGTTTTGAGAGAGTCTATGCTTATTCTTCTAATTATTACATCACAGCAACAAGTAACTAACATGTGGCTTTCCATATAAATCATGGTACCAATAAAAACTTCATGGGAGAGAATGTTTGAGGCTAACTTGGGATACATGAGAGACCCTATCTAAAAAACAAACCAAGCGCCTTTAATCCCAGCACTCCGGGAAGGAGCTGTCTCAGTGGGACATGACCATAAATAACAGACCCAAACATTCTGCCTGAAGCCAACTCCAGGCCCAGCTGCCCATCCTGCGAAGCCCAACAACTTGGAGGTGTTGGTGAGATTACCCTACTGATCAACCTGTTAGCTGAGATCCATTGAGAGGGGATTCAGAAGCCTACAGCCTGCAGTCTGAGGAAACAAGATCAGCTGAGGAGTTGGAAAGCCAGCAAAACGTGACCTGAGAATGCAAGAGAAGGAGCCGTCCGGCCGCCGAACCAGATCACCAGAGTCATAAGCCCATACACGAACTGGGAAGAGGTAAGGCCCCATCTCCGGACCAGCAGACCAAGTCTCTAGCCCCTAGGCCCCTAGGCCCCAGGGACCAGGCAGCTACCTTTCCCTGCTCCCTCAACAAAAAAAAAAAAAAAAAAAAAAGTCCCTGCGAGCTCAACAACCACCAGAGTCATAAGCCACCCTACACCAACCGGGAACAACCACCCCAGGGACCAGACAGCGGCCTCTTTTACTGCCCCCTGGCCAAAAAAATCATCCCACGGGACACCAACAACCACTGGAGCCATAAGCCCACCCTGCACCGATTGGGAACAACTGCTACCTGAGACAGAACTCACTAACACTGATTGGATTAAGCTGTTCCCATAGAAACAGAGCCCAACAGCACCGATTCGACCAAGAACTCCCAGTGGAGGAAGACTATCAATTATAACAAGAAGAGGCACCCTCACAGACACTGCCTGCACCGAGCAGAGGAAGAGATTAAGTAGACGCCAGTGCAAAAATATAAGCAACAACATAAAGACCTATATGACACCATCAGAACCTAGTAATTCTACACCTGCAAGACCTGAACATACCAACACACATGAAGCAGAAGGAATCAATCCTAAAAATGACTTTAAGATGATAGAGTCCCTAAAAGAGGAAATGAAAAACTCTCTTAAAGAAGAAATAAAAAAATCCCTTAAAGAAATGGAAGGAAAAAAAAATTGGAAAAAAAAATCAAAGAAAGCCAAGAAAAAGTAATTAAACAGATGAAGGAAAACAGTTCAAGATTTGAAAATTGAAACTGAGACAATAAAGAAGACTCAAACTGACGGAATGCTGAAAATAGAAAATCTGACTAAACGAACAGGAACTACAGATACAAGCATAACCTACAGAATGCAAGAGATGAAACAGAGAATCTCTGACGTTGAAGACACAATAGAGAAAATAGATTCAATCAAAGAAAACACTAAAGCCAAGAAAATCATAACATAAAACATCCAGGAAATTTGGGATACCATGAAAAGACCAAAACTAAGAATAATAGGGCTAAAAGGAATAAAAGATTACCAACTCAAAGGCACAGAAAATATATTCAACAAAATCATAGAAGAAAACTTTCCTAACCTAAAGAAAGAAATACCTATGAAGATACAGGAAGCTAACAGAACACCAAATAGGCTGGATCCAAAAATAAAGTCCCCTTGCCACATGATAATCAAAATACTAAACATACAGAACAAAGAAAAATATTAAGAGCCTCAAAGGACAAAAACCAAGTAACATATAAAGGCAGACCCATCAGAATAACACCAGACTTCTCAATAGAGACTATGAAAGCTAGAAGGTCCTAGACAAATGTTATGCAGACATTAAGAGACCACAGATGGCAACCCAGACTATTATACTCAGCAAAATTCTCAATCACCACAGATGGAATAAACAAAATATTCCATGATAAAACCAGATTTAAACAATACCTATCCACAAACCCAGCACTGCAGAAAGCACTAGAAGGAAAAATTCAACCTAAGGGAATTAAACACACCCATAAAAACTTAGGCAATACATAATCCCACACCAACAAATACCAAAGAAGGGAAACACAACGCTACCACCAAAAAATAACAGGAATTAACAATCACTGGTCATTAATATCCATCAATATCAATGGTCTCAACTCACCTATAAAAAGACAGGCTAACAGAATGGATACGAAAATAGAATCCATCCTTCTGCATACAAGAACACACCTCAAATTCAAAGACAGATACTACCTCAGAGTAAAAGGCTGGGAAAGGCTTTCCAATCAAATGGACTTAAGAAGCAAACTGGTATAGTTATCCTAATATCTAATAAAATAGACTTCAAACTAAAATCAATTGAAAGAGATAGGGCAGGCAGTGGTGGCACACGCCTTTAATCCCAGTATTCGGGAGGTGGAGCCAGGCCGATCTCTCTGAGTTCGAGGCCATCCTGGTCTACAGAGTGAGATCCAGGAAAGAGACCAAAAAAAAAAGAGAGAGAGAGAAACCCTGTCTTGAAAAAAAACAAAATAAATAAATAAACAAATAAAATATAAGAGGTCGGGAAGGACATTACATATTTATCACAGGGAAAATCCACCAAGATGAGAGATGAAGTCTTAATTCTGAACATTTATGCCCCAAATACAAAGGCACCCACATTTGTAAAAGAAACATTACTAAAGCTGAAATCGCACATCAAACCCCACACACTAGATTAACACACCACTCTCACCAAAGGAGATCTACCAGACTGAAACTTAACAGAGAAGTAAGGACCTAACAGATGTTATGACTCAAATGGACTTAATAGATATCCACAGAACATTCCACCCCAACACAAAAGAATATACCTTCTTCTCAGCACCCCATGGAACCTTCTCAAAAATTGACTACATGCTTGGTCACAAAACAAATCTCAACAGATACAACATTGTAATAACCTCCTGTATCTTATCAGACCACCATGCATTAAAGTTAAGACTTCAACAACAACAAAAATTATAGAAAGCCTATAATCTCATGGAAACTGAATAATGCCCACCTGAAACATCAATGAGTCAAGGAAGAAATAAAGAAAAATTAAATTTTTCCTAGAATTCAATGAAAATGAAAGTACAACATACCCAAACATAAAGAAGATGGAGAATTTTCCTTAATTTTTTTTTTTTTTTTTTTGGGCTGGGCAGTGGTGGCGCACGCCTTTAATCCCAGCAGTTGGGAGGCAGAGCCAGACGGTTCTTTGTGAGTTCAAGGCCAGCCTGGTCTACAGAGCTAGATCCAAGAAAGGTGCAAAGCTACACAAAGAAACCCTGTCTCCAAAAAACAAAAAAAAAAAAAAAAAGAAGATGGAGAAATCTCATACCAATTAATTAAAAGCACAACCGAAAGTTCTAGCACAAAAAGAAACAAACTCACCCAGGAGAAATAGACACCAGGAAATAATCAAATTGAGAGAATACAAAAAAAAAAAAATTATCAATGAAACAAATGAGTCTGTTCTTTGAAAAAAAAAAAAAATCAACAAGATAGACAAACCCCTAGCCAAATTAACCAAAAGACAAAGAGAGAGCACCCAAATTAACAAAATCAGAAATGAAAAGGGAGACATAACAACAGACAATGAGGAAATTCAGAGAATCGTGAGGCCATACTTTAAAAACCTGTACTCCACAAAATTGGAAAATCTAAAAGAAATGGACAATTTTCTGGATAGGTACCACATACCAAGCTAAACAGAGAATTCTCAAAAGAAGAATCTCAAATGGCTGAAAGATATTTAAGGAAATGCTCAATCCTTAGTCATCAGAGAAATGCAAATCAAAATGACTCTGAGATACCGCCTTACACCTGTTAGAATGGCTAAGATCAGAAACACAAATGACAGTCTATGTTGGAGAGGATGCGGAGCAAGGGGAACACTCCTCCACTGTTGGTGGGAATGTAAACTTGTACAATCACTGTGGAAATCAGTATGGCGGTTTCTCAGAAAATTAGGAATCGAACGACCTCAAGACCCAGCTATACTATTCTTGGGCATATACCCAAGGAATGTTCAATCATACCACAAGGACACATGATCAACTATGTTCATAGCAGCATTATTTGTAATAGCCAGAACCTGGAAACAACCTAGATGCCCTTCAACTGAAGAATGGATTAAGAAAATGTGTTACATATACACAAGGGAGTACTACTCAGCAGAGAAAAACAATGACATCATGAAATTTGCAAGCAAATGGATGGAACTAGAAAATATCCTGAATGAGGTACCCAGACTCAGAAGGACAAACATGGCATGTATTCATTCATAAGTGGATACCAGATATAAAGTAAAGGACAATCAGACTGCAACTCACAGATGCAGGGAGGCTACCTAGCAGGGAGGACCCTAGGATGACTGTGGCCTATAAGTTTTGATCTTGTCCAATCACTGGACAAGCTTTAATGAAACATTTCACTATTAGGATAAGAATCTGTACCATACCAAGCTGATGAAAGAAAATGCTGGCTGTACTTTCAGGAGGGGAGGCTAAAATCTTTTTTAATTATGGATTAGCCTATAGAAAAATGTCTGATGTAAATTGAAACAGTGAAGGGGAAGATGAATAGGAATCTCACTTACACAATTTAAGTAAAGCATAGTTCTCTGAACAAATGAAAATAGGTTTCTTCTGTGTCCCAGAATCTAATCAATATGTACAATTCAGCTATTATTTGGCTTAAAAGGGCTAACTGGGAAATGTTATCATTTTTACTATTTTCTACTGAGAAAATATTTTCCAGTTTCAAATAAAAACAAAAACAAAAGCCACAAAATCGAAAACCATAAAATATAAGCAAAAAGGCAATAAAGTTAAAAAAAAAATGCCCAAACAAAGCATTATGAGAAATAAAAATATCAAAAAAACAAAAAACAAAAAAACCCTTCATGTGCTGGTAAAGGGCTTGCTATGCAAGCATGAGGACCCAGACTTGATCCCCAGATCCTATGTTTAAAAGTAATCTGTACATGTTTGAAATCTCAAAGCTGGAAAGATGGAGAAAAGGGGACCCCTCGATATCATTGGTCATCAAGTTCTAGGCCAGTGAAATGGTTTTTTTTTGGGGGGGTCATGCCTGAAGAACATCAGAGATTGTCCTCAGGCCTCTCTATGTGCATGTATCTATGCACACACACACACATGCACATCCACTGAAATATCAAGACCTGATAATGACCCAGGCTTGGTGGCACATGCCATTAATATCAGACTCAGGAGGCAGAAATTCTGAATTCAATGCAAAGAGCTCCAGGCCACTCAGGACTAAAGAATGAGACCTATCTCAGAATAACAGAAGCCAACATACAATAGTCCCCAAGTCCTATTCCTATGTGATTACCTGCTCTTTATCTGTCATTCCCTTCCACTGAAGAAAAGCATCCCACAACAACATTCCCTAAAAACCAACTGGGTGCACAAATATAAAGGTGCCCTTGGCAGTCACGACTTTCTCACCTAAAATGAGCTGACACTATTATTATTATTTATTATTATTATTATTATTATTATTATTATTATTATTATTCACATGGCCAATTCTTATACTGGATTTTTAAAATCAATAATCTTAATAATTTTAACCTTTTCTTTATACTATTATGCCTCATCTTTTTTCTTATACTAGAAAATAAACCTCACAGTTTACACAGTCACAATGCCTTTAGAAACAATTCACTTAAAAAAAGATGATGTTCAATAAATGTTGCTAGTAGAGTCGTTGGTAAACTTAAGACCTGAAGCAGTAACTAGGAAACTACATGTACATGACCTCATAAGCATTAGATGAGTATCTACTGAGATGCTATACTAACTGAATCCATTACAATCTTTCTTTTTCAGAAATATAATCCCGCTTTATTCATCATTCACTAGAGAAGGGATTAAAATATTTAAACTTTTGTAAAAACTAAAACAATTCACTTGTTATTATAGGAGTAATTTGTATAAACTAACAACTTTTCTACATTTGTTTCTTTTGTTTCTGATGGCTAAGATTATTCACAGGCATTGTGCATGCTAAGCTAGCAATCTTCATTGAGCTCAAATGTTTGTTTTTGATTCAAAACAAAACTCCTCAGTCATGGTATAACTGTACCAACGAATTAAGGATGAATTGTAAGCTCAAGGTAGAAACCACTATACGCAGAATTCAGCAAAGGGTAATACTTACAGTAGTCATAAGGTGCTCTGTAATCAAGGCTATTTCTTGCTGTTTCTGAAGCAGCAATGGCATCCCCATCTCCAGAGCAGTGGCTCCCCGCAAATGTACCTTTTGAGCTGAGTGAACAACTAATGGTATGACCAATTTAGCCCACCTCACAGACTCTTCTCCCATTTGAACTGGGGTTTGTTCAATTAGCCTACAACAGAGAAACAGATAACTAATTTAAACTAAGAAGTGAGGCCAAGTTAAATTATCAAGAAGCAAGACCAGGGGATGCAGGCCTATAAATCCAACTTTTCAAGTGGCTATGATCACAAGGTTCAAGGCCTTAGGCAACTTGGTGAGACTCTGTCTTGAATTAAAAAAAAAAGGAAGGAAGAAAAAGACATTTGGTTTGTGGTGCAACTTAAATGGTAGAATATTTGCCTAGTATGCTCAAATCGCTCCCTCACACTGCAAAAGAAATTACCAGACAAGTGAGCACCACACAGCAATATGCATGACAGAGCCAATTATTTGAGAATGTGTACATCCTCCAATGTATGCATTTGTACCAAGACATCACTGTATGTACAGTAAAACAGATGAAATTGTCCCTGTACACATCTGTAGTGCACATGTGGTTTATTTTTTGCAGCACCAGCAGTTAAAGCTAGCACCTCCTGCTTGAAAAGCACTTTATCACTGGCTCTCAGGAGTTCCACTCCTAAACTTTCCACAAAGTGTTTAAAGCAAGCACAATCTTGATCTTAGATTTGAACTTTTTTTCTCCAAGTCTAAGCTGATGAGATGATTCAGTGGGTAAAAGTGCTTGCTGGTAAGCTTGATGACCTGAGTTTTGATCCCTGGAACCCACACTGTGGGGGAAAAGAACTTAATCCCTCAATTTGTCCTCTAACCTCCACAAAGGCACAGTAGTATGCACAAACCAACAATTGTAATTACAATAGCTATACTATCAAACTGAACATTACTAAATGTGCCAGCATGTCTAAGAGGAAGGTGCAAATATGCTCCTGGCTAGCTCATTTACGAGGATTCTGAAAGCCTTAACATACAATTTTCAGAACCAAAACATATTACCAACAGGAATGTAGCCAAGTGTTTCACTAAAAATAAAACAGCAACTTAGAGATTTTTTTTTAAATCTTGTTACCTTTCTCTTGCTTAACTTGGTCTAAAGGACATACACTTGTTTTTTTAAACCCCGTTTTAGTTTTTTTGTGTGTGCATGTACATGTACTGCATGTACCAGCTCATGTGTCTACACATCCAGAGTGTGTGGAGATCAGAGAACTTGCAGGAATATGGTCTCTCCTTTCACATGGGTTCTAGAGATTGAACTCGGGTTGTCAGGCTTGGTAGCAAATTGCCAGCCCCATAGTTTAGTATCTATCTCATCTTCATATATACAAACCCCAAACTCCAAAGCATAATTATTCTAATTTATACAAGAACCAACTGCATACCTTATAATAACATTTAATGCTTCAAAATCAACAACAGCAGAATGTACCTCTCCTTTACTTAGTATCACTTCCAATGAATCAATAATACTGGAAACCTAAATGACAAAACAAACACATACAAATCAAATGAACCAGAACTGTTTTATTGGCACATAATTCAGACACCCCAGAACTATACTCACCATTTTGCTAACAAGTTCAGTGGGAAACGTCTGTTTGGATATTACCCACAGTGCCCTGGTACACACATTTTTGTCTGAACTCTTAATGATACCATTCAAGGTTAAAAGCAGTTCTTGAATATTTGCCTCTGAAAAACAAGCAAGTTTTAATTTCAATTATGTAGCATAATTAAAATCTTTAAAATCTCAAACATAAAAGTAAAATAAAAATAAAGGCAGGTGGGGGAGTCAGAAATTGGAGATGATCAATCTGTAGAGATGCTGACTGGTATCACACACTTCTTGCCAAAATACAAAATCCTGACTAAAGCAAAAGCCAGTTAAGAAAACAGACAATAGCAGACTGCAAACCTTTTATCTTACATAACTCAGTTAACTATTGTCATCTTAGGATGCTAACAAGTCTTACACAAAAGAAAAAACACTGCACCTCTTTAACAACTTTAAGATATCCTTATTACCCACCTCTCAGTTCCTAATAGTCATCTTGTAGGTTTCCTTTACAATCGCAAACTACTAACTACAAAGCAATAGTATTTATTACTTAACACTTGGAAAATATCGGGCTCTATACTTTCAATAAATACCACTTCCAAACTAACACTGACTACTGCTAAGACCTCATCATCTCATTAAGTTCCTTAGAAAATATGCCTGTCAGATAAATTAGTGTTAACTTCAGATTTAAAAAATACATTCTAGCCTGGTGGTGGTGGCACACAACTTTGATCCCAGCACTCAGGAGGTGGAGGCAGGTGGATCTCTAAGTTTGAAGACAGCCTGGTCTACAAAGCAAGTTGTAGGACAGCCAGAGGCACATAGGGAGACCTTGTCTTGAAAAACCAGAAGGGAAGCCGGGCGGTGGTGGCACACGCCTTTAATCCCAGCACTTGGGAGGCAGAGGCAGGCGGATCTCTATGAGTTCAAGGACAGCCTGGGCTACCAAGTGAGTTCCAGGAAAGGTGCAAAGCTACATAGAGAAACCCTGTCTTGAAAAACAAAAAAAAAAAGAAAAAAGAAAAACCAGAAGGGAAATAAAATTACATATGTACAATTTTTATAGGATATATAATTTTATACATATAATTTTTAGTAGGATGGGGGTGTGTGTGTGTGTGTGTGTGTGTGTGTGTGTATCCTACTAAAAAAGGCCTGGGACCAATAAGAGACTGAACCAGCAAAGGCCCTTGCCATTAAGCCTTATGATAAATTCAATCCCAGAACCCACTTAGAAGCTAGGATTCCGGCAATTGCCCTCTGACCTTGAGTGTAGGTGCACATGTACTAAGTAAATGTTTTCCTAAATGGGAGGAAGTGGGAAAGTCCTAAACTACAAATTATGAAATTAATCCATAAACAGTACTTTAACTGTATTAAACTATACTTTAAACTCAACAGATATTAATAGTTTTAATCATTTTACCTACCTGATAATCCCGAGGTAATTTTGGGATTATATAAGCAAAATCCCAAGGCTTGTAGAGCAGCACTACTCAATTCTGAGTTCTGACTGGAAATGTGAGCCTACAAAAAAAAATCAAAATCACATTCACAGCAGAGAAACAATTTCTAGAATCAGAGCCAGTTACAACCCAAATCCAATACATTTTAATCCAATCAATCAGCCAACTTTCTGGGAGTAAATGAAAACAGGGAAGTTTGGCAAAGGAGAAGGGAACCAGAAAAAGATTGACAGGAGTTAGAAAGAAAGATCAGCAGTTACTCTTGTAGAATATCTACATTTGGTTCCAAGTACCCACATGGCAGCTCACAACCTGTCTATAACTCCAATTCCTGGGGCTCTGACACCCTCTTCTGGCTTCTATGGTCACTGCACACTTGTGGTACATAGACATACATGCAGGTAAATACCCATAAACTTAAAAAAAAATTTTAAATCAACTGAAAGAACATTTTTAAGAAAAGATAAGTGACATCTCCCACATATCCATGCAAAAACAAAGAAAAGGCCAACAAATGAAAGATGTTATTAGACAGGAAACAAACATGAGCATGGTTCTTCTACAATAAACAAGCGAAGTCTCAAATGCAAGTTGATATCCTAGCTTTAGAATGAGTAATGCCTTCTTCCTCTAGGACTAAGAAAGGGAAGCAGTTGCAATGGAGCAATTCCCAAGTATCTACTACATATTAAGCATTTTAACTCAATCTTAAAGTTAAAAAAAATGTTCAAGAAATTTGGGGCTGGGGATGTACTTTTCAGCTGGTATAGTACTTGTCTAGCATGCATGAAGCCCTGGGTTCAATCCCCAGCACTGCATAATTGCAAAGTGGTGGCACATGCCTGTAATCCCAGCACTTGGGAGGCAGGAGGATCAGAAGTTCAAGGTCATCCTCAGCTATATAGAAGTCCAAGGCAAGCCTGGACTAGAGACCCTGTCAAAAAAAATAGTAATAATTTCAATAAGGTTGGGATATGAGTTCAATCTTTTCATTTTAAAAACAAGAATATTAAAAAACGGCATGTCATGAAGTCATTAAGTGGTCAAGTGAGGCTAAGACTACAGACTGTCTGATATTCTGATATTAACTATCACCACTAAACAAAGAAAACAAGTCAACTCTATTCTTCTAAAGTGTTAACAATTTTCCAACCAGGCATAATTATCAAAAATTGAATATGAATAAAAACAAATAACATGTACTGTGGAGTTTGCCAGTGCCAGCCTGTAGTCCCAACATCTGGGAGGCAGAGGCAGGAGGATCGTCATATAGCTAGCTACCCGGTTCCCAGCCACGGCTTTACAGGAAACTGCCTCCAACTCCCTTGCCCCACAAAAATATGTATGTATATGAGTATATGAATGCTATCTATCTCAAGAGTAGACCAAAAATAATTGCCATTTTAGGATAACATACTCGTATACTTCCAAAAGCAAACAGATTTTATCTGTGACAATTGTTTTTTTGCTTTGAATTCAGAAAGCCCTGAACATTTTAGCAAACACACCAATTTGCTAACCTGAAAAGTGGGGCTTAAAGAGCAAACTCAGGCTGTGGATATAGCTTCATGGTACATACAGAGCACTTTACTAGCATGCCAGAGGCCTAGAGTATAGACAATTAAAGTGAGAGAACACATAAGGTAATTAAAGAGTACCTGATGAACCATAGTAATCAAGAAAAGATACAGCAACCTTGTCAACATAACTGCTAATACTGTGTTATTCAGGGTGTTAACAATGCACTGGGTAATGCTATAGACAAAGTAAAGAATCATTTACTAGACAGCTAGTCAGGAGTTGCACCTGGAACCCCAGCATTTGGGAGGCTAAGTAAAGATTCCAAGGGACTCAATCTAGTGAGATCCAGCCATAGCTTCAGAGGGAGGCCCTGTCTAGAGTCATTAAAAAAACACACACACACAGACCTTTAAAACTGTGTACAGCCGAGGAAGATTTTTCTCAATTTCTGTAATGACTTCTTTTCCTTCTTGTCCAGTCATACGACTTTAAAAGGAATAGAACATAAGCTTAGGCAAAAAGCAGAAACAAGAAAGTACTGCAATCACTTTCTTTAAGGATTATTTTCAGGGTTGAAGAGACAATTCAGGGGTTAAGAACACATACCACTCTGGCAGAGGACCTGAGTTCAATTCCCGGTACCCGTCAGGTGGCTCACAACCACCTGCAGCTCAAGTTCCAGAGCCATCCAACACTAGTACCCAATACTCGGAGCTTCAAGTTTCTAAAGCTTACTTTCAAGCCCTTGAAAAATCAATCCATTCCTTAAAAATGCGTAAGAGTATATCGAAAACATATTGTAAACAACATCAGAAATAGCGATAACATGCACAAAATCTTTTTTGTCTCTACAATGCATTCAATTTCTGAATTTTTAGTTGAGAAAAGGAAATGGGAATCCCTTTCCCTAGTCATATAGTTATTGATTGTATGGTCATTTGCAAAAATTTAGAAAATTTATTAAATCTTTCAAATAATGTAAAAACCAAGTTGCTGTCTCTATTTAAAGGGGGGGGGGGGGAAGCTGGGCGGTGGTGGCGCACGCCTTTAATCTCAGCACTCAGGAGGTAGAGGCAGGCGGATCTCTGTGAGTTCGAGACCAGCCTGGTCAGCGGCGTGAATTCTGGGAGAGCCAAGGCATTATACAGAGAACCCTGTCTCGTGGAGGGGGAAGGGGGGGGGAGCGCCAATTCTAGGGCTGATGTGATGGCTCGCGCACCTGTAATCTATCATCTCAAGCACGAGAGGGCTTCCCCCTAGGATCCTAAGTTCGAGGCCAGCAGGGACCACTCGACCCTAACTAAACCAAACAATCCCGGGCCGCCAACTTTCTCACCACGTCGGAGGTTCGCAGTGAGAACCGCTGCTCTCCCAACTACTTCCAGCTCGAAACTTTTCGACAAAGCTCCCGTTTGCACGGCAAACACACAACACAAAACACACAAAAAAAAACCCGCTCCTCCCCGAAGAAGCCCTCGGACGTCGTCGCGGCGCCTCGCAACGTCACTTTGCAGGCATGGCCCGGTGCGCCCCAAGCTGCCCGCGGCCGCCGCGGCCCCGCCGCTCCCCCCCACCCCCACCCCGCCCCAGTCTCCCGCCCCGGCTCGTCCCCGGGCGGCCTCACCTGGTCAGAGTTAGGTAGGCGTCCGTCTGCTCTCCGGGAGCGACCGAGGGGTCTTCCCAAGTCTCCAGAAGCGGCTCCAGGGGGCTGCGACCTGCGGCCGTCATGTCGGCCACCCTGGGGTGAGGCCGGAAGACACCGGTGACCGGTGGCACGGCCCGCGCGGCGCCCTCACCTGCACGCCGGGCCGCGCGCTCGCAGGCCGCCCGCCCGCCCGCCCGCTCCCCAGCTCGCCCGCTCGCCCACCCGGTTCCCGCCGCCGCCGCCGCCGCCGCTTCCCAGGCAGCGCCGGCCGCGAGGGGGCAGAGGCACCGCCGGCCAGCCGCCGACTCCCGCGCCTCACCCCACGCGCGCGCGGGAAGCCCGCTCCGCCGCTCTCCGCCCCGGGCCCCGCCGTCCGCTCCCGGCTCGCGCTATTTACTCACGCGTGCCGCCCGCTCCTCCACGACCAAGATGGCGGCGGGGGGCGGGGCCCAGCGGCGCGCGGGAGCCGGGCAGGCCTGGCGGGAGAGGCTCGAGCCAATCCAACGGGCGGCGGCGCGCCGGGCGGCTCGATGGCCTGCTGCCCGCCCCCGCCCCCCGGGTCACCTTCAAGGTGGGGGGCTGTCGCCGCGGGCGGGGGCTAGACCCGGGGGGGGGGGCTTGGAGAGGGGCGCCCGACTCACTCCACCTGACTCAAGCCTGCGCTCCTCCGACCAAGTTTGCAAACTCCCAAGTCCAGGGCTTCTAAAATGAGCTAAGCCATTGGACGGAGCGTCAATGGCAGGCTGTTAAGGCTTGGGTTTTGTTGCTGGGTTTTTGTTTCCTGGAGGTCCTTGAGCCTTGCGAGCCGAGCTTTCTATCTCTAAAACACCACATGCCCCAGCCCAGTGGTTTAAGTCAGGGGCGCATCTCCAGCATGCCTACTTGGAAGCGTTGGTCTGTGACCTGAGCGAATTTATTCCCTCTCAGTTTTCCTCTGAGATGAGGACTAGTTGCAGCACATTTCGCTGCAAAGAAAAAAGTGTTAGTTCGAAGAGGGCCAATGGCGTGCATAACAACGGCCTGGAAATGGGCGGTATTGATGTGCAGATTTTAAAATACCGCCCTTCGGCCTTGTGATTCCACCGATTCCGGCCACTGCCTGGAGTCTGCTTTCTTCCCTTAGACCCCAGGTGTTGAGGGTGAGCGTGGTCCTGGGTGTCACAGGTGATGGGAAAGGACAGTAAACTCTTAAAGAAGCTAATGGGTCTCATTAATCATTCCGTGTGCCTCTAAGCATGCTCCACAGCCGGCGGAGTTGTCTCAACTTTAAGCACACAAGGTCCAGGAAGCAGGACCTTGGCCCACACCTTTACTCCTAACCTGGAGTATGCAGAGGCAGGCAGATGAGTTCCAGGCCAACTAGAGCTACATAATGAAACCCTGTCTCAAAAAAACCGTTAAAACAACAAAGAATAAGTCGGCCCAGTGCCAGGCTCAATAAGCGTGCTTGCCTAGCACACGTGAAACCAGGGATTCCAAGCTCGACATGGCTGCTGCTTCTGAACAATCTACCAGAACCTCTGACTTTTCCCTATGAAGATCCCTTATTTTTTAGAAGCATTCCCTTTTCAAGAATTATGGTCAGTTAAGCATAGTGGCACACACCCGTATCCCGGCACTCAGAGGGCTGAAGTATGAAGGATCCCCACTTCCAGCTCAAACTGACTTAGATTGCAGGACCCTGTACAAAAGGAAAAAACAATATTGACGAGTCCTCAACCAATGAAGGATTTGAAATCCACCCCTCAGATGGAATCTTCCCTCATTTACACTTGTACCACCCACATTCCTTCCATAGAGATTTAAATTCTCCTGCCCCAAGCTTAAACTCAAGAGATCTGCCAGCCTCAGCCTCCCCAGCTTTGGGTGGGATTAAAGGCGGGGCGTCACACCTGGCTCTTGACCTCCTAAATTGACTTCATTTTCTGCTGTTTGGTCTCAGGCACTTGCAGCACAAGTGTTGAGCTTATAAATGGAGTTAGATCCCGCTACAGTCTCGTTGAGTTACCTACTCTGATTTTTGGTGTTTCCGGTCTCATCTAAAAAGCTGACTGATTAAAGACAAAACCAACCCCCTTCCCCATGCAGACTCTCTTCCACACATCTTCAGAGCTGCTGGCTACCTCCAAGCATCTCTTTGGAAAAATCTAGTAAACACAAATCTGTAATCCTAATACTTTGCAAATCTGAGGCACTAGGACTGCTGTGTGTTCCAGACCAACCTGAGCTCCATAATGAATACCAGGCCAGTCAGAGCTATATAGCAAGACCATTTTTGTCTCCACAAAACAAGCCAGGTGTGGTGGAGCAAACCTTTAATCTTAGGACTTGAGAGGCAGAGGCAGGTGGATCTCTGAGTTCAAGGCCAGCCTGATATACATAGCAAGTTCCAGCATAGCCAGAGCTACATAGAAAGACCCTGTTAAAAAACTAAAGATTTTATATATACAGACATAAAAATTAGAATATATTTTTCCCTGATATATTTATATCAGGAAGAGTCAGGCCTAGTGGAGTGCCTTGCCTGGAGTACCAGCACTTGGGAGGTAGAGGTAAAAGGATCAGGAATTTCTCCTCAGCTACACAGTCTGCTCTGAAAGAATTCACCTATGCATAGCAGAAATCTATTTTCTTCTTCTTCTTCTTCTTCTTCTTCTTCTTCTTCTTCTTCTTCTTCTTCTTTTTTTTTTTTTTTTTTGTCTTTTGTCAGTGGGAGGCAGAGTTAAGACTGGGTTTCACAGTATAGCTTTGGCTGGCCTAGAGTTCACTGTGTAGACCAGGCTGGCCCCAAACTCAGCAATATGTTTACTTCTGCCTCCTAAATGCAGGGATTAAAAGCATGTGTCTCTACATTCAGCTTTTCTTAACTTTTTAACGTGTGTGTGTGTGTGTGTGTGTGTGTGTGTGTATGTGTGTGTGTGTGTGTGTGTGTGTGTGTGTGTGTGTGTGTGTGTTTAAAAAGAAACGGAAGTCAGAGGACAGTTTGAGAGAGTTAGTTCTCTCTACCATGTGGGCTCCAGGGCTCAAACCCAGATTGCTAGGCTTGCTAATAAACACTTTTACTTGATGAGCCAACTCACCAGCCCCTTTTTCTGTATCCTAAATATATCATGGGGGGAATTTTCAGATTCTCTAGAGCTACAAAAATAATCAAAACTGAGCTGGGCAGGGGTAGGGCACACCTTTAATCCCAGCACTGGGAGGCAAAGGCAGGAAGATCTCTGTGAGATTGAGGCCAGCCTAGTCTCCAAAGCAAGTTCCAAGAAAGGCACAAAGCTACACAGAGAAACCCTGTCTCGAAAAACCACCGCCGCCCAGCCTAAAATTGGCTATCTTAAGAAGAAGGAAAATGGTGTTTCATTACATGTGGGGCCTTCTTCTGAAGGAATGACAAACTTAAGAGAATGAGTTAAAGTCCTCATTACTAAGGAGATGAGTGCACAATCAAACATTGATTTGATAGTGTCTCATCATGTATCCTGGGCTAGCCTCCGACTCCTGACACTCTTGCCTCCATCTCCTGAGTGCTAGAATTACAGGGCTGTGCCATGGTGTCGAGGATGGATCTTTTTAGATTGTCAGAGTAAGAGTATTTTTCTTGGGCTGGCAGATAGCTCCATGGGTAAAGTGCTTTCTCTATAATCTTAAGGACCTGAGTTCAGATCCTCAGCATCATTCAAAATCTGGGTGTAGTGGCACATATGCATTACCACAGTGGGGTGGGGGTAGGAATGATCTATGTGTCTGTCATTCTAGTGGTTGGAAGTGAAGGCAGAAGAATCAGGTGTTCAAGGCCATCCTTGAGTACACACTTGGTTCTAGAACAGCCTGAGCCACATGAGACCTTCTCTCAGTCTCTCTGTCTGCCCTGCCCCCCTACACATACACACAAAGAAAAGGCCAAACACATGTTAGTATAAACATCATATGGTATTGCATTTGCTTGTTTTTTGACACAGATCTTGCTATGCAGCTCTGACTGGCTCATACTCACTATGCAGCCCAGGTTGGCCTTGAACTCCTATCTGTTCTCCTTCCTCAAACTAAAAGCTGTTGGGATTGCAGGTGTTTGATGCTTCTCTCTCTCTCTCTCTCTCTTTTTTTTTTTTTTTTTTTTTTATTTTTCAAGACAGGGTTTCTCTGTGTAGCTTTGCACCTTTCCTGGAACTCATTTTGTAGATCAGGCTGGCCTCAAACTCACATAGATCTGCCTTCCTCTGCCTCCCAAGTGCTGGGATTAAAGGCGTGTGCCACCACCGCCTGACCTGATGCTTCTCGTTTAAACGTTTTTTATTTTGAGGCAGGGTTTTGCTCAGTAGGTAACCCAAGCTGATCTTAAACTTGTGATCCTCCCACCTCAGCCTCCTGAGCAGCTGAGATCCCAGACTTGAGCAATCAGGCCCGGAGTAATTGTTTTAAGTTTATTGGTATATAGTAATTATATAAAATAGCATGTCATTTTATACATGTGTGTAATATACTTTGATCATATCCAGGCCCCATTACCTCTTCCTATCCCTTTCCTGCTTTCCACTATTCCCGAAGAGGTACCTTTCTAGTTTCATGAATGTTTCTCCTCTCCTTAAATCTAGATTCTGTTCATTAAAAAAAAAAACAAAGAAAGAAAAAGAAAAAGATACTTGTTTTTCTGAATCTGGCTTCATGTAACATGAAGGTCTCTAGTTCTGCCCATATTCCTGCAAACATACTTTCATTCTTCTTTATGGCTAAATTACGGGGCCTAAGGACATAGCTCAATGATAGTGTTTGTCTAGTGATTTCATGTTACACGTGTCACTAAGATCAGTAAAATAACCGGGCAGTGGTGGCACACGCCTTTAATCCCATCACTTAGGAGGCAGAGGCAGATGGATCTCTGTGAGTTTGAGGCCAGCCTGGTCTACAGAACAAGATCCAGGAAAGGCACAAAGCTACACAGAGAAACCCTGTCTCAAAAAACCAAAAAAAAAAGATCAGTAAAATAAGTGACAGCTCATGCTGATGAGACTATGGAGCAAGGGGAACACTCCTCCATTGATGATGGGAATGCAAACTTGTACAGCCACTGTGAACATCAATATGGTGGTTCCTCAGAAAATTGGGACTCAACCTACCTCAAGACCCAGCTATACCACTCCTGGAAATATACCCAAAATACGATTCATCACACCACTAGGACACTTGCTCAGCCATGTTTATTGCTGCTTTATTCATAATAGCCAGAAACTGGAATCAACCTAGCTCTGTCAACAGAAGAATGGATAAAGAATATGTGGTGCATTTACACAATGGAGTATTACTCAGCTGTTAAAAAAAATTGACATTGTGAAATTTGCAGGCAAATGGATGGAACTAGAGAAAATCATCCTGATTGAAGTAACCCAGATCCAGAAAGATAAATATGGTATGTATTCAGTTATATGTAGATATTAGCTGTTAAATAAATGATAACCAAGTTATAATCTATAAATCCAAAGAGGTTAAGCATAAAGGAAGGGACTAGAGGGAATACATAATATCACTATCAGGGAGAAATAGAATAGATTTTTATGGGTGGACTGGGAATGGGGTGGACTGGGAATGGGGTGGGGTGGGGGGATGGGAAGATCAGGTAAAGATGGGGATGAGGGACAGAATTTGGAGAGAGACAGAATTGAGGGGCATTTGAGGGATGGTAAGGAAACGTAGTGTAGTACAGTAGAAACTTCCTAAAATATATGAAGACAATCCTAATGAAATCGCCAAATAATGAGGGAGATGGAACCCCAACTGCCCCTTTCCTGTCAACAAATTAGCCTAGTACTAGGACTGGGTTACAATCAATTGAGTTGTTGGCCAAAGGGGTCCCATGGAAATCCCCAAGAACACCAGGCTGTTGCCAAGACAATAGGTTGCTCTCCACAAAATGACAGCAAGTCATCATTGCTGAAGACAACACCCACACAACTCATTGAACATGGAGAATTAATGCTAATGCCTACATAGATCCTTCACCTCCATGTTCTAGTGTTTTTGGTACAGGAAGGTACTCTGCAGGCTACCAAAAGAGAAACATAAACATCAATCCAGTCACAAAACCTTTGATCTACAATCTGTCTTGCCTGTAAAATATGCTGGAACAATGGCGACACAAAGCTTGGGGGAGTAGCCGACCAATGTCTGATTTGACTGTGGTGGTATTCTAATTGTACTGAAATGTGATTTTGATTGTATGTTAATAAATAAAGTTGCCCGGGAGTCAGAGCTATTAGAGCCATAGACAGAGTGTGGCGGTGGTGGCACACGCCTTTAATCCCATAGATCTCTGTGTGTTCAGGGATACAGCCAGCATTGGAGACATATGCCTTTAAGACCTAGGGGGCTGTACATTCAGACAGTGACGAGGCAGTCACGTGTTTGGGTTTACAACCAATGAGAAGGCAGAATGACTGGAAAATCGACTTACACACAGGAAATAGCTCTCTTTCGGGAAGCCGGGACAGCAGGAGGAAGGATGAGATTTTAGCTCTGAGCTCTGACCTCTCGGCTTTCTCTTTTACATTGTTTCTGTGTTTCTTATTTAATAAGACGGTTGGTTACATCTACATTTGACTTAAGGCCTACTCCATGAAATGGAACTCACACCAGACACTGGTGGATGATCAAGAACCAGGAAAAAAAAAAAAACAATAAAATTACCGCCTGATGGTATTCTGCTACACTCATAGACTAAAGCCTTATTCAGCCATCATCAGAGGCTTCCTCCTGCAGCAGATGGGAACAAATAGAGAGACCCATAGCCAGATATTATGAAGAGAGATAGACCTTGGAACACTCAGCTCTAAGTGAGATGTCTCTATCAAATCCCTCCACTCGTAGCTCAGAGAACCCTGCAGAAGAGGAGACAGAAGGAATGTGAGAGCCAGAGGGAATGGAGAGGGCCTCTAAATCAACTGAGCAAGGCTCATATGAACTCACAGAGACTGAAGCAGCAAGCACAGGGCCTCCTCGGGTCTGCACCGGGTCCTCTCTGTATATATTATAGCTTTCAGTTTAGTAATTTTATGGGACTTATGAATGTATGAATGAGTGAGTATCTGATTCTTGTGCCTTCTCCAAGGGCTATTCCTTCTCTTGGTTTTCCTTGTCCAACTTCAATGTCATGGTTTTTGTTTTATCTTATTACATTTTATTTTATTTTTTCTTTAAAAAAAGTATAGGAAATTGAAAAATTAAGTCCTGAAAAAACAAACAAAAACCAATGCCATCTGCTGCCAATCATGCAACTGTAGTCTCATGGTGTATGACCTATGATTGATTGGTTTGCTGGGGATGTCTTTCTATATGCTGTGAATGTGTTGCTCTGATTGACTGATAAATAAAACACTGATTGGCTAGTAGCTTGGCAGGAAGTATTAGTATAGGCAGGATAAGCAGAGAGGAGAATTCTGGGAAGTGGAAGGCTGAGTTAGGAGACGCTGCTGCCATGAGAAGCAAGATGTAAAGTACCGGTAAGCCACAAGCCAGTGACAACTTACAGATTAATAGAAATTGGTTAATTTAAGATATAGGAACTAGATAGCAAGAAACCTGCCATGGCCATACAGTTTATAAGTAATATAAGTCTCTGTGTGTTTACTTGGATCTGAACAGCTGCAAGAGCTGGGTGGACACAGCAAAATTCCAGCAACATTTGTTGACTGAGAAAAAGAAGACTAGGACCTGGTTTATTGATGGTTCTGCACATTATGCAGGTACCACCTAGAAATAGACAGCTGTAGTATTACAGTGCCTTTCTGGGACAACCCTGAAAGATACTGGCAAAAGGAAGTCTTCACAGTGGGTAGAACTTCTGGCAGTACACATGGAATTACACTTTGTTTGGAAAGAGGAATGACCAGATGTATGATTGTTCAATGACTCATGGACTGTAGTCTATGGATTGGCTGGCTGGTCAGGAGCTTGGAGAGAGCATAATTGGAAAATAGTTGAGAAAGACACCTGGGGAAGAAGTATGTAAAGAGATCTCTCCAAATGGGCAAAGGATGTGAAGATTCTTGTGTTCCATGTAAATGTTCACCAAAAGATGACATCATCTGAGGAGAAGTTCAATAATCAAGTAAATAGGATGACCCATTCTGTGGACAGTCCACCTCTTTCCTCGATATACCTGTCATTGGTCAATGGGCACATGAGCAGAGTGGCCATGGTGGCAGAGATGGGGGTTATACATGGGCTTCCACTCACCAAGGCTGACCTGGCTACAGCTACTGCTGAGTGCCAGATCTGTCAACAGCAGAGACCAACTCTGAGGCCCAGATATGGCACTATTCTCCAGGGTGACCAGCCAATGACCTGGTGGCAGGTTGACTACATTGGACTACTTCCTCCATGGAAAAGACAACACTTTGTCCATACTGGAGTAGATTATTTATTCTGGATATGGATTTGCATTTTCTGCACATAATGCTTCTGCCAACATCACCATCCATGGACTTATAGAATGCCTTATCCACCATCATGGTATTCGACAAAGCATTGCTTCTAAACAAGGAATTCATTTCACAACCAGAGAGGTACAAGAGTGGGCCCACAATCATGGAATCCACAGGTCCTACCATGTTCCCCATCATCCTGAAGCAGCTGACCTGATAGAAAGACAAAATGGCCTTTTGAAGACACAGTTACAGTTCCAATTAGGTAGCAGCATCCTGGAGGGCAGGGACCGGGTTCTCCAGAAGTCAATGCATGCTTTGAATCAGCATCCAATATATGATATGGTTAATCTGATAGCCAGGACCTCTTATAAGGAGAGGGAGAAGGGTCACATGCCCCTTCTCCCTGCTCCTGCCTGTGAGGTGGATTTGTTCCCAGTCAGATCAGAGGACAACTTCAGCTATCTACTCTGTTCTGTATTCATGAGTGTATTTCCTCATGAGTTTACCTTAATAAATTTCCCTAATACTTCTTTAAAAGACTCTCATGGATTAATCGCATTATCTGGAGCCCAACCACATGGATCTGAACCCCACACACCCCTTCTAGGCCTACTGGCAGCAGGCTGGTGAGTGTCTCTACACTGCGGAGCCCTTGAGAAGTGCAAACCCCCAGGGACTGCCTGAGCCCTGCAGCCCTGCAGCCCTGCAGGGAGACTATAGGCCAGGCAGCTCACAAGGCATGTGAGCCAGGAATTCCCAGGCCAGGCAGCTCATGAGGGAGTGGTTCTTGTAACCACTGCCAGAAGCGTGTATATTCTGCAGAAGATAGAGCACCCTTCAGAGAGAAAGGTGTCCACACTAGTTGCCTTTCTAGTTCCATGCTTTGTTGTTGTTTGTTTGTTTGTTTGTTTTTAGAGACGGGGTAGTTTTGGTGCCTGTCCTGGAGCTCGCTCTGTAGATCAGGCTGGCCTCTAACTCAGAGATCCTCCTGCCTCTGCCTCCCGAGTGCTGGGATTAAAGGCGTGCACCACCACTGTCCAGCTCTAGTTCCATGCTTTTAGCAGCCAGATCAGGTCACAGTTCCCTGCCTGGTTATAGATTATCAACAGACTGTTCCTTTACTTTTGAAATTGTTCAATGTAGCTGCTGTCAATTCTGGGACACCCTGGGCAGCAGCCCTTGAGAGCGTACACGGCCCCCTACTCCAGCTGAGTCCAGTACTGGTGCCATGTCCCTTCCCATGACCACCACCACTAGCCCAATAGCACCAACTAGACAGAGGCTCCTGCCAGTCGCATGACCATACCTGAGTACTTCCAGCTCATTAATGCCATTCAGATTATTTCTAAGGAGGAAAGATCACTGCTAATTGATAGAATAAAGTCTGTGGAATCATATGTTTCTAATGAACATAAAAAATTGTATGATTCCATGAAATCTATAGAATCCTCTACAACAGAGTAGGTTCAAACACTACAGAAAGTGGTAGTTAATCAATTTCAAGCTCTGGGGGAGTCTCTTAGTAGGAATAATAGAGGAACTAATAAGCAGAATGGCAGAATCATACAAGTAATAACATTGCCAGGTAGCACTTATAAAGTGGCTTATCCTGTTACCATCCATGAGAAGCCAGCAGATTATACACATCCTGAAGAACATATAGAATATATCTGGCAACCTATTCACATGAGAGATTTAAAAGATATTAAGGATGTGGTAGTCGCCTATGGAACACATTCAACATATATAAAACAGATGTTAAATATGTGATCATTTAGAAATAGAATTATACCAGATGACTGGAATCAGTTCATCTCAGCTGTGTTAGAATATAGCCAGAGATTACAGTGGAAAAACTGGTTTAGAGAAGAGGCTAAGGCCCTTGAACAGCAAGGTAAAATCAGAGATTTTGAGACCTCCCAAGATCAAATTCTTGGTGAGGGTCATTTTGCTGATTTAAATGTACAAACTACTGTGGATGAGCATACATTATTTCTATGCCATATGGCAGCTTTAAATAGTTGGGGGGAAATTCCAGAACCAGGGAAACCAACTGAGATATATATATGAAGGATTTCCAAGGGTCAAAAGAACCATTTACTGATTTTTTTTTTAATTTTTTTTTTTTTAGACAGGGTTTCTCTGTGTAGCTTTGCGTCTTTCCTGGAACTCACTTTGTAGACCAGGCTGGCCTCGAATTCACAGAGATCTGCCTGCCTCTGCCCCTCAAGTGCTGGGATTAAAGGCATGTGCCACCATCCAGCCTGATTTTTTTTTTTTAACAAAGGCTGATCATCAAAAACACCAATGACAGTCAATGTTGGAGAGGATGTGGAGCAAAGGGAACACTCCTCCACTGTTGGTGGGAATGCAAGCTTGTACAACCACTGTGGAAATCAGTATGGCGGTTTCTCAGAAAATTAGGAATCGAACTACCTCAAGACCCAGCCATCCCACTCTTGGGCATATACCCAAGGAATGCTGATTCATACCATAAAGAGACATGCTCAGCTATGTTCATAGCAGCACTATTTGTAATAGCCAGAATGTGGAAACAACCTAGATGCCTGTCAACGGAAGAATGGATGAAAAAAATGTGGTACATATACACAATGGAGTACTACTCAGCAGAGAAAAACAATGAAAGCATGAAATTTGCAGGCAAATGGATGGAACTAGAAAAAATCATCCTGAGTGAGGTAACCCAAACCCAGAAAGACAGTCATGGTATGTACTCACTCATAAGTGGATTCTAGATATAAAATAAAGAACAATCAGACCACAACTCATAGAACCATGGAGGCTATATATATAGCATGGAGGTCCCTAGGACAACTGTGGCTTATAATAAATTTTGGTTTTACTCAATTATTGAAAAAAAATAGCCAAATGAATGGAAACACATAAACTATGAACCAAAAGCTAAGGGGCCCCAAGCTGGATCAGGCCCTCTGAATAGCTGAGACAGTTGATTGGCTTGATCAGTTTGGGAGGCAACTAGGCAGTGGGACCGAGTCCTGTGCTCATTGCATGAGTTGGCTGTTTGAAACCTGGAGCTTATGCAGGGATGCTTGGCTCAGTCTGGGAGGAGGGGACTAGACCTGCCTGGACTAAGTCTACCAGGTTGATCACAGTCCTCGGGGGAGGCTTTGTCCTGGAGGAGGTAGGAATGAGGGGTGGGCTGGGGGTAAGGGGAGGGGGTGGGAGGGGGGAGAACAGGGGAACCCGTGGCTGATATGTAGAACTGAATGGTATTGTAAAATAAAATAAAAGGAGCCAGGCGGTGGTGGCGCACACCTTTAATCCCAGCACTCAGGAGGCAGAGGCAGGCGGATCTCTGTGAGTTTGAGGCCAGCCTGGGCTACCAAGTGAGTCCCAGGAAAGGCACAAAGCTACATAGATAAACCCTGTCTCGAAAAACCACAAAATAATAATAATAAAATAAAATTAAAGGGAAAAAAAGGTTGATCATGACTGTAAACAAGGCAATATCAGACCCATAATTAAAACAAGTATTAAGTCAGTCTTTGGATTTTGATAATGCTAATAAAAGAATACTTATACCTTTAAAGGTCAGGTCAGCACCTTAGGAAAATGGATTCAATATATAAACAGTGTTGAGTCGGTTAACTATGATAATGAGGCTTGGATAGGAGAGGCAATTTTCAAAGGTAGAAGGAGGTATCAAGGTAACAAATGTTTTAACAGTGGTACACCAGGTCATATAAGAAGAAACTGTACATGGGGTGCTCCTAGAAGCAATGTTTCTTCTAGAAATAACCCAAACAGGAGACGCCAACATTCTGAATTATGCAGAAGGTATGGAAAAGGCTGACATTGGACCAATGAATTCAGATCAACAAGGGACATAGGAGGCAACCCTTTTCCCGTGGAAAATGCCTCAGGGGGCCTCTCTCAGGCCCCCAAATCAAACTTGGTCCAAACATTTCCATATACTATAAAGGAAATTCCTTTCCAGGACAATTAAATAACCCAGTGCCTAATGTTAAGAACCATATTGCACTGGATGATAGAACAACTTTGATAGGTGAATAAAAATTCCAAAATACACCATAAAGTGAATATTTTGGCAGATTTCCATAAGTGAACAAAGAACAAACCTTAAAGTGTAAATTAATAGCATTGTCCTTGAAGGATTAGTGGACATAGGTGCAGATGTGACCCCACTCTCATCACTGGACAGATCAGCTAGATGAAACTTAACAGAGAAATAAGGGACCTAATAGATGTTATGACTCAAATGGACTTAATAGATATCTACAGAACATTACACCCTAACAAAAAGAATATACCTTCTTCTTAGCACCCCATGGAACCTTCTCTAAAATTGACTGTATACTCAGTTACAAAGCAAATCTCAACATATACAAAAAATTGGAATAACTATCTGTATTCTATCAAACCACCATGGCTTAAAGTTAGATTTCAACAACAACGAAAATTACAGAAAGCCAACAATCTCATGAAAACTGAATAATGCTCAACTGAATCATTAATGGGTCAAGGAAGAAATAAAGAAATTAAAGATTTCCTAGAATTCAATGAAAATGATGTACTACATACCTAAACTTATGGGACACTATGAAAACGGTGCTAAGAGGAAAATTCATAGCACTAAATGCCCACATAGAGATGTTGGAGAAATCTCATACTAGTGATTTAACAGCACACCTAAAAGCTCTAGAACAGAAGAAGCAAAGTCTCCCAGGAAGAATAGATGCCAGGAAATAATCAAATTGAGAGCTGAAATCAATAAAATAGAAACAAAGAGAACAACACAAAGAATCAATGAAACAAAGAGTTGGTTCTTTGAGAAAATCAACAAGATAGACAAGCCCTTATCCAAATTAACCAAAAGGCAAAGAGAGAGCATCCACATTAACGAAATCAGAAATGAAAAGGGAGACATAACAACAGACAATGAGGAAATCCAGAGAATCGTCAGATCATACTTCAAAAACCTGTACTGCACAAAATTGGAAAATCTAAAAGAAATGGACAATTTTCTGGATAGGTACCACATACCAAAGTTAAATCAAGACCAGATAAACTATTTAAATAGACCAATAACCCCTAAGGAAATAGAAACAGTCATTAAAAGTATCCCAACCAAAAAAAACCAAAAAAACCAAATACTCTTCAAATTGTTCCAGACAATAGAAACATAAGAAACGTTACCAAACTCCTTTTATGAGGCTACATTACTCTGATTCCCAAACCACACAGAAATGCAACAAAGAAAGATAATTACAGACCAGTCTTCCTTATGAACATCGATGCAAAATTACTCAACAAAATATTGGCAAACTCACTCCAAGAACACATCCAAAAAATTATCCACCATGATCAAGTAGGCTTTTTCTCAGAGATCCAAGGATGGTTTAACATACGAAAATCTGTCAATGTAATCTATCATATAAACAAACTGAAAGAAAAAAAAAACCACATGATCATTTCATTAGATGCTGAAAAGGCCTTTGACAAAATCTAACACCCCTTCATGATAAAAGTCTTGGGGAGATCAGGAATACAAGGAACATACCTAAATATAATAAAGACAATTTACAGCAAGCCAACAGCCACCATCAAATTAAATGGAGAGAAATTCAAAGCAATTCCACTAAAACCAGGAACAAGACAAGGCTGTCTACTCACCCCATATTTATTCAATATAGTACTTGAAGTTCTAGCTAGAGCAGTAAGACAACAAAAGGAGAACAAGGGGATACAAATTGGAAAGGAAGAAGTCAAACTTTCACTATTTGCAGATGATATGATAAATGACCCCAAAAATTCTACCAGGGAACTCCTACAGCTGATAAACACCTTCAGTAATGTGGCATGATACAAGATTAACTAAAAAAAAAATCAGTAGCCCTCTTATATACAAATGATAAATGGGCTGAGGAAGAAATTAGAGAAACATCACCCTTTACAATAGACAAAAATAATATAAAATACCTTGGTGTAACTTGAAGCAAATAAAAGACCTGTATGACAGCTGGGCGGTGGTGGCGCACGCCTTTAATCCCAGCACTCGGGAGGCAGAGCCAGGCGGATCTCTGTGAGTTCAAGGCCAGCCTGGGCTACCAAGTGAGTTCCAGGAAAAGGCGCAAAGCTACACAGAGAAACCCTGTCTCAAAAAACCAAAAAAAAAAGACCTGTATGACAAGAACTTTTAAGTGTCTGAAGAAAGAAATAGAAGAAGATATCAGAGAATGGAAAGATCTCCCATGCTCATGGATAGGTAGGATTAACATAGTAAAAATGGCAATCTTACCAAAAGCAATCTACAGATCCAATGCAATCCCCATCAAAAAAATCCCAACACAATTCTTCACAGACTTGGAAAGAACAATACTCAACTTCATTTAGAAAAACAAAAACAAAAAACAAAAAAACAGGGTAGCTAAAAGAATCCTATACAATAAAGCCACCTCTGGAGGCATCACCATTCCTGACCTCAAGGTCTACTATAGAGCTATAGTAATAAAAATAGCTTGGTATTGGAATAAAAAGTGACATGTGGACCAATGGAATCTAACTGAAGACACTGACATTAACACAGATACCTACGAACACCTGATTTTTGACAAAGAAGCCAAAACTGTACAATGGAGAAAAGAAAGCATTTTCAACAAATGGTGCTGGCATAACTGGACGTCAACATGTAGAAGATTGCAAATAGATCCATATCTATCACTATGTACAAAACTCAAGTCCAAGCGGATCAAAGACCTCAACATAAATCTAGTTACAGTGAACCTGATAGAAGAGAAAGTAGGAAGTAGTCTTGAACACATTGGCACAGGAGACTACTTCCTAAATATAACACCAGTAGCACAGGCACTGAGAGCAACAATGAATAAATGGGACCTCTTGAAACAGAGAGGTTTCTGTAAGGCAAAGGACACAGTAAATAAGACAAAATGACAGCCTACAGAATGAGAAAAGATTTTCACCAACTCCACATCTGACAGAGGGCTGATCTCCAAAATATATATAAAAAAACTCAAGAAACTAGACATCAAAATACCTAACAATCCAATTAAAAAATGGGCTACAGAGCTAAACAAAGAATTCTCAAAGGAAGAATCTCAAATGGCTGAAAGACATCTAAGGAATTGCTCAACATCCTTAATCATCAGGGAAATGTAAATCAAAACGACTCTTAGATACCATCTTACACCTGTCAAAATGGCTAAGATCAAAAACACTGAAGACAGCTTATGTTGGAGAGGATGTGGAGCAAGGGGAAGACTCCTCCATTGTTGGTGGGAGTGCAAACTTATACAGCCATTTAGGAAATCAGCGCGGCAGTTTCTCAGAAAATTGGGAATCTATCTTCCTCAAGACCCAGCGATACCACTCTTGGTCATATACCCAAGGAATGCTCAATTATACCACAGGGACACATGCTCAACTATGTTCATAGCAGCATTGTTAGTAATAGCCAGAACCTAGAAACAACCTAGATGTCCCTCAACTGAAGAATGGATTACGAAAATGTGGCACATATACACAATGGAGTGCTACTCAGCAAAGAAAAACAATAACATCATGAAATTTGCAGGCAAGTGGATGGAACTAGAAAATATCATCCTGAGTGAGGTAACCCAGACTCATAAGGACAAACATGGTATGTACTCACTCATAAGTGAATACTAGATGTAAAGCAAAGGATAACCAGACTACAACCTACAACTCCAGAGAAGCTAGCTAACAAGGAAGACCCAAAGTGGAATGCTCATCATGGGAAGGGGAAATAGATGAGATCTCCATGAGTAAACTGGGAATGAGTGATAGGCAATGGAGTGTAGGGGATGGAGGAGGAGAACATAAGGGAATTGGATGGTTGAGCTGGAACAGGGATGGAGTGAGAAAGCAGTGAAATAGATACCATGACAGAAGGGGACATTATGGGGTTAGAGAGAAACTGGGTACTAGGGAAGTTCCCAGGAATCCCCAGGGATGACTCCAACTTGGACTACTAGAAATAGTGGAGAGGGTGTCTGAACTGAACTGGCTTGCCCCAGAGATCCGATCGGTGAATACTGTAACTGTCATCACAGAGCTTTTCTCCAATGATGGATGGAAGCAGATAGAGAGATTTACAGCCAGGCACCAGGCAGAGCTCCAGGAGTCCAGTCAAAGAGAGAGAAGGGGGATTCTATGAGCAAGTGCATCAGGATCATGATGGAGAAACCTACAGAGATGACCAAACCAAAGTAGTGGGAATTCATGAAAGTTGGATCAATGGCTGTGGAGCCTGCATGGGACTGGGCTGGGCCCTCTGCATGGCGAGACAGTTGTGTAGCTTGATCTGCTTGGGGAGCCACCTGGTGGTAGAATCAGAATCCATCCCTGGTGCATGAGTGGGCTATTTGGAGCCCACTACCTATGATAGGACACCTCACTGAGGCAAGGGGAGGGGCTTGGATTTGCCTCTACTGGATGTGCCTCTTTATGGGAGGCTTGCTTTCTTGTGAGGAGGAGTGGGAGGTGAGTTGGGAGGGAGATGCTGGAGCGGGGAGGTTGGGATGAGGAAAGAGGGGAATCTTTGATTGGTGTGTAAAATGAATGGAAAAATTTTCTTTAAAAAAAGATACTATGAAGAACAGTCACCAACCATTCAGGCTGTACATAAACAAAGCACAATGGCCCTACCATTAAAATGGCAAATGGATAAACCTGTCTCAGTTGGACAATGGCCTATGACACAAGAGAAACTATAAGCTTTAAAACAGCTGGTACATGAGTAGTTAAATGCTCAACACATTGAAGACTCTACCAGCCCTTAGAATTCTCCTGTATTTGTCATTAAAAAGAAATCTGGTAAATGGAGAATGCTGACAGATCTGAGAGCCATAAATAAAGTAATTTATCCTATGGGCTTCCTACAGAACGGGATACCCTTGCCCTCTCTGTTATATAAGAATGGCCTATTATAGTTATTGACTTAGAAGACTGTTTCTTTACCATACCTCTACAAGAAAAGGATAGAGAAAAATTCACCTTCACACTACCTAATTCCCAGCCAGTTTAGAGATATCAATGGAAGGTCCTCCCACAGGGAATGTTAAATAGCTCTACCCTGTGCCAATATTTGCTGCAAAAACAGTTGGGAATAATTTGTGCAAAATTTCCACAATCTATAATCTACCATTATATGGATGATAACTTATTAGCCAATCCAAAGTAAGGTGCCTTAGAAAACATGTTTGAAGAAGCAAAGTTTTGCCTTGCTAGCGAATACAAATTGCTCCTGAAAAAATACAAAGAGGAAATTCTATTAATTACTTAGGATATAAGATAGATCTATAAAAAATTATATCCCCAAAGGTACATCTCAGGAGAGATTGATTGCAGACTCTTAATGATCTTCAAAAATTGTTAGGAAGCATCTCTAACTTACAGACCATCATTGGAATACCTAAAGATGGACTGTGGTGATATTTTATCTGTGTCCCCTAATAAAGTTCAGAGGAAAAAGCCAGCCACTATAGTAAACATAGAAGTCAGGCAATGGTAGCACATGCCTTCAATCCTATCACTCAGGAGGCACAGATCCATCTGGATCTCTGTGAATTCAAGACTACACTGGGAACACATCCAGACGTGGTAGTACACGTCTTAAATTCCAACACTAGTTAACCATAAAGGTCTGGAGGTCTGTACAGACAGACAGGAAGTGATGTAGCTGGGTGGAGAGGAAATAAGTTAGCTCAACAGAAAGGAATATAGGCATGAGTATATAGGATGTAGATCTCTTTGGAAGCTGAGGGTCGATAAGGTAAGATTTGCTTTGGCTTGTTCTATTCCTCTGGTCTTTCAGAATTTACCTCTGTCTCTGGCTCTGGGTTTTTTATTAATAAAACCTTTTAAGATTTGTGTTATAATGGACTAGTAAATTTGGTCAATACCCTAAAAAGGCACAAGGACTTAAGCAGTCCAAGAGAATTATCAGCTGAAGCTGAGAAGGAATTGACTCTAGTAGAAAAGAAATATGAGAGGCCCATGTGGATTGGGTAAATCCAGAACTAGATTGGGTAAATCTAGTCATACCCCCTCCAGACACTCCCCACTGGGATTTTAATGCAGAGGAAAGATATTATATTGGAATGCATATTTTTACCATGTAAACTGAGTAATAAGTTTAAGACTTATGTAGAAAAGATCTCTGATTTGATTCTAAAAGGAAAATTAAGACTTTGTCAGTTGACAGGAATGGACCCAGCAGAAATTGTAGTACCTTTAACTAATGAGGAGATTTCCTCTTTATAGAAAGGTAATGAATACTGGCAAACAGCCTGCAGTAACTTTTTGGAAGAGATTAATGACTGTTATCCCAAAAGCAAGAGAATAGAATTCATAAAGAGAATTGAATGGGACCTTCCTCATATTGTACGGCAAAAACCAATCTCTGGAGTCCCCACATTCTATTCTGATGCAAATAAATCAGGAAAGGCAGGATATAAATCAGAAGATTTAAGTAAAGTGGCTCAAAGCCCCTACAGGTCTGTACAAAAGGCAGAACTGTATGCCATTCTTATGGTACTAATGAACTTCATGGAACTTTTCAATATTATTACTGACTCTCAATATGCAGAGAAAGTTGTTTTACATATTGAAACTGCTGAGTTTATTCCTGATAATACAGAATAATTTATACAATTACAGGAAATCATCAGAAATAGGGAACATCCTATATATATAACACACATCATCCCATACGGGGCTGTCAGAAAGATGTCATGGCACCTAAGAACATTACTCAGTGATCAACTTTGGACTGAAAACTGTTCAGGACAGTTCAAAGATGAGATGGTCCATTATACTACATTTCTAGCCAGAATCTCAGACAATCTTATCCATTACTCTGAGACTTGCTGCAGACTCTACAGCTAGCCCTGTTGATACATAACTATCTAAGCTTTCTTACAGGACATCACAGTGTGGTGGTATTGTGTTCCCCAAAATATTGTGTATCCTAATATTGGACCCCAAAATTTAGGGTCTCAAGTGGGCACCCCAAGAACCCAGACTCCAGTCCAGTTGATGCAATAGCAGGAGGATTTATTAAGCTTCTATATAGAAGGGCAAACTCTGCTCCTAAGAGCAAGAGCCGCATCTTACTGCAGCCACATGGGGGTTTTTAAAGGAAAAACCCACAAAAGCCATAAGATTACAATTCCCATACAATTTCGTTTTACAAGATCATTGTCTGGGTACAGAGTGATCACAGAGGGGGTACAGTTACGTCAACAGGTACATTTTTCCTGAAACCTCAAGGGGGATATCAAGGCAGGAGTGGAGTTTACACAAAGGTCACAGTGGTCCTTCCTGGAACACCTGCAACTATCCCAGTCACAGTTGAGCACATCTCTTAACAGAAATCTATTTACATTTGTTATATGGTTGCAGGGGAGATTGAACAATGGCTAAGTCAGCTTGCCCTTGGAACTAGATTTTTAGTTTCTCATTTCCTGGTGCTTGAAGTTTCTATTTTCCTGAGGCTTGGGGGTGTAAGCCTGAAGGGCTAGGGTCTTTCAAGATATTTTGTGTATTGTCACAATTTTGAGGACATTGTCCTTATATGGTACATCTGTTTACAGACTGTTTACCTGTTAATGTGAAGCCTTAGTTTTTAGCTTATTTACATAGATAAGACTTGTAGATTTATAGTCACCCATGCTTGTCATTTCTATAGTTACATTAGTTAGGTTCTCCATTGTGGGCGCCATGGGCCCTGGCCCCCGACTGTGAGTGGCTGCAGCCTTGCTTGCTGACCTTTACCAGATGTCCTCCCTATTCAGATTCCCTGCCGGTCTCCTTCTCACCTAAGGATCACCAGAGAGCTTACCGGAGGTTCTTTGTTCCTACATCCTGTATTTGGTGTAAACAACTTAGATGCAAGAATGTAGAACATTGGGTCTGGAATGTAGACCATTGGTAGCGAACTTCTGCCCTCTGGGGGTTCCTCCATTTGTGTTGTAAGCCTGTATTTAAGGTTTCTTCCCTCTTTCAATAAACAGGCATTCGGCATTCAGCCATGGCGAATGACTCGCTGTCTCTTGTCTCTATTTTTAATCCGCAGCCCTTCGCTCAGACATGGTGAGGGTATCGGTAATGCGGGCGTTACCGCTACACTCCATATTTACAGAAACATATGTCAGATGGATAGGTAATCTTCAAACACTTCATAGACCTAGAGAATATGGCATTTAAATGTTTTGATAACTTAGAATTCTGTTGACATGAGACATGATTGCTCCTGGCAGCACTGATCTGATCCCGAGAGAATGTTGGGCTTCTAAGACATTTCTGTTGGAAATTTGTCTCCTTCTTTGCACAAAATGGCCTGCTGGGCAAAGAACTGCCCTTGCCTTGACTGTTGACAGTATGAATGCTGTCCTTTCTAGATGAGTGGGACACAAGGAAAAGCAACTACTGAACTCTACCAAGACAGGGTAAGATGGTCTTTCAAAATTTCTGCTTCTGAAAATGGCCCATCAGATATTCTAGGCCTATAGCCAAATTGAATGCCTCAATGATGATGAGAAACTTTAGGTGACTATCCAGGCTGCCAGCTGTCTCTGTCTACTCTCGAAAAAATTTTTGGAAATTGCTTGCTTGGATTTTCTGTTTTTCTTAGGTATTATTATTTTCCTTTTCAGATCTTTGATTGTGTTGAAGACTAGATAGTTACAATTATAATTCTCTCACATCTTAGCTCAGAAAATTTTAGATACTAAAGTTAGATTCTTCAGGATAGGACAGCTATTGGAGTAATCTTGGTAATTTGCCATTTACCTATGTTCTGGACATTTAGCATATCTTTCTTATTTGATGTTACTCTTGTTGGTTGTAGTTCCATTTTTGTTCATGTTGTTACCCTTTGTTTTTCCTGGGCAAAACTTGATAATCTCCCCACACACACACACCCCCGAGCTGAGGACCGAACCCAGGGCCTTGCACTTGCTAGGCAAGCGCTCTACCGCTGAGCTAAATCCCCAACCCCTGATAATCATTCTTATTGTATATAGTTTGTATTAAGTTTAGAGCCTTCTTATTTAGACAAAAAGGGGAAATGTAGTGGTATTTGCTCCACCTATGACCTTGGGCTAATGTGGCCCAAAGGAGGCAGTGCCCCTTCTCACTGCTTCTGCCTGCAAGGTGGATTTGCTTCCAGTCAGATCAGAAAACGATCTCAGCTGTCTACTCCATTCTGTATTCATGAGTGTATTTCCTCAATTTACCTTAATAAATTTCCAAAATACTTCTTAAACAAACTCCTGTGCATTTATCGTACTACGCATATATGGCCTTTAGTGACATTTAAGCATATTTTCTTGGACTTTTGGCAAGAAAAGATGAACATGCTCCATAACAATGTCAGAAGGCTTAAAATTCAGTGTCCAACCAATTCCTAATAATTACTCTGTAACTTCAAGCTTTAAAAAAAATTTTTTTTGGTCTTTTGAAATGGGGTTTCTCTGTGTAGTCTTGGCTGGCCTGGAACTCACTTTGTAGACCAGTTTGGCCTTGAAATCAGAAGTCTGTCTGTCTGCCTCTGGGATTAAAAGCATGAGTCACCACCTGGCTAGCTTTAAGCTTTAATAGTATAGAATTTAGGCAAATACATTAAAGAACTCAAGCTTGGCAAAGTGTACCTAAACAGGACATTAAATTAGATATACAGAATGCCAATAATGCAGGATATAAAAGTCCAAGACATCCTTCACATTAGCAATGAGTAAATGGCTTTAAAATTGCTTCTGCTCTTCCCATTCATTACATGGTGTTTTTACCAACAGTACTCACTGAGACTGATAAAACCTTTACTGAGGAAGTCTTAAGGAAATTGTGGGCAAGTAGCAAGCTTGCCCAGCATGCTCAAAGCCCTGAGTTTAGTACCCAGCATGGCTTTTCAAGCATATGGTGCATTCGTATATTTCTAGCACTTGGAAAGCTGAGCAGCAAGATCAAGAGTTGAAGGTTAGGCTTGGCTACAAAGTGAGCCTGAGGCCACCTTGGGCTACAGGAGACACTGCCTCAACAGAACCAACCAAACCATTCATTTGGAGATTGCGGACACTAGACAAGGTTTAACAAAAATAATCCTACCATTTTACCTAGAAATCAACCAAGGATGGAAATAAATATAATCTCCAAATCCTATCTCTTTATGTAACCTTTAGGAACCACTTACTAAAAGTTATGCAAGAATATGAAGGATTGAGGTCTCCTGTGATGTAAGTCCATTTTGAATAGCTTCATACCCCAGTTGACATGATGGAAGGGCAACAGATTGAGTAGCTCCCCAGGGCAGTCTGCCCTGGCCTGTGATTCCCCCTGTGGCGTTTGTAAGTAGTCCCTCACTGAGAGCCGGTTTTAACCCCACATTCCTTGTTATGAATATGATACGAGCTTTCTTGGATTTTTTAAAAATAAATTTCTTTAGTTGTGTTAATGAATGCCTTTTCTACCTTGGAAGAGGTCTTGGCAGAAGGTAAGTCCACATCTCATTCAAAAGCTTCACCTCCCGTTTTTACCTCTCCACCAGATTCTAAATCAACTTCTTTGTCCAGTTCTGAAGTTGAAGTAAGTCACTTTTATCCATATTTCCAATGTAAGGGCTGACCACGTTGGAGTTGGAATGATACTGGGAATCTTTTAATAGGGTTGCCAAGAAGGTGACCCTGTCTCTCCTTAAATAGCACATGCTGTAAAAACTACTGCACCTTTGTTTTATGACCTATGACGGGATGAAAGGGCCCCTGCCATGGCTTCTCCTCTGTCTGGAATTTACTCTGTTGCCCATTCATTACTATCATTTGCACATAAACTCTATACCAACAGTGAAGTCACACACCAGCTGCAACCTCTGTAGCAAGAAGCATGATTGACAACATCTGTGTTGCTGACGCTGCTGCATTTGGATAGACGTAATATGGCCCCTCGGTGCCAGGGTCCATGGCTCCTCTGCTTGCTACTTTCATGATTACAAATCCAGGCAGAGCACGCTGTCATGTAAACCTTTAGACTGTACTCCTTCTGAGTAAATGCTCTTTCCCTAACATTATTTTCTCTTGAGATCTAGAATGTCACATCTTAGCTTCCCTGTAGTAATAAGACTTAGGATTAAAGGCCCAACCATCTAGGAGAGTGTCATTTTTTCCCCTCCCCGAGAGAGTGTCATTTTTTTTTTTTCATAAATCCTTCTTAGAAGAAAGAAATGAAATATGTGGTCATCTTGTACAAATGTTGCTAAAAAAAAAAAAAAAACCAGCAAAAACAATTCCAAAATATACTTACTATCCAATAAGATGTGGCTCATGGAAGCAAGTGTATAAGGCTACAGCAGCTGAATGTCCATCTTTAGGGCTGGGGATGTAGGTTGGCTGATAGCTTGCCTAGCGTACAGGAAGTTCTGGGTTCCATTCCCAGCACCACAGACAACCAGGCATGGTGGTGCTCACCTGTAATCCCAGCACTTGGGAGGTAGAGAGAGGAAGGAGAATCAGGAACTCAAGGTTCTCCTTGGCCACTTAGCAAGTGTGAGGTAGCTTGAAATTCTGTCTCAAACAAGCAAACCAAACAGTGGTGGTGGCAGTATCAAATACTGTACCAGCCCCTGTCTGTCCTAGCTGAGCACATGTCCAGGGTCTGTCTGCCAGCTCTTCAGTTGATGGTTTCTTCAGTGTTCGACAGGGATTGAGCCCATAGCCAGGTAGCATGGATCCTCTGCTTCAGGCCCTTGCATGTGAAGGGGAGCTGACGCCACATTTTCCTTCTTTATTATTCCCTACTTTCTCCACCGGCATGAACTTTCTCCTAATGACTGAGGATGGATCAGGAAGTTTCCGTGACTTTCCAGAGGTAGGAATTTCCGCTCCTTTGGGAAGTTTGTCACCAGCCTCTCTGTTCCAGCTTGTCTGTCGTTGCTGGTCTCCCTCCCACATGGAGCTCAGTTCCTTCTGCTGCAGTCTTTCTGGATGATCTCTGAGGACTGTCTTTCTTCCTCCTCCAACTGTATGTCCTTCTGCTTCAGCTTACTCACCGCTGGAAGTACTCATAAGCATTGCTCTCTCAAGATGTACTCTTCTGCAAAACAGGGTTCGCAAGAGTTTCTTCAGGGCTGGAGAGATGACTCAGTAGCTAAGAGGATCTGGGTTCCATTCCCAGCACCCACACAGTGGCTCACAACTATCTGTAACTCCAGTTCCAGGACTGGGCATCTGTATGGTTTACACACACATAAAATAAAATAAAAAAATTTAAAAATTTTTTGTTTTTGTTTTTGTTTTTTTTTTGAGACAGGGTTTCTCTGTGTAGTTTTGATGCCTGTCCTGGATCTCACTCTGTGGGCTGGCCTTGAACTCACAGAGATCCACCTGCCTCTGCCTCCCGAGTGCTGGGATTAAAGACGTGTGCCACCACTGCCCAGCCCAAAAAAAAAAAAAAAAAAAAAAAAATTTAAGAAAAGAATTTCTTCAACTGAGGTGGGTGATTTTTTCAAACTAACTTCATTATCATAATGACATTCAATTCATCAGAGTGGTGGTATGAAATTTGACAGAATTTGTGTCTTGATTTTTCCACCTAGTTCCATAAAACACACAGTCATACATCAAATAACACAGCAATCAGACGTCTGGTTTCTCATTATGGGACACACAGCTCATTTGTCCAGGGGACAATAAGGTGAGCCAACAAATGTGTTTTCCAAAACTCATATAGTGGTCTACTACTCTCCCTTGCTCTTTTGCTTGCCATTGTGGAGGATAGTGTCTGGCTTCAGAGTCCTGTGAACTATGGTATGATCAACATCTTTTGTCTGTGAGGTTCTTTCAGCACCAGTGTCAATGGAGTAATGTGCAGGGCTGTGTCAACTGTGTCATGTGATGGTTTGAATGAGACTAGCTCCATAGGCTCATATATATGAATGCTTGGTCCCCAGTTGGTGGAACTGTTTGGGAAGAATTCGGAGGTGTGGCCTTGTTGGAGAAAGTGTGTCATTGCGGGTGGGCTTTCAAAAGTCCACACCATTCTCAGTCTCTCTCTCTCTCTCTCTCTCTCTCTCTCTCTCTCTCTCTCTCTCTCTCTCTCTCTCTGCCTCTAACTTGTGGATCAGGATGTAAATTATCATGATGCCCCAGTGCCATGCCTGCCTGCCTGCTGCTATACTCCCTGCCTTGACAATTAACGAACTAACTCTCCAAGACTGTAAGCAAGTCCCCAGGTAAATGCTTTTCTTTAGGAGCTGCCTAGTTCACGGTGTCGCTTTACAGCAATAGAAAAGTAGCCAAGACAGGTCAGTCATTCATAGTAATGGACAACTTGTGGCTATTACAATTCATGAAGTGGATTCCTACTTTAGAAACGAGCCTCTGTCTCTAGGTTTCCAACACGGAGCCAAGTACTCTCCAAACTGCTCTCTTGGCATCTGTCTTCCTTGGGCTCTCTGGCAGCAGCCATAGCAACCCCTGCTGACACTTGAGCTTCGGACAGTCTTCTGCTCGATCATCAAGGCAGGCCTCCTGATGTAAGCAGGTTATGCTAGAAACACGGAACAGCTGTACACCTGTATGTTCCCACACTGTCAGAATCCATTGGATAACAGTAAAGTCCCAAGGATCACTGCTTTCAGAGGCAGCAGTTAGCCATCTAACACTGCCCTCCTTGCTGTTCTGGCGGAGGGGAATGGACGCTCTTCGATTCCAGTTTTAATCACTGACAATGACTTTCACACCACACAGAGCACACCCCTCAGCACATCTATGTATATATCTGGATGTGCTTCTGTGCCTTACAAATGAATACAAGTTGAAGAAGCCGCAGCAGACTTCGAGAGGTTTCGGAAGTCGCCTGAGAATCTGAAGGAAGCAGGCCAGTGTGGGAGGGAGCTGCTACTGGAACCCCCGAAGTGCTGGGATTATGGGCACCACCTCACTGGGCTTGCTTGTATCTTGGCTGCTCCTTGCTACTCTGCTTGTATTAGTACTATTCCGTGTTGGTTGTATAACGGTCCATATTGAATATTTTTTTATTCGCGTTACTGTGCTGTCTTTGACATAAAACATGTGTGCTCCAGTCCTCAGGGTTTGGAATATAGATTGTGATTGCTTATAATAAGCCAGACCTTCATTGTCATACTGTACCTATTTGTAAGCTGATTATACTTCATTTGGGGGCATGGGAACAATGCTAATTCTTTGCTTCATTTCATTGACCCTCTGTATGGCAGGCTCTTATGGAGACAGTGTGTGGATGCAGTCATGCAAGAAAGCCACTGTTTTTAATGAAGCTTTCATTGTAGTGAGGGAGAGAAAGAAAAAAAAAAGTGTTGAATGATAAATGGGGGTCAGTTCTAGGGTTAAAGAAAGTAGGAAAGGGGATATACACTTTTGCAGGGAAAGTGTTGAAACGAAGGACTTTTATGGGACTTGTGATGGAAAACAAGTGGGGACTGTAGTAATCTCGGGATTGGTCACTTCAAGTGAATTGCAGCAGAGGCAGTAAGTGACCAGCACGCCCTGCGAGCCTTTCTGCCCAGTTGGAAGGGTGATCGTGTGTTACTTCTGATCACGGAAATAGTCATGAATCATGGTCTCTTCTTCCACTCTCTCCCAACTTGTTATACTTGTTTTGTAGGCTTTGGATTCATTCCCTTCCTCAGTCCCACGCTACATGACTAGTTTCTAATCTATGCCTTTCCTGTTGATTGTTCCCCCCATACTCCCTCTTCTACCCTGCCCTCCCACCCCCCACTGTCTTTAACCCTCCCTGTGCCATTATTCTCCTTCCCCCTTTGATACCACGGCACTCCATACCCCTCTATATTACCAACTTTTTACACCCCTTCTCTTGAATGCCACCCCAGCCACCATGGCCCTTTAGTAGTGTGCCACTGGCATTCCATTCCATACCCTTTGTATTACCAACATTGCATAGCCCTTCCCTTGAAGACCCCCGTCCCTGCCCAAGGCCCCTTACTAGTGTACTGCCATCTATGGGGTATTTCAATTTAAATACACATATCCAAAGATATAAAGCTAATATCCACATATAAGAGCGAACACAGGCAATTTGTCTTTCTGGGTTTGGGTTACTTCACTTACAGTGATTGTTTCCAACGCCAACCATTTATTTGTGAATTTAATCATTTTTTTTCCTTTCATCCCCCAAGCTATGATCATTTATTTGTTACACTTAAAGACTTATTTTTGACTAGACTTAAACTTAGCAACAGAAGCTCTCACAAGGACAGCCTATGTCTCTAGACAATCTTTTCCTGGTGTTTTTCTTTGGCTCCCTTCATTTTCTTGGCCACAAATTTAGCAAATTCTGCAGCCTCATCCAAACTTTTCTTAGTTATTTGTTTCTCCAGAGCAATACGTGGGCATTTGTGCTGCAGGACACGTTGGGTAACAAGATACTGAATCTTTGTGGCTTTGGTCCTGAGCTTCTTACCTTCCTTGTTTAAGGGCTTCCTGATAACATGCTGCTGGGCCTCGTCTGTAGAGAGATGGAGAAGTTGTCAGACGCTGTTAGCTCTCTGGGGACCCAGCTGCAGAGGCAGAGCAGCATCTGTCAGGTCAGCATAGTAGGAATCTTCTTTCCTTTTTTTTTAAAAAAAATTACCAAGTTCTGAACACTCTGATTGGCATCCGCACCCTCCAATACCCTTGTGATTCCTCTCTCTTGATCTATAAGAATGTCCTTTACTCAAGGGCAGGTGCGCTCTCCTGGCCTCCAGCCACCCTGCTTCATGGGAAGACTTTGTTTGTTGTTCCCACCATTGGTTCAGGCCACACAACCCTTCCACTCCTCAGCCAGAGCATCAGCAGCCACTTCTGTGGCCGTGCACGCAGATGGCAGCTGGGAAGGAGACACCCAACTTCATCTTGACACAACCAGTTGCCTAGCAGGTGTCACAAAAAAAGAGCTTTCTTTACAGCTGAACTTATCTCCTCTCTGTCTCTGTCTCTCTCTGTCTCTCTCTCAGTCCCCCCCCCCACGCTGTTGGACAGGCTCTCACTATGTAGCCCTAGGTATCCTGGTGCATACTATGTAGACCAGGCTGGCCTCAAAGTCATAGAGATCCTTTGCCTCTCTGCCCACTGGGTGCTGAGATTAAAGGAATGCACAACCACATCCAGCTTTTAAAACAGTTTTTAGGTTCATTTCATTTATTGTGTGTGCATGTGCATGTTTTGCTCATATGTATATCTATGTATCATGTATATCTTGGGGCTGGAGTGACGGAGAGTTGTGAAACACCATGTGGCTGCTGGGGATTGAACCTGGAACCTCTTAACCACTGAGCAACTCCACGGTCCTCTTCAAAATTTTTTAAAATTTGGGGCTGGAGTAGTTAAGAGCACTGACTGCTCTTGCAGAGGACCCAGGTTCAATTCCCAGAACCCACATGGCAGCTCACAACTGTATATAACTCCAGTTCCAGGGAATTTGACACCTTTACATATATGCAGGCAAAACACCAATGCACATAAAATAAAAATACATTATTTTTTATGTGTATGAGAGTTTTGCCCCCATGTATGTCTGTATCCCATGTGCATCCTGGAACTAGAGTTATGGTCTCTTTCTCTTTCTCTTTCCCTTTCTCTTTCTCTTTTCTTCTCTTCTCTTCTCTTCTCTTCTCTTCTCTTCTCTTTTCTCTTCCTTCCTTCCTTCCTTCCTTCCTTCCTTCCTTCCTTTCTTTTTCCCTTCCTTCCTTCATTCCTTTCTTTTTTTTTTTTTTTTTTTTGAGACAGGGTTTCTCTGTGTAGCTTTGCGCCTTTCCTGGAGCTCACTTGGTAGCCCAGGCTGGCCTCGAACTCACAGAGATCCGCCTGGCTCTGCCTCCCGAGTGCTGGGATTAAAATTCCTTTCTTTTTTTAAAGACAGAGTTTCTCTGTGTAGCCCTGGATGTCTTGGAACTCATTCTGTAGACCAGGCTGGCCTTTGAACTCAGAGATCTGCCTGCCTCTGCCTCCTGCATGCTGGGATTAAAGGTGTGTGCCACCACACCCGGCTTCTATTTTGCTTATGTGATATTTGTTAGTTTTTATCCCTGCAGGTGTCTGTGTATACCTGGTGCCCTCAGAGGCCAAAGGAGGACATCAGACCCTCTGGGACTAAAGCTGCAGATGATTGTGAGCTGCCATATGGTTACAGGGAATTGAAGCCAGGTCCTCTGGAGAAGCAGCCAGGGTTCTTAACTGTTGAACCATATTTCCAGCTCCTAATCACTTTTAAAAATATTTATTGTTTTAAATTATGCCTGTGTCTATAAGTAGATAGATGCACATAAGTGTGGGTGCCTACAGAAGCTCTGGATACCCTGGAACTAGAGTTACAACGTGGTTCTGAGCCATCTAACATAGATGCTAGGAACCGAACGTGGGTCCTCTGCAAGAGGAGTCTCTGCCTCTAACTTCTGAACTACCTCTCCAGCCCTGGAATATCTAACCTCTTACTGGGCATGATCATATGTTAAATGAGACTCACAGGAGGCTACTGCTTGGCTCCTGTGCTAGGCCTAACACACCAGGCCACGTGAGTCACTCAGGCTGACTGCCTTGTTTGTCGGACCTTCCAAGGAACCCAGAGAGAGCTAAAAGCCAAATTACCAACCAAATTACACTGTTGTGTCTTTTTTTTTTTTTTTTTCCTAATCAAAAGAGAGAAGTTCTGGGCCTGGAGAGGTGGCTCAGTGGTTAAGAGCATTTGCTGCACTTCTGGAGGACCTGTGTTCAGGTCCCAGAATCCACATGGCAGCTCACAACTAACTGTAATTCTAGTTTCATAGGATCTGATATCCTCTTCTGACTTCTACAGGCTCCTGCATGCACATGATGTGCTCGAGCATGCGCGCACACACACACACACACATACACACATTCACATACCACTCAATAAATAAACTTTAAAAAGGAAAGATTCTATTTTATTAGCTTCTGATTAATATTTCTACATGTAGACCTATGTCCCCATAAAATCAAAGAACTGCAAGGTATTTATGTCCAAGAGTATTTATTACAGCAATTTTTATGAAAACAATCTAAAATCCCAATGTGGATTTGGCTTAAATAAAGCAGGAAACAATCACAGTAGGGGATATTTACAGCTGCTCAAAGTCCCAGTTTGTAGAAAACTCAGTGATCTTGGCAATTGCTCAAGCTATAAATGTTAACATTAAAAATATCAGGTTATAAAATTGTACATAATGCAGAATGACAAAATTCAAATACAAATATATATAGTTACATATATACATATGCTACAAGTAGAAAAACAAATGAAAGACATTGAAAAATCTTAATACTAGTTATTTCTTAATACTAGAATTATGAGGGTTTTTTTTACTCATTTGAAGTTTTCTGTATTTTTCTTCTTTAAAAATAATTTATTTATTTTTATTTTATATGCACTGGTGTTTTGCCTGCATATATGTCTGTGTGAGGTGAGGGTGTCAGATCTTGGAATTGCAGACAATTGTAAGCTGCCCATGTGGGTACTGGAAATTGAGCTCCAGGTCCTCTGGAAGAGCAGTCAGTGCTCTTAACTGCTGAGTCGTCTCTCGATCCTGTTTTCTGTATTTTTCAATTTTTCCCCACAATTACATATTGCTTTCACATTTGGAAAAAATAATAAATACATGTTAATAATAAAAATACAAAAGTGAGAACAAAGGAGATCCAAAAGCTACAAACATAAATATTGTATGTTTTGAACATCTCCTTTAAAAATTTTTATAGATGGCTGAATCTTCCAGGCAAGAACTTTTTATTTCCAGTAGTACTTGTATTTTTGGCTTGGCTGAATTTGGATGCAGGCTCCACGGCGACATATTTAATCTGGAAACCTCCCGCAGTGACGGATGCATCGCTCAGAAACTTCAAGGTCATGACATTTCCTGTGGGGGTGGGGAGAGGCACACATAGGAACAAAGAGGTTACTCCAGTTTGACTTGTCTGACAATTCAATGACTTATCATCTCACAAAAGAATACATAAAAGAGCTGGGCGATGGTGGCACACGCCTTTAATCCCAGCACTCGGGAGGCTGAGGCAGGTGGATCTCTGGGAGTTCGAGGCCAGCCTGGGCTACGGAGTGAGTTCCAAGAAAGGCGCAAAGCTACACAGAGAAACCCTGTCTGGAAAAACCAGAACCAAAACAACAACAACAACAAAAAAGAATACATAAAAGATGTGAATAAGACTACAGAGTTAGATGGAGATGCTCAAGTTTTATAGTCTGTAGTTGTCCAGTCCAGTGAAGCCACTTTGGGGACTTGGTTTTTGAGACAAGGTTTCTCTGTGTAGTCCTGGCTGTCCTGGAACTCCCAGGCTGGCCTTGAACTCACAGAGATTCGCCTGCCTCTGCCTCCTGAGTGCTGGGATTAAAGGCGTGTGCCACCAATGCCTATGGAGTGACTTTTACATTTGACTCTGGGCCTCTAATCTCCTGTGGGAAATGTCTTTTCTGTTTTAGAAGATTCGCCAGGACTCAGTCAGTGCTCCTGCACTGTTCTGACTCTTGAAACGAAAAGAAATGAAACAAATAAATAAAATTTTAAAATAGGGTGCTTGCCTAGCATGCTGAGGCTCTGGATTTGATCCCTAGCACCACAGGAAAAATAAATTCTCCTTATGGCTGATCCACAGACTCATAAGAGCATGACAGTCGTTCAAGCCCATGAGTGTGATGGGCTGTTTACTAACTGATGGGGAGCAATAAACCTTGCATTATTAAGAAGTAAACTTAGGGCCGGCCAGGTGTGCTGGCCCATGCCTCCACCATGGATTTCAAGGCCAGTCTAGTTTGGGAACCTGTTTTAAAATTACTAGGTGGTAGAGGAAGCCAAAACAAGAGAAAACAGTGTCTCTAATGTGCAAAGAACAATCTTATAAACAAAATACAAATAATCTAATAAAGAGTTGCTAGAGATAAAGTATTCTAAAAACCGCAGTGCCGGTTTGACTGCCCTTGCTGTAAGTTAATTGTTTGGGACAAATAGACTGTCTTCCCATGCATGCTTTTTGTCATTATTTTTGAGACAGAATTTCACTAGGTAGCCCTGCGAGTCATTATGTACCCCAGGCTAGCCTCAAATGCTTGGGTGATCCTCCTGCCTCTGCTTCCACACCCAGCTTTGCTGTTGGTTTTTTTGTTTTTTTTTCCCCCATGTTTTTTCAAGACAGGGTTTCTCTGTGTTGTTTTGCGCCTTTCCTGGAACTCACTCTGTAGCCCAGGAGGGCCTCAAACTCACAGAGATCCGCCTGCCTCTGCCTCCCGAGGGCTGGGATTAAAGGCGTCCGCCACCACCGCCCGGCCAATGCTGTTGTTGTTTTGTTTTTGTTTTTTTTTTTTAAGAAGAATTTTTATGCGCCAACTCCCTCGTAAAGCTCTAAAGCCAACCTTGTTCCAATTTTCTGTTCACATAAAATATGTCCTTGAGATAAGAGAAATAAGAGTTTTATAGTGAGTTTCCTTTCTTGGGAAGATTGTAACAATAACAAATTAATAAGGTTTAGACAGTCATCATTCAAGGATGGAGTAGAGAGCTTCACAGCTTGTAAAAATGACACCTCAGAACTGAGAGGCTGCAAGGCAGGGTGTGGGAGGCTATTAAAAAGGACTCAGCACGGCCGGTCTCTGGAGTACTGCTGTTCTTAGGTGCGAAGCGTCGTGATAATTTTATGACTTGGAGAGAAAACAGAACCTATCAGAATGCCAAGTCCTGGCGCTGGAAAGAGAAAGAAAACAGAGACTTCCGAGAAAACAAAGGTTTTAGCTAAAAATAAAAATTTTAGCCAGGCGGTGGTGGTGCACGCCTTTAATCCCAGCACTCGGGAGGCAGAGGAAGGTGGATCTCTGTGAGTTCGAGGCCGGCCTGGTCTACAGAGCGAGATCCAGGACAGGCACCAAAACTACACAGAGAAACCCTGTCTCGAAAAAAAAACAAAGAAACAAAAACAAAAATTTTAAAGAGCAGTTTAAGATAACTTAAAGAGTGATATTGTCAATTGTGATCAATTTATGTTAACTAAGAGGACATTTTTAACCAGCGTTACTTCTTAGAACGTAAGCATACAAAATAACTCTGTGTGTGTGTGTGTGATTTAGCAAGCATTGCCTATTATATCCAGCCTTTTGAGATTTACATTAAATTAGAATACTAAAAGTTCCCTGTGGTTGCCAATAAAGAAACCTTAAGGCCTTCTAGCCCAGCACTTTCCTTTTCTTATGCAATGGCTGCTGAAAGTACCACAAGGAGCTGTAAGCACTGTTGTACGGAGATAGAAATGGGATGCAAACAATGCAGTCGTTTACTATGGTGGACGCTGTGTTTAACTACTTGATAATTCATTACGTCTTTTATCAGGGAATATTTCCAGCTACTATGATTGTCGTTGTTGTTATTGTTATCATTATTATTTACTGTGCTGGGAATCAAATCTAGGGCCACTGCATGTGCACAACGAGGACTCTACTATTGAGCTCAGGGCCAGTTCCCACTCATTTATTACCACTCCAGACCCCTGGGGATGCCAACAGCAGTTCTCAGGGACTCGTGGCTTCCAGCTGATGCCTGCTGATGAGAACTGCGCGCGCGTGCGCGCACACACACACACACACACACACACACACACACACACACACACCATTTTGATCATAGAGTTGCTCAAAATCTTTAGAATAAAAACTGGCCTGGCTCTATGCTTAGCCCTTTCAGGTTTAAAAGGTGTATGATAGTGACTTTGAGGGCACTATGAAAAAGCAAAGGAACATTTTGCTGCAGTTTGGGTTTTACCTGTGCTAATGATGTCTTCTGGAAGTTCATCACCACAGTATCTGAAAGAGAATTTTTAGAAAAGAGAAGTCACACACACTCACTCAAGAAGCACACAACTATTGATATGACTCTTATTTATGACAAAATACTTATTCCCCACAAATTTTCTCTAATAAAAAAAAATGTTTTTTTTTTTGAGATAGGGTCTCATTTATGTAGCCCTGGCTGGCCTAGAACTAACTCATTATGTAGACAAGGCTGGTTGGGCTGGCCTAGAACTCACAGAGGACTGCTTGTCCCTGCCTCCTAATGTTGGGATACTCTTTTTTTTTTTTTTTTTTTTTTTTTTTTTTTTTTTTTTTTTTTTTTAAGCATGGATTTGTAAGGATAGAAAAGGATGTAGTTTTAATTAATCTTACAATCTTTTTTTTTTTTCTTTTTTTTCCTCTGAGACAGGGTCACTCTACATAATACTGGCACCCTGGGATTCACTATGTAGACCAGACCAGCCTTGGACTCATAGGGATCTGCTTGCCTTTGCCACTTGAATACTGGACTTAACATGTGTGTTACAATACCCAGTCTCACGGTCTTAATTAGATTTGTAAGATGTTTGTAACCTTTCTTCTTTAAGAAGTTGTAAAACTATTTGCTCAGGAAAGAATGTGAATTTACTTGGAAGATAAAGAAAGTTGTTTCTGGTTAGCAGTTTTTTTCATGTTTTATTTATTTATCTGAGGCAAGGTCTCACATATCCAGGTTGGCTTGGAAAGTCAAATTAGTGCCAGGAATGATGGCACACACCTTTAAGCCCAGCCATAGGTAGGCAGGGGCAGATAGATCTCTGTGAGTTCAGCCCAGCTTGGTCTACACAGAGTTTCTGGCCAGCCAGGGCTAAATAGTGAGAACCTGTCTCAATAAACAAACAGAAACTCCCGTGCTACCTGAGGACAGCCTTGAACTTCTGCCTCTGCCCTTTACTTTCTAAATACTGGGATCACAGGCATGCACTGCCAGGTCCAGTTTTGTGGGGTGCTGGGACTCAAACCCAGGGATTCCTGCACTTGACACTCTACCAATGGGATCCCAACCCTAGCACTAGTTTCTTCTTAACACTGCATTTTGTGAAGGGTAGGCATGGAGTCAGTGGCAGAGCGTTTGCCTGGTACCCTGTTCTTGGTCCCAGTCTTTACTCACAGCATTTGGGTAGTGATGGGAGGTATGGGGATTTAGTTGATGATATTATTGTAAGCTATAGGATAAACATTAAAATGCAGAAAAATAATAGGTATGAAATATCTAACTATAGACCCTCTTGGTATAAGATTTTGTTTTTATTCTGAATCATGACTTGAAATAATTCCTTTATGAATTATTTAAAAATATATAGGTTTTATAGCTTTCTAAAATGACAACAATTCTAGAGAAAGGATGAGTATACTATAATGGAAAATTACATGTATAAATGCAATAAATAATTTTTAAAAAGCCTTATAAAAACCCTGAAAATAGTACGATATGATTTTATTTAGGTCTGTAATTTTATTTAGGTCTGTAATTAGAATTAAAACATCATCTAATTCCAAGCTCAAGGGATGCTTTATGTGTATCTACGTATATGTGCTCAATTGCATGCTGGGGTACCAAGGATCAAATTCAGGGCTTCATGAATACTAGGAATACTTGAAAAAAAAAAATGAAGTTGGCTGCATTTCCTGATCCAAAAAGTTCTCATTTCTCAGCCTCCTTATTTTTTGTTATGCATACTTTCAGTCAAAAATTCCCATAGTTTATGCAAGAAATCCCCATTTTTTAATTGTTTTTAAGTTACACATTTCAACATAACATAACAACGGATTGTGCCTGGGTGGAGTATGTGTGCACACCTCAATCCCAGTTGGCAGGAGAACTGAGGGCTCAGGATGACCTGGACACACACAGTGACCTCCTGGTCAGCCTTGGCTCCATACAGAGACCCTACCATAGACAAAGTGAAACAAATGAGCCTGCCATTTTGAACTGCTCCCTCTTCTGGGTTCATCTAAGTTCCTGCCACATACGGTAGGAAATTGGTAAGTGATAATCCATTGATAAGTAATAATACAAGTTATTAAATGGGACTTGCATTATAAAACACCTGATTATATACGTCAGTTTAGAAATGTTTTGTAAGGAATTCAAAATTTAAACTATATGAAGATATTGGATCAGGTGTAAGATCCAAAATTAACCTGTAAGCCCCAACTGCCCAAGAACCAGGTAACTCTGGAATGCTGGGAGTTGTAGTTGTAAACTCCACATTGCCAAGGACCAGGTAACTAACTTCCTGGGCTGCTGGGAGTTGTAGTTCTTGGAAAAAACACACTAACGCTTCATAGGAAAGTGAGGTGGCCTCTGAACTTTGTTCGTAAAAGCCCCGACAACACATGTCTAGGGGCCACTCAGCTGGGATATTTCCGAGAGTCGTCCTAGTCAAAGGCCATCTTGGTCAGTATTTAATATTTTAGTAAAGCTTGTTTCAAATTTGGCCTACAATGCTGGAACTGATTTTTCTCCAGCGAATCTCAGGATTGACACAGGGCATCTTGGATCACACCTGTAATCTCAGCACTCAGGAGGCTGAGACAGGAAGATTTCCATGAGTTCAGTTAGCCAGTGCATCTGGATCATCTTTAATGTCAAAATCCTTAACTCTCAGATGAATACACAGACCACGCTGAGTATACTGTGCCAGTGGCAGATCTGAATATCACTGCATGCATTCGGCCTGCACAACATTCCTACTTTCCCACCTGCTCAAATTGGGGTGGGAACACGAAAAGACTATGTACAAGCATGTTAAAAAATAAGGGAAGTTGGCAGGGGGTGTATTTCAGTTTGTAGAGTGGTTATCTTGCATGTCCAAGGTCCTGGGTTCCATCCTCAGCGTCTAATAAACCAGGCATGGTGTTACATGCCTGTGGCCCCAATACTTAGGAGGTGGGTACAGAAGAACCAGGTTCAAAGTCATTCTCTTTTACATAGTGAGTTTGAGGCTAGCCTAGACTACAGAAAACTCACTATGTACACAAAATGAGAGTGAGAGAGGGAGAGACTGACTTGAACATTTTCACAGGAATTTCATTTCCCATGTCTTTAGTCATGTGAGGTTTTGACTAACTAGACAACGAGGTTTTATAAGTCAACAATCAAAGGCAGCTTCACGGCTTTTGTAATCCATATAGGCACAGCTAACTCAGAAAAATCTCTGTAGGTGAGTTATATGGAAACAGAGGAGTGGGGGATGGGGATGGGGGGATGAAGCATGCCTGTGATCCCACACTTGGGAGGTGGAGGCTGGAGGATCAGGAGTTCAAGGCCAGCCTGCAATCCCAGCTCCCCTGATAAAGAAGAGATGAAGAAGGTTGGAAAGGAAGAAGAGGAGAAGGAGGAAGAGGAGGAGGAAGAGGAAAAGCATTACTTTCTGCTAGAGAGAGTAGAAACACTGAGTATCAAAAATATCATAGAACAGGGGAGAGAAAACTAAAGACGCATCAGATAAACACTGGAAGTTCTCTGATCATCCTGGGCAGGGAAGCATTACCCACCTTCCTACAAAGCCATGGACATCATCGTAGCTGTCATATATTTCTACATAGTCAGCCAGGCAGCCTGGATCATGTTCAAGGTCAAAGTCCAAAAAGCTCAGGTGAATTCGCTGACCGTACTTGAGTCGGATGTGCCAGTAACAAACCTGGTTGTCGTCATACTCTTTTGGGAAGCCTGGAGATTTAAAAATTCGCTTTGGATCTGTAAAGACACCGCCACACTCCTTTGCTGAAATAGGAAAAGAAGGTTTACTTAGATATTATTTATTATTTTTACATAAAATACTAAAGAAATGACAATATATTATACATAGTATATTGTGTATGCTTATAGCTAATAGTAATTTCTAAATTTTTCTTTAAACTTAAAAAATTTAAAAAAGTAAGCTGAGTGCCCTGAGAACTAGGAAAGAACAACTCTCCCAGGATCCTGTGCACATCTTCCCAGAGTAGGAAGTACTTAGCTGCCACGAGAAAAGGCAGCAATTTATAAAGACTTATGAATTAAGATGGCATCCTTACCAGGGGACAATGGATCCTGGAAGATCCCTTTCATTAACACCTCTTCATTTCTCTGATACCTTGACTTTGTTATTTGTGTTTTTCTGAGGCAGGGTCTCAGTATGTAGCTTTGGCTGGCCTGGGACTCACTATGTAGACCAGGTTGGCCTCAAACTCCCAGAGATTTACCTGCTTATGCCTCCACCATACTTGGCTTTATTCTAGACTCTGGCGATGACTATTAACAATGACTAAATATATGGTATATAGCACAGGCTAGAACCAAAAGCTTAAAGTATGTACAAGTTGATTTGAGACTGGTGTGGTGGCATACACCTTTAATGCCAGCACTCTGAGGCTGAGGTCAGCCTGGTCTACATAGTGAGTTTCAGAACAGCCAGGGGCGAACAATGAGACCCTGTCTAAAAAAACAAAGACCAAAAAAAAAAAAAAAAAAAAAAAATCCACAACAAAGCAAAACAAACAAACAATAAACAAAAACCCCCAAATAGCAACAGCAGTAACAAAAACAACACCCAAACAAACAAACCAAGGAACCAAAGTGACTTATTGGTCATAGCCCTGTGCTAAATGCCTGTACTTGTTTTGAATGAGTGTAGTATCCAGCTCTAAGAAAAATGTTTTCAGCTTGGAATCTACTTCATTTTGAGCTATAAGTTGCTCGTGGACATGCACGGCTGTTCTCCGATGGTCAGGACCATTAAGCAATGCTGTGACAGGAGCCTAGAATGTCGCTATCGCTCTCCTACTGTGATACAGAATTCCTCCTAAGGTAGATCCAACACTTCATCACATCAGTGTGTTAGCAAATGCTGGAAGGGCTCTGGAACACAATAAATAACACTTCATTCTGTTGTCTGGGAGAACAGACCTGGAAAGAAGAGTCTGCTCTTTTTTCCAGGAGCATGAATGAAGAGTAACTCTCCTTTAGTGAGAATATGAATGAGGGAACACAATTCAAGGCCCTGAACAGCAAGGAAGGACCTATGAACGGCAGGTAGAATTTTATCCTCCTCCTCACCACATTCACTCAATTTTAGAAGGAAAAGCTGTTTCCTATTAGTAATCTCTTGGCAGGTAACTGCTTTGTTGCTCTTGTTTGTGTAACTGCTTTTGCAGAAACAGAATTATCATTTCAAAGAACAAACCATGTGGGTTGTAGCAATAGGCATCCCATCGTTCACTCCTGTTGAGCCGGATTCCGTAATCGATAATACCAGTTTTCCCAAATCCACAGTTGGGCCCTGGTTTCACAATGGGGTATCCAACTCTGCCCTTGGCCATCCATCCAGCAGCACAGACATGAAATCCTGAAAGAGGGAGAGAAGCTGATAGATTCACCCAAAAAAGTCCCCAACCTGGTAGGAGGAGGCAGCCACCCACTTTGTGTAGAATGGGGAAACCCCTGCCGTGGTAGTGCTCTGGAGACAGATTAGAAGGATTTTCAGTTCAAGGCCAGCCTAAGCTACATCGTGAGTACCAAGCATTGGACCTTAGACTAAGTTCCTAGCACCACAAACAAACAAAACACCAAACCAAACCAAAGTTTGAATACAAATAAAACACACACCCCTTTTTCCCCTTCATTTTTGTGTTTTGTTTTTTGAGACAGAATTTCTCTGTATAACAGCTCTGGCTGTCCTGGAACTCACTCTGTAGCCCAGGCTGGCCTCGAACTCACAGAGATCCACCTGCCTCTGCCTCCCAAGTGCTGGGATTAAAGGCGTGTGCCGCTAGGTTTGGCTTACTTTTTTTTCTTCTTAAGACATGATCTCATCTAACCCAGGCTGGCCTCAACTCTCTATGTAGCTGAAGCTGACCTCAAACTCCCAAGGTTCCTGCCTTCACCTCTGAACTTCTGCTAGGATTACAGGTGTGCAGCACCACCATGCCTGGCTATAAAATGTCAATTCTGACTGCTACTAGTTAGCGGTCCTATTGGAAAACAGAAACAAATGCCAGTAGACTAGGATTCAGTCCATGGGGAGTATGAGAACCATCTGATTTCAATCATTGAGCTGTCCTCTGAGGACACTGAGGGAGCCTGTGAGCAAAATCCCTTAGGCACCCATCTGTGAATTCAGCCAACTAGGAATCAAAACGACCTCCTAACAGATCTGCATCTGACATGGGTTGTGGCTCAGTGGTAGAGCACATGCTTCCCATGCATCAGGCCCTAAATTCAATCCCTACCAGAAAAAAAAACAAAACAAAACAACAAAAACCAAAAAACCACATTTAAACTTGTAAAAATATTTTTCTTGTCATTATTTCCTCAGAACTATATTTACACAGTGCTTACAGTATGGTAGATATTATAAATAATCTCTGATTTAAAATATACAGGTTATTCGTGTCTGTAATATCAGTATTTAGGAGGCCGAGGCAGGAGGATCACAAGTTTGAGACCAGCAAGACCTTGTCTCAAAAAAATAATACACTAGGGCTGGCAAGATGGCTCAGAGGTTTAGAGCATTGACTATTCTTCCAGAGGTCCTGAGTTCAATTCCCAGCAACCACCTGGTGGCTCACAACCATCTGTAATGAGATCTGGTGCCCTCTTCTGGCCTGCATTCATATATACTGTATACATAATAAACAAATCTTTAAAAAAATTACACTAATAAAAGTCAAGCAAGCAAGCAACTAAAACAAAAAGGAGATGTTGGTGTAGGTTGACGGTGGCATGCCTGAGCCTGTGCAGCAGGGTCTGGCCCTGGGCTTGAGCCACAGGACTTGAGCATCCTTGGATTGTGGTTAGCAGTGGGGATCTTGGAAACACTTGCTTACTGATGCTGTGGGATAACTTACAGCTGTGTGTTTGTATGGGATAAAGTATAATAATAGCACGGGCTTTGCCAGGTATTTGCCTATAAGGAAAGGAGTCCTGTAGGGGGGACTCAAGGGAGAGGGGAGCCAGCTTTCTTGTAGAAGAAGCAAGTAGTAGTAGCCAGGCACAGTGGTACACATCTTTAATCTCACTTGGGAGGCAGAGAACGATGGGATAACTGTGAGTTCAAGGCTATCCTGGTCTACAAGCAAGTTTCAGGCTGGGGCTATAGAGTGAGACTACACTTGTAGTCCCAGGATTTGGGGGGCTGAGGAAGGATTAGCTCCGCACCAGCCTCAGTTATGCAGTGAAATTGAGACCAGTGCGGGCTACATGGGATTCTGTCTCAAAGCAAACAAACAAAATTCACAAAAACAAAACAAAACAAAACAAAAAATCCCAACCCACTCACCAAACACCCAAATAATAGCAGCAGTTAGTTGCTGGAGTTTTCAGGAGGTCTTTTGGCATCATCCTCCAAGTTTTTTTTTTTCTCCTACCACTGTAAAAAAATTTTAAGCACAGCACACACAATTCGTGATAATTAACCTGTGTGCACAATAAAGTTTATTAGCTTTGAACACCTAATGCTCCTGCCTTTATCTCTGAAGTGCTACTAGGATTATAGTTTTGTTTTTGTTTTTTGTTTTTTGTTTTTCTTTCAAGAAAGGGCTTCTCTGTGTGGGGCTGTCCTGGAACTTACTTTGTAGACCAGGCTGTCCTCGAACTCGTGATTCACCTGCCTCTGCCTCCTGAGTGCTGAGATTGAATATGTGAACCACCATAGCCTGGCTTGCCTTACAGTTTTTAATCCTATGGTACAGTAGTACAGATGCATTCTCTTCCTGTCAAAATATATTTTTACAAACGCCTGGGCATGGGGGTATATACCTATAATCCCAGCACGAGATTAGCAGAGGCACGAGGAAGATTACAAATTTGGGGCCAGCCTGGGCTATATTGTGGTATTCTTAACTTGAAAACAAAACAACGAAACTAAGAGAAAAGTTCCTTAAATTATAACATTTCTACTATTGTGAGGGTTACAGAGGTCCTTGTGCTCACAGATAAACACTAGGGAAACCAGGAATGTTAAACACATAGGGCTGTGTCTTCAAAGAGAGAACAATCTACAAGCTGTTTTCCAGCGGGAAGGCTGGGAACAGAAGTGGTTAACAGCCTGGGGACTTTTGTGCTCTCTATGTGGCTGAGACCACAGTGGATCCTCCCCCAGACCCTTATTGAGAACTTGTCAATCTATAGACCCTGTCTTTACGGAAGATGTCACGTGTGCTTTACAGAGGGTTTCCATGTAGTCACATCTTAAGCTTTGTTGTGCACATGGGTTAATTATCACCCATTGTGCTGTGCTTAAATATGCCTAAAATAAACTACTGAGGGTCAGACTCCCAAAATTGGAACCAACACCAGCTACTGAGTCATGCTGAACTGAACTACCTTCTCTCATCCCTCTGATCATTACTCTAATGGCCGTAGTGGTCACAGAGGCCCCTACTAGGTAAGTATTTGTAAAATTGCATAATTTAACGGCTGAGGAAACCAACATTCACATGTCAAGATAGACAGAACAATATTTTAAGTGAATATCAATTACAGTAACATTAATACACAGTGTTTCAAAGAGACCAAGGTAAAGAGGTTTCCTTTGGGGCTTATTTTTAGACTGCAGAACCTCGACTTGCCTCTTTCTCTTTCCTAGAAATCTTGGGACAGAGAACTGAGGAGCCACGCTGTGCTGTGGCCTTGTAGCCCCGCCCCCTCACAGCTGCAAGGTAAGGCTGTGGACCGGTCTAGCACTCGGCTCCCTGCTGTGCCTGGAGTCACAGACACTAAGGCAGGCTAAATCACCGGAGTGGAGCTTCCCGAGTCCCCCTAGAAATCCAGGGAAATCTGAAACCTCTCTCTGTTTCGAGGACTCGAAGGCCTTTTCCATTGAGATCCTTGTCTAGGTGTCCATGGCGCCTATCTCGCCTGCTCTCCGCTTGAAGCTCTCTTCAGGTCTTCTAAAGGAAGGTTCTCTCTCTCTCTTTCTCGCTCTCCCTCGAAGGCCTCATCTTACTCTCTCTGGCATGATGCTCTGTCTCTTCTTGTTCCCCAACTTTCCAAGTCCCAGTCATGTCTCCCTGTAACCCCTGATGTTGTCGCGAGACTCTCTCTCCTAATAAAGCTCGTTGTGGTAATTTCATGTCTGTTCCTTACCCAAACTCTCTGTATCTCTGCCACGACTTTTACTTTCTTAGTTCTCACTGGGTGGTACCCATCCCCCATGAGTCGCTGTTACCAGGAAATTCTGACTCTGGGCAGAAGGAATGAGAGAATCCCAGAAAGCAAAGATATTCCCACAACAGAGAGAACAATCCCAAAGGGCTAGAGAGAAAAGTCTTAATAAGGGTTATAGGAGAGGTGGAATCTCCCCACTAAGGATGAATAAGAAGAAAAACTGTAGTCAAGTTAGTTACCAATTTTTCTGGCTGCTTCTAGCTGCTTGTAGGTGGCAAGGCGGCCACCTTCAAATTCACATACGGTCTTGGCTTCTGCATAGGTGAGCTTGTATCTGCCAGCCCGAGCTTCTCGATGGTACACACCCGCTGCTTGTTCTGTGAATTGACAAAATGTCATCAGTGCACTATTCCCTATTCTTGTAGAACAAAGGAAAATTCCCCCCAGCAGGAAGATTGCATCAGATACATGTTCTTGCCAAAGAAATTTCTAGGTCAGCTGCCATGGTAGTTAAGTTTTTATTGTTAGAAAGCTTTGGGGAGAAAAAGAATAAGGGGGAATTTTTGGGGGGAACAGAGGCCATGTAAAGACTGGAGTTTAGATTGCTTCTGATAGCATGAAAGAAAGTTTTTTTTAATACATTATATTTCTAGATTAAATACAAGTAATAGAGTTTTGATGATCTTTTGGCTTTAAGTCATAAAAGCTTGGAAAGGTAGATGAAGGAAACTAGAGGCAAAAGAAATCAGTGAAAATGACTTCGTTACGGAAGCCCACAAGGAAGGCAGACATGTCCATTGAGGGAATGATTACGATGTTATAACTGAGAATTCCATGGAGAACTTTAAAACAGTGGGGAAATCTGATGGAAACCTCAGCAAGCAAGTTGAGCACCAAAGATAAGGGATTTGAAGGCAGCAGAGAGAGAACTGGCACATCTATAACCACTTTTTCTGATTTGTTTGTTCACATGTTGTCCCCAACAGATTTTAGGCCGTGACAAAGCACTGTCTTCCAGCAGGCCTCTGTTTCAATGAATTGTTTGGGGACTGTAGTGATGTCTCCATAGAAACAATGTGAAGAGGTTCCCCAGACAATAGTCACAAGTTTATCTCTCTCCGATAGCGCTAGTAGTGCCTCCCCATTGTCTAGATTACTATTGAGCTTTTGTATACTGATCTGCCCAGTCGGCCACTGTGGGGATGTTCCCAGTGAATTCTTGAATGCTTCCACACACACCAAGACACAAATCCAGAAACATGTTCTGATTCAACTCCTATTTCTCTTCCCCAAGCTAAAACTGACTCTGCCACAGTTGGATGGGAAATGATGCTGATTGTGCTTCATGTTTTTCTAGACTCCAAGGATCCTGTTCTTATAAATTATATGGTAAAGGCCCATCGCTTAGAGAAGACAACAGTCAATTGGATAGTTTTATTTATTTGTTTATTTTGATGCAAGTTCTCATGTGCCCCAGGCTGATCTCTAACTAGCTATACAGCTGAGGAAGATCTTGAATTCTGATCTTCCTGCCTTTACCTCCTGATTGCTGAGATTACAGGCATGTAACTCTTGGTTTTATGTTGTACTGGGTAATCCAGCCAGGGTTTTTTGCATGCTAGGCAAGAACTCTACTAACCGAGCTTATATTCCACAATTACGGACCAGAAAATACTAGCAACATCAGATTGTCATCAGTGGAGATGATTTTTGCTTTGTAAATACCTGCCACTCAGGTGTCCTTCATGTGCCAAAGCCCTAATACACTCATTAATTCCCAGTTTTATTCTTTTTTTTTAATTCTTTTATTTTATTTTACAATACCATTCAGTTCTACATATCAGCCACGGGTTCCCCTATTTTCCCCCCTCCCACCCCCTCCCCTTACTCCCAGCCCACCCCCCATTCCCACCTCCTCCAGGGCAAATCCTCCCCCGAGGACTTTGATCAACCTGGTAGACTCAGTCCAGGCAGGTCCAGTCCCTTCCTCCCAGACTGAGCCAAGTGTCCCTGCATAAGCTCCAGGTTTCAAACAGCCAACTCATGCAATGAGCACAGGACTTGGTCCCACTGCCTAGTTGCCTCCCAAACTGATCAAGCCAATCAACTGTCTCAGACCACAACCCATAGAACCATGGAGGCTATATATATACCATGGAGGTCCCTAGGACGACTGTGGCTTATAATAAATTTCAGTTTTATTCTTTTAAGCATGTAGTTTGATGAATTTTCCCAGGTCGTGTGGATCAAGCCCTGTCCCCTCAAGGGACTTTGACATGCATGCATGGGCAACTAAAGTCTATTTATCATTTTTTAAATTAATTTTTAAATTTGTATGTACACATATGTTATTTTCTGCATGTATGTCTGTGAACCACATGTGTACCTAGTGTTTGAGAAGTCCAAAAGTGGGTATTGAATCCCCTGGGACTGGAGTTACAGATAGTTGTAAGCTATCATCTGGTTGTTAACCACTGAGCCATCTCTCCAGCCCTATTTTTTTTTATTTGGTTTTTGTTTTTTACATAGGGTCTTGGTATATAGCCCAGGCTGGCCCAGGACTTGTGATTCTCCTGTCCCCGTCATTTAAGTGTGAAAATTAAAATGTGTGCCACCACACTGAACTAAGTATCTTCATCTTAGACACTATGCCCTTTGGTAGAGAAAAAAGATTCATGTTTAATTAAATTATTATAAATATTGTTGGTGGGGCTGGAGAGATGGCTCAGTGGTTAAGAGCACTGGCTGCTCTTCCACAGGGCCCAGGTTCAATTCCCAGCACCCACATGGCAGCTCCCAGCTGTCTGTAACTCCAGTTCCAGGGAATCCAGCATCCTCACACAGACATGCACACAGGCAGAACAACAAAGCACATAAGATTAAAATAAATAAATAAATAAATTGTTAATTCAAACATTGAAAAATCCATCTGTACTGCAAGAATATAGAGTAAAATAAAAATTAGAAAAAATTATATAAATTATTTTAATGTATGACAACTCTTCCTAATCTGTATTTTTTAAAATATTTTACTCCTAACATGAAGTACATGTCTGGGGAGAGATCAACAAAGACTTTTAGAAAAGAATTTTAAACTTTCTTACCAGTAATTAAAAAAACAAACAACAACAACAACAACAAAAAACTATTGGTAACTGATGGCATGTGTCTGGGTAATAAGATTATTATAACTGAAACAACAAACTTCATGTGACATAATTTCAGTTTCTTAAATATTTCTATTCCATTTTGTCTTATGAGCAAACACACTGAGAATTCTTGATGTAGATATTTGACTATTTAACTAAGGAAGTCAATGAAACAATTATGACAAGTCTCACTATGTAACCTATGCTTCCCTTGGAATCTCTATTGTCCTGCTTTAGCCTCTTGAGTCTTGGTGATTACAGAACTTCTTGCTCAGTAACAATTCTATATGAAGTTATTTTGGTTTCTTGTTTGTTTGCTCGTTTTTTGAGACAATATCATTTTCTAGCTCTGACTGGCCTGGAACTCACTATGTAGATCAGATTGGTCTCAAACTCATAGAGATCTGCCTGCCTCCCGAGTTCCAGGATTAAAGGCATGCACCCTTACACTTGATCCTGCCTAGGGATGATTATAAACAAAGCACTTTGTGCGTGTATTTGTTTGTTTATTTATTCAGTTTTTGAGGCAAAGTTTTGCTATGGATCCCAGGCTATCCTGGAACTCCCAATCTTCCTACCTTAGTCCCCCAAGTACTTGGAATACAAAAACAGGACCATTATTGTTTTAAAGTACTATTTGTTACTTAAAATATTTCTGGGTTAAGAATTTTAAGCTATTAAAACAAGAACTAGTACAAAGAAACTCTAGCTTCTAAAAGAAGCATATGTCTAAAGAATGATATTTTATTAATTTTCCTACTCTACCACTTCTTTGTAAAACGTCTCCCCCCCCCCCCCCCCCCCCCGGGCTGGAGAGATGGCTCAGAGGTTAAGAGCACTGCTTACTCTTCCAAAGGTCCTGAGTTCAATTCCCAGCAACCACATGGTGGCTCACAACCATCTGTAATGAGATCTGGTGCCCTCTTCTGGCCTGCAGGGATACATGCAGGCAGAATATTGTATACATAATAAATAAATAAATCTTAAAAAAAAAAAAAAAACTGTTTTCTCTCTCCTTTTGGCAAATGACAGCAGTGGCCTGTGGGCTCTGGTATCTGCTGGTTCTTCTGGGAGGAGTTAGGCAAGCTTGTAGACATCATTACTTGAGCCTTAGTTTTCCCATCTAGAAAATGGGAATAATGATAGCTGTTGCACCCTACTAGGAGCTCGTGGTACGCAACCTGCCCATCTTTGGCAGTTTCAGTACAAAGATTAAAAATAATTGTTCTCTGTGTTTTCAGTGTTCAAGATCCATGTTGACTGACTGACATTTCTTGTCTGTCAATTTCTTTCTTGTTAAATTGCTGTTAAGAAATTAGAAGTCACAGAGTTCAAAAGTCCTGTTCTTCAGAGTTGCTACCAGATCCCTCCCTTCAAATCAAACTCTCTTTTCTCCCTAAACAGTTACTAATATTATATTGACCTAACCAACTGTAAACAATTTGTGCTGGGCTGACTGGTCAGTCATATGTTCCAGACTGAAGCAGTTGATGGCGTCTGAAGCTCCTGATCCACAGTGTGCCCTTAACAAAGCTTTGGCTTGCTCGTCTCCACCACTGGGGCAGAACTGCTTTTTATCCACATTTACAATTTTGTAGCATACACACTCATTACAAAAACAATGACTTCAAGTTACTCGATCCCAGGAGAATTTGATAGTGTTTCAAAATATCCCCACACGCCTTTAATTCTGCCTGGCTCTATGGTGTTTCCCCACCTCTGACAAGCAGGTATGCATTTCCTCAGTTGGATTGTGTGCACCCATCTACATTCATTTCAGAGCCCATCTTGACCAAACGGTCACACTGCAACTAGTTACTGGTTCAGGCTGGAAAAAGAGGCGGCAAGGCTGTGCTGTTCAAATCCAGCTTTTTAATGAAATCCTCATGGTTATGATTACCATCAAAGAGAACTCTGCTGAAAGGGAAAACTAGTCTACAATTACGTGTTGCCTAGCAAGCATAAAACCAAGATCTAGGATAATTTTGCTTTTTCTTTCTTTCTTTCTTTCTTTATTCTGTGCAAGAATAAGATGATCCTCTAGCAAGCAATCCAAAAAATTTTCCTCTACTAAATACAATAATGGACAAAATGCAGCATCCACTTGAATAAGAAGGGTTCTCGTATTGTTTTGAGTGCTATAATGGGTTGATACTCATTTCTGTGTTAATAGTCTTTTAATGGTCTATTGTTCCTCTTTCGTGTTTAACCTAAATCATCCCTTATGTTTAATAAGACAACAAAGAGAACTTTCCTCATTTAACCAAAGGTCTAGAAAAGTACTTACATGACAAAAGAACCAAAGCCTGATGAATGCATCAGAAAGTACAGAGCATTGTTATTTTCTTTCCTGTGTCACATTCTAGTTTTGTTAAAATACTTGAAAGACGGTTAGAGAAATTAAGATGTACCCTATAGCTCAGAGTACATGGAGTTCAGAATTACTGTAGAAGTTCTGCATCTCCCATCTTACCTGAACTCTTACTGCGAAAACAGTTGAAATAATAATGATGATGATGATGATAATAAACCAAATCTATTATACTGGTGGTTTAGTTTCATAAAGAAATACTCACCGGTGAGCTACCATGTCTGCTTTGAAAATCTTAAAATACAGTTTCACAATGACGCATCTCAACCCCTGCTTTTTGTTGAACAATGCATTGTGCGAAAGGATAGCCTTAAGTTTTAAACGCAAACATCCTTTGTTTAATGGTATATCAGTCAGTGTCTCTCTTATTAAAGAACATCAGCCTTGAACATGCTAGAAATTTTTACTCGTTTGAGTCAGTCCTCTGCAATGTCAAAGGATTGTTATCCACAACAAAAAGCTCGTGAGGGAAGTTTCTTACCAAGCCATATGGAGTTATGAAAGATTCCATTCTTGAATCCCCATCCGTGAACCTCTTCCCACAGCAGGACCCATAAGCAAAGGAGCACCACCATATCTTCAGTTGCAGCAGTTTTACAGTGTCGGGGCTGCCCACGAGAAATTCTCTGAGTAGCGGCTGGAATGCGGCTGAAACATCTGGTTTCCACATCTTTTAAATAGTTTTTTTCGGCTGTGAGGTCAGCACGCACTCTCCAATGGCACTTTCCGTTGCAGAGTTACACAATTGGGTCTGTGTCTGAAGCAAGCCCTCTGACTCATTTGCATTGGCAACCAGACCCGAGGGCGCAGGATGAGCATCCACATTTTAAATTCACTTTCTCAGAAACAAGTTCGTTGATTCTGTCGGTCACCACCACTTTTCTATTAGAAAGTTTGTGTCATTTGGGGCCGATTCAGAAGCGATTAAAGAAAAACCCGCCCTCCAGCAGGAATTCTCAGAGAAATCCTGAAGGTCCTTGTTTGCATTGTTAATTTGGGGGCTTGTAGTTTAACATTAGTCTTTAACTTGATTGTGATAGTTTAGTTTTTCCTAAACGTGGCCAAGTCAGTCTGTGTAGAAAATTTAAAACAAAAGTGTATGTAGTTTGGCAAATCCAGCACAGAAGAACATTCTCTCTCTCTCTCCCTCCCTCCCTTGCTTGCCCACTCCCTCAGCTTTGAGAAAAAGAGTCCAATTTCAGAGTCTTAGGATATTCAGGTAGCCTTGGAATATCCTAACAAGGAGTATTTTAAGCAGATATTGGCAGGCTTGGAGGACTTTGGGGCTGGATCCCCGCCGCCACCCCCCCCCCCCCCCCCCTTATAGTCTACAGTCTGCCAGGCAGTAAGCTGGAATGCTTCACAACTGGTCAGAAGACTAGAACCTGAGTCATATTTCTGGTCCTGGGAGGAGACCTGGCATCCTGAACTTAGAAAGTCATTGATGGATAACTGTCTAAGCCTGATTCTGGGAACCTTAAACCTGACAAGATTACAATATAACAAGAGGATTTCTGATAAGGACCAATCAAGCCGGATGGCAAAAGGTTGTCACCTCAGCATGCTTGGACCATAAAGTCTCTCCTTCCAGAGATGCATCTGTACCTATCCACTCAACAGAGATGTTTATACACCTACCCACTCAACCTGTTCTCATGCCTGTCACCCTGGCCAGTGTAGTGAAGACCCTATGTCAAAGCGAGCGAGCGAGAGACAGAGAGACAGAGAGACAGAGAGAGAGACCCAGTGATACAGTGCTGGCTTAGCATGTGAGATCCTAGGTCCAACCAGCAGCCCCGTACAGACACAAAGGTGCACCATTCTCCTTCAAGTCTGAATCAACACAAAAGGCTTGTCAATCATTTGAGCAGGACAAAGCCTTTCAGAAAAAGAACTCTTGTCTAGAGATTTTAGAAAACACTATAAAGCCTGTAAAAACAAAACAAACAACAACGACAAAACCATGTAGGCTGGGGTAGTAGTCTCTTTGGACCCTCTGGCTTCTCTCCACTACTTCTTTTTCTTTTCTCTTCTCTTCTTTTCTTTTCCTTTCCTTTTCTTTTCTATTTTCTTCTTTTCTCTCTCTCTTTTTCTTTCTTTCTTTCTTTTTTTTTTTTGGGGGGGGGGATTTCCAGACAGGGTTTCCCTGTATAACAGCCCTGGCTTTGTAGACCAGGCTGGCCTCAAACTCACGGAGATCCACCTGCCTTGGCCTCTCAAGTGCTGGGATTAAAGATGTACACCACCACCGCCCAGCCCAGTCTGTTGTTTCTTTTTGTTGTTGTTGTCATTTGTTTGAGACAGGGTCTCTAAGTCCCCCTGGCTGTCCTGGAACTTGCTATGTAAACCAAGTTTGCTGCAAACTCACAGAGATCCACCTGCCTCTGCCTCCCAAGCGCTGGGATTCAAGGTGTGTCACCATGGCTGGTGTGCCATATGGCAGGCTCCCTCTCACTCTTGAGAGTGTTCTGTAGCCTCCAATGCACCCTGCCCTTTTGTCTACATGCTGATGCTTTGCCTGAATTCTTTTGACAGAACTCACAAGGACCAGAGGAGACCAGAAAAAGATCCTGGTAGCAGGCAGATGATAATAAAGTTAACAAAATATGGCCCAACTTCCCTAGATCAATCTAACTTGGATGAAAATGGTCAAAATAATAGGTGATGATCTGGGAAAGTCACCATGCCTTCCAGCTTCTCAAACTCTCCTTGCCCACAAATGCAAGACATTTAGGTGACATGTGTGGTCACATTCTCACTGCTGCTGTTGTTAAAGGCGATTCCTGCTGTTGGTTGATAGGCACTTTATGTAGTTTTTCTTGTTCTCGATTTTTGGCCATTCTTTGTTACTTAGATTCTCTATTTTTTAAAAATTATTTTTAGATTATATTTACTTTATTTTATATATGTGGGTATTTTGACTCATGGATTCCTGTGCACCATGTATATGTAGTGCCTGAAGAAGTCAGAAGAGAGTGTCGGATCCTCTGGAACTTGGATAACAAATGGATGTAAGCCACCATGTAGGTGCTGGGAACCGAACTCGGGTCTCTGCAAGAGCAGCAAGATACCCACTGTGGTGGCACACACCTTTAATCCCAGCACTTAAGAAGCAGAGGCAGGTGGATCTCTGTGAGTTTGAGATCAGCCTGGTCTACATACAGAGCAAGTTCCAGGACAGTCAGCGCAGTTACACAAAGGAACCTTGTCTCAAAAAATCAAACCAAACAACGAAACCAAACCAAACCAAACAGGGGGAAAAAGACAAAAAAAAAAAAAAAAAAAAAAAGAGCCACAAGCGGGCTGCTCCACCTCTCCAATCCCAGCTTCCCTGCTATTCTTGGTGCCGGCCAATCTGCTTTCATTTGCTGTATCACAGTCCTCATTCCTACCGGATTTTTCTAGCCTCTTCAATGACTTTTTTTGGGTGGGTAACTTTCTAGATTTGCTTTGGTCTGAAGTTAGCTTTAAATTCTGGAGATTTTTTTTTTTTTTTTTTTTAAGACAGGGTTTCTCTGTGTAGCCCTGGCTGTCCTCGAACTCACTCTGTAGACCAGGCTGGCCTCGAACTCACAGAGATCTGCCTACTTCTGCCTCCCGAGTGCTGGGATTAAAGGGTGTGTGTCACCACACCCAGCCTGTAGACATCTTTTTTAATGAGCATCACAGGCTTATCCTTTCCTCCAAAGGGTGTCCTGGGGTATAGAATTTGCTGCACTCTATACCTATATCAATGATCAAGTTTTGAAAATCTGGACTTTCTGCCGTGGCAAATAAGAGATGGAGAAAAAGTTCACTGATTAGAGTTTAAATTTGGTGGCCGTGTAGGAGAAGCTATGGAGAGCAAAGCCGGTCCATGAGAACTGGATAAGTAGGATTGGATGTCTGTGGAAGGTGAAATTACGTGAGTATTTTTAGTCTGTGGCTTGGGAAGCAAATACAGCCTGACTTCTGTGCAGCAGCAGGGTGTCACAGCCTCCCCCTTCGTACTGTCACTTTCTCTGGTCACCGTTTCAGCATCTCAAATATCTCACCTTCCCATTTACCAAAATTCCTCTCGGAAAAGCATCTGCAAGTCACTAGCAACACAAACCCTCTGCCTGAGTTTCCAAGGTGCTTCAAGAACACCAGGGTGTGAGGGGACATGTGTTCTAACAAGAATACTTCATACATTTTTTCTGAAGGATAAACCCAATCTAAGACAGAGGATTTCTTTCCTCCCTCTCATAACAGCCGTACAGGATAGAAATATTTTCTTACTTCTGAACAGTATTTGACAACCTTGTCCCTCTTCTGTCATTAAGGAAATAGGAAACAATGACTTAAGTTTGGCATGATGGTAACACATAGAATCCCAGTATTTGGAAGGCAAGAGGTGGGAAGATCCCAAGTTCAAGGCAAGCATGAGCAATGTATCTAGACTCTGTTACAAGCAACCAGACAAGCAATGCCTAAGGATGTGGGCTCTGGTTTTGAGAGTGTGCTCGGTTCCACGGTGGAAGAAATGATGAATACAGTTATATATGGAAAAGCTGTAGGTGGATAATTGGGGCTAGGGAGGGGAGTAGAGGAGGAATGTTGCCAACGAACTTAATATGGAAGCTGCCTAAGGAATGCTCAGCTCCCAGGACATACTGCTGTGGATATCACTCTATATAAATAAAACACTGATGGCCAGTGACCAGGCAGGAAGTATAGGCGGGACAAAGAAAGAGGAGAATTGGGGAAACAGGAAGAAGGAGGGAGAGACACTGCAGCCACCGCCAGGACAAGCAACATGTAAAGACTCTGGTAAGCCACCAGCCACGTGGCAAGGTATAGATTTATAAAAATGGGTTAATTTAAGATAAAAGAACAGTTAGCAAGAAGCCTGCCACGGCCATACAGTTTATAAGTGATATAAACGTCTGAGTGATTATTTTATAAATGGATTGTGGGACTGCGGGGCTTGGGGAACCTGGAGAGAAGCCCTCCAGCAACAACACACTACCCAGAGATGCCTTTTGGGGAGCGAAGAGAAAACACAATAGCAAAAAGTCCTCTCAAGGCCAAGAGATGTTACCAGTCACGCCCTTCTCCACCTACCACAGACCGGCAGAACCCAGCAAGGCTGCCTTTTGTATAAGAAACTGTCTTCTGGCTTTTATTCTATAAGAGTCCAACACTCAGCCGGGCGTTGTGGCGCACGCCTTTAATCCCAGCACTTGGGAGGCAGAGCCAGGCGGATCTTTGTGAGTTCGAGGCCAGCCTGGGCTACCAAGTGAGCTCCAGGAAAGGCGCAAAGCTACAGAGAAACCCTGTCTCGTAAAAACCAAAAAAAAAAAAAAGAGTCCAACACTCATAAGCCCATGTAGTTACTGGATACTTAAAGGTCTAGAGGGTAGTGAGGAGCACTACACATTTGAATTGGGGAGGAGCAAACACTCAAGATCTCCTAGCAGGTGCAGTGGCCTAATGATATCATTCTTGTAAAAAGCCAAAGGAGAAAGTAGTAGTAGTAGTAGTAGTAGTAGTAGTAGTAGTAGTAGTAGTAGTAGTAATAATAATAATCATAATCATAATGCTAAGGCAGAATCCAGACAGTCACCGGAAAGTGAGAAGGAGATATTTTGAATCCTTTTCCCACCTGGTTAGTCTCAGCTGGGCAGTGTCTTGAGCATTCTGTACTTAGCTACCAGGTTAACTTCGACACAGCTCCCCCATTGGCCAGATGCATCCTTTGCATATAAAAATCCCATTGCAGCAGGCACGGCAGTGCTTGCCTGTAGAACAGTTATCTCTCCTACCTCTGAACACATTTGACAACCTTGTCCCTCTTCACTTGGGAAGTAGAGACTGGAGTCTCAAGAGCTCAAGGTTATCTTTGGCTATGCAGCAAGTTCCAGACCATAGTCCAGGCTGCATGAGACCATGCCTCTAAAACGTTAAAAAACAAAACAAAACAACAAAACAATAACAGCAAAAACAAAAGCCAGACATGGTATTGCATGCCTTTAGTTACAGCACTCAGGAGGCCAAGGCAGGCTGATCTCTGTGAGTTCAAGACCAGCCTGATCTACACAGTGAGTTCCAGGACAGCCAGGGCTATGCGGTGAAACCCTGTGTGGGGTTTGAACAGGGATGGCTGACAGACTCATGTGTTTTAATACGTGGCCCACAAGGAGTGGCACTACTAGGAGGTCTAGGCTTGTTGGAGGAGGTGTGAAGCTAGAGGGTAGACTTTGAGACCTCAGAAGCTCAAACCAGTTCACTTCCTGCTGTTGGCTGATCTGGATGTAGAACTTTCAGCTCCTTCTCCAGTACCATGTCTGCCTGCATGTTTCCTGTCATGATGATAATGGACTAAACCTCTGAGCCTGTAAGCCAGCCTCAATTAAATGTTTTCTTTTATGAGAGTTGCCATGGTCTTGGTGTTTCTTCATAACAATAGAAACTCTAAGACACTCTGTCTCTGAAAAAAAGAGAGAAAAGAAAAGAAAAGAAAGAGAGGAGAGAAAGACCTCTAAGTCTCAATGACTTAAAACAACAAAGATTTATAGTTCATATGTTACTATAAGTGACATGATATACTGTAGTCTTTGGTACCATAACATCCAAGGGATCCAAATCCATGGAAACAGAACAACCACTATCTCAGATGTTTCCTGTCATGCCAGAAGGAGAAAACATTCTGGATCACTAATAATTTATTTTTCATTCTGAGATGACATGTGCAGCTCGTTGGCCAGAAATAGTTGTGCAGTCCCATCAAACCTGGCCATGAGTACAACATTGCCACATATGAGGCTGAGAAATGGCAAGTTTGTCAGTTACTAATGGCACACTACGGAACTATGGGAAGTCCAATATCTGCTTCAGATCTCGTTCAAACATCTGCTTTCTCATAAACTTGAAAGCACATTATTCTGTTCAGTGTTGTGCATAGTTCCGTACTTGTTGTCCAAAAGCTTTAGGAGATAGAATTACTCAATATTTTAGTTCCTCAAGGATTTCTTTTTGGTCTGGTTTACGTTCCATCCTATTGCCTAGTACTCAACAAGTCAGTAGTCATTCCTGAGGGGTGGGGCGGAATGTCACGGACACTTATGATTTGGATCTGAAATGTTTCCCAAAGGGCTCCTGCTGTGGGATGGTCTGTATGTCAAATAAAACACTGATTGGCCAGTGGCCAGGCAGGAAGTAGGTGGGACAAGGAGAGAGGAGAATTCTGGGAAGCGGAAGGCTGAGGCAGAATGCCAGACTGCCAGCTGCCGCCATAACCAGCAGCATGTGAAGTCGCCGGTAAGCCACCAGCCACGTGGCAAGGTATAGATTTATGGAAATGGATTAATTTAAGCTATAAGAACAGTTAGCAAGAAGCCTGCCACGGCCATACAGTTTGTAAGCAATATAAGTCTCTGTGTTTATTTGGTTGGGTCTGAGCGGCTGTGGGGACTGGCGGGTGACAAAGATTTGTCCTGACTGTGGGCAAGGCAGGAAAACTCAAGCTACAGGCTCCTGTTTTTAGAGCTTGGCTGCTAACAGATGGGCTAAATATGGGAAGTTATTAAGTAGTTTTTAAAAATTATTTAGTATATTCTAAATTATATTAAAATATTTTTAATTGTTTGTGTATAGGTATGCACACTTGTGTGCAGGTGCCCCAAATGGCTAGAGACATCACATTCCTGTGGGGCTGGAGTTAAAAGTGATTGTGATTTATCCAGGGTGGGTGCTGGAAACAGAACTTGGATCCCTCTGCAAGAGCAGAAAGTGCTCCTAACCTATGAGCCATGTCTCCAGCCCTTGCATTTAATATCTCTCTCTCTCTCTCTCTCTCTCTCTCTCTCTCTCTCTCTCTCTCTCTCTCTCTCTCTCTCTCCTCTCCCTCTCCCCCTTCCTTCCTTCCTTCCTTCCTTCCTTCCTTCCTTCCTTCCTTCCTTCCTTCCTTCCTTCCTTTTTAGTTTCTCTGTGTGTAGCATTGGCTGTCCTGAAACTCACTCTGTAGAGCAGACTGACCTCAAACTCACAGAGATCCGCCTGCCTCTGCCTTCAGAGTGCTGGGATTAAAGGTGTGTGCCGTCAGGACTTCAGGGTCTTTCTTTACTATCAGCATAATCTGTTGTTCCTGTAAGAAATGAGCCAGTGTTAGTGCTGAAGGAAAGGTGGGGATGGGACCTTACTGACATCCTACTAAAAAGATCAATTTAAGAAGAAAGGGGAAGAGCTGAGAACAAGGAAATGAGACTGTGATTGAGAGATTTACTATCTGCCCAAATTCCCAGATGCCTTCACACACAGACCTTCAACCAAGTGTCTTGTTTCTCCACAATTACTAACCAGTGCTCTTCCTTATGCATTCTTTAGCCCAATGGCTCTCTATATCACCTGGTAAGTCTTTCTGTTTTACATTTTATTTTTAAGCAGTTTGTCTGTCTGTGCACCATGTTTGTGTAATACCCATAGAGACCAGAAGAGGGCATCAGGTCCCCTTGGACTGGAGTTACAGACAGTTGTGCACTTTCGTGTGGGTGCTGGGAATAGAACCCTTGTCCCCCGAAAGAGCAGCCAGCACTCTTAACCACTGAGCCGTCTCTCCAGCCTGTCACCTGAGAAGTCTTGAGAACTCCTGCCTTCCTTTCCCCAACTCTGTCTTGCAATTTGGGGAACTTGAACTAATTGATTCAAATGCTGACTGTGTTGTGATTTTGGTGTTGTCTTCCATTTTGAGACAGTCTCACTACATAGCCTTGGCTGGCCCTGGACTTGCTCTATAGATTAGGCTGGGCTCAAACACACCGAGATCCTCTTGCCTCTGCCTCCTAAGTGCTAAGATTAAAGGCGTGTGCTACCTGGCTGTCTGTGTTATGAATCTCTGTTAAGCTATGGACTACTATAGGTTAAATTTTGGATTTTTCTTCCTTTCTTAAAAAAATATTTATTTTATTTTATGTGTATCAACATTTTGCTTGCTTGTATGTAAGTTTATTGTATGCATGCCTAATGCCTATGAGACCAGAAGAGAGCAGTAGATCCCTGGAACTGGTGTCATGGACTGATTGTGAGCTGCCATGTGGCTGCTGGCACTGAACTTGGGTTCTCTGGGAGAACATCTCTCTGGTCTCTTGCTGTTCCTTTCTACTTTCTTCCTTCTTTCTGTTTTGTTTTTTGGAGACAGACTCTCACTCTGCTGCTCAGGATGGCCTGGAACTTGCTATGGAGGCAAGGATGACCCTGAACTGATTGATCCTCTTGCTTCCAACTTCTCCGGTGCTGGGATTATGGGTGTGGGCCGCAGGACCATCTCACCTGCTTTAGGTAATGTAAGGCTAGAACTAGAAAACAGAGCTTTGTGTATGCCAGACAAGCCTTCCTCCAACTGAGCTCCTTCCCAACTCTGGTGAAGGGTGCGGCGGGGAAGACAATGTGTCCCTAAAGATTCCATCTGAGTGGGGCTTCTCAGCAAAGGGATTAAGCGGGGAAACAGCAGAGGAGTAGAACAAAGAAAAACTTTCAGGGAACCCTTGTTATAAACACACACTGTCATGTGTGTAGTGACTGAATAAGCTTATGATTGACATATATATGTCTAAAGGTACTGACTTAATTCCATGACAATGGTGATCTAACAATCTTGATGACCAGACAGATCATTCATATTTTGTAAGCTCTTAATGAAATGAGTAATTAAGCGGGGTGGTCCGGGAAAGGATTAACAGTTTTTCTAAGGAAGAGAGATTCATCATTATGGCATCAAAACCAGATCATAATTCACAAATCTGTGCTGCAGTCACTCGGCACAGATGGCAGTTCTGAATCACTTTTAAGATGGCATTTGAAAGGCATTTGAAAAGCATACCTTTTACTCCCCTAAGATTTATTTAGTTACTATTTATGTGTATGCATATCTGTCTATGTGAGTTTATGAGGACCACATCTGTGTAGGTACCCAAGGAGATCAGAGGGTCTCAGATCCCCTGGAACTGGAGTTATAGGCACTTATGAGTTGTCTGATGTGGTGCTGAGAATTGAGAATTGAACCCTGGTCCTCTGCAAGAGCAGCAAGAACTCTTTTTTTTTTTTTTTTTTTTTTCTGGTTTTTCGAGACAGGGTTTCTCCGTGTAGTTTTGACGCCTATCCTGGATCTTGCTCTGTAGACCAGGCTGGCCTTGAACTCACAGAGATCCACCTGCCTCTGCCTCCAGAGTGCTGGGATTAAAGGCATCCACCACCACTGCCTGGTGCAAGAACTCTTAACCACGAACCATTTCTCCAGCACCTTAAATTATTTATTCAGCCAGGCAGTGGTGGTGCACACCTTAAATCCCAGCACTCAGGAGGCAGAGGCAGGTAGATCTCTGAGTTCAAGGCCAACCTGATCTACAGAGCTATTAGGCAGCCAGGACTACACCGAGAAACCCTGTTTTGAAAAACCAAAAATCAATCAATCAATACAATAATATTTATTTATTTTTAGCAGAGTTGAAGTTTATTAAAAACAGAAAGAAAGGTGCTGGAAAGCATGACTACAGCTCTCCACAGAGATCTAATTTCTTTGCAAATGTTTTCTGAGAGTAGTTTCTATCCAGCAGTTTGCTGTATATAAAAGCCAATAAAGTACGATCTTGTACCCATCTGGAAAGAATCGAACTATTCTAAAGAAGACACTGGAGACTGCTAAACAATGAGCCCTCAGACATTGAAATTTCCCAGAAGTCTCATGCTGGGAGAAGGAGGAGGCAGATTTTGAGCTGCCAGCCAGAGGAGGAACCTGTCCCCTATCCTCCCCCAGAGATTTCACACAGTTCGGATGACTTGTCAGACAACCTTGCACGGGAGAGTGGAGCCTAGACGATGGTGGGCAGGAACACATGGCTTTACAGTTATGATTACTGCTTGTCCTTTATTTAAATCAAAACCTCTAGTCGGAATCCCAACGATGGACTGGTGTGTGTGTGTGTGTGTGTGTGTGTGTGTGTACCTCTTTGTTCTTCAGTCACATTGAATAAATTCAACTTTTCTTCTTTCCCCTAGTAGTTTCTCTTTTTAATTGGTCTATTAATGATAGGTGGCTGAGCTTGGTTTGGGAGACTACCGCAACCTAGGCTCTGACCCCAACACTATGGTTACAATTTCAAATAGTTTACTCTTTCCTACCAGGCCAGTTACTAAATTGATTTGATTCTTTAGTAGAAGGTTTGAAAAGAAGTTTAACTAATTGTAATGCTCATCGAATGGCTGCCATAGAGAAGGGATGCTCTCCCAGGAAGCTTCTGGGTCTCAGCATTTTTCATACTAATAACACTGATAGGGGAATGTTTTTCTTTTAAAACAAACTATAAAAATTTGTTATTGTCTGTCAGTGGTGGCACACGCCTTTAATCCCAGCACTTGGGAGGCAGAGGCAGGTGGAGCTCTGTGAGTTCGAGCCCAGCCTGGTCTACAGAGTGAGGTCCAGGACAGCTAGAGCTACACAGAGAAACCTTGACTTGAAAAACCAAAATAAATAAACAAACAAACAAATAAGTAAATTCTGTATATATGTGTATAGCATGTGTACGAGTGTATTTGGGGGTAGGTGTGTGTGCCATGGGGCACATGTGGGGGTCAAGGACAACTCTGTGGAATCCATTCTCTCCTTCTTTATGTGAACTCTGGGAACTGAGCTCTTGTTATCAGGCTTCCTCAGCAAAAGCCTTTACCCACTGACCCACCCCCCTGGCCCATGGCAGAATAATTTTTTATCTCCTGCCTCCAGAACCAATCACTATGTCCATCAAACATTACATATATACTGCTGAAATCAATATAATGGGTCCTTCAAAACCTGAAGATAGAACTACCGTATGATCCAGCTGTCCTATTGGTAGGTGGGTCCAAGCCAGCACGCCACAGAGTCACTTGTCTGCCTGTGATTTTTTCAGCACTGCTCATAATAGCTGAGTTACAGGATCAGCCTAGATGCCCGTCATCAGATGAATGGAAAAAATGTGGCGTATATGCACAATGGACTTTTCTTCAGCCATAAAGGAATGAAATTATGTCATCGGCAGGAAAAACGGATGGAACTCGGTTGCTATGGGCAGGACCTTTGTATCTTCTTCAACACACGAGTAATGCTCCCCTTTTCCTTACGTTTGGTAGTAGAGGTCCACTATGTGACCCTGACTGGCTGGCCTGGAACTGGTGATGGTATTGCCTCAGGCTCCTGAGTGCTGAGATCACAGGCCTGTGTCTCCAGGCATGGTCTCGTCATGCCTTCTTTTGTTACAATAGGCAGAGCCAAGGAGGAGAAGAATCAGGCATGTTTTGTGGCTTTTCTTCTTCATCTCTAAGAAGCATCATCAGTATGAGAAGTCCTAAGTTTCGTTTGAGACTCCTTTTTCTCCCAGCAGTCCTATGGAATCTATTTCTATGTTTTGTGGCTTCTAGGAACTGCACTAGGTGGCTGCTGATATCTAGCTGGTAGCTGAACCAGGAGGACTTTGGAGGCTCTAGACAGTAGATTCAAATGTTGAAAGTTTGTGGACAGATGGAGGAACCTACCAATCAGGAACCTCCAACAACATTCTAATGTACTAAATCTCTGAGATGGAGATTTACTGTACTCTAATACAGTGCCACCAGCTAGCTTGGTCTTCTGTCTCTATGTTACTGTGACACTGTGTCTTATGTGTCCACTGTTGCTAATATTCTGACCTGCCCCTTGGTGCCGCCGTGTCCTGACGTAAAAGTCCCTTTTTAAGGAAAAACTCCAGCCCTTCCTCTCTATCCTTACACTTTTCCTCCCATGAGGTGTGCACCCCCTTTCTTCCCCCACTCTTTTTCTGTCTCCCTCTTTCTGTCTCTCTGCCTCTTTATCTCTCTATTATAACAAAATCTCCACGTGGGTGCAGCGTCTGGGTTGTGTATTACTGGCCGCCGCTGCTGCCATGTCTGCAAGGCACGCATCTGCCCACCTTGCTGCTGCATCTGCCCAGCACGTTTCCCTGCACTCGTAATAAATCACAACTGTTCCAACAGCTTCCTATCTCCTGGCAACTGCCCTTTGGTCCTAAGATTCCTTCGTAGAGCAACCTGGGTGCTCCTTTGAAAACATAGGGGTTGGGGGTGTACATCAGTGATGGAGTGCATGCCTTGGATTTGACCCCCCAACAACTGCATTACCCCCCCACCCCAAAGCACAAATCAAACCCTTTAGGTCTCCTGATTAAGAGCTCAAGTTTTCTTATAGCAACAAGAATATCATTTCTTCTTTCTTTTCTTTTTTTTTTTTAAATGATTTTATTTCATATGCTTTGGAGTTTTGCCTTCACGTATGTCCATGTGAGGGATCAGGACTCCTGGATCCAGTTCCAGTCATGAGCTGCCACGTGGGTGATGAGAATTGAACCCAGTCCTCTGGAAGTGCAGCCAGTGCTCTTAACCACTGAGCCATCTTTCCAGCTCCAGGATACCATTTCTTGATGCTGGCTTCCAGCTCCTCTTCAGCTCTTACTTCTCCAATATTACCTTACACACAACAAGCTCATCCCCACCTTAGAGATTTTTCAAGCACCCAAATGATCACACCTTCATCATCCTCCTTGTATTCCATCTCAGCTTCATTCAGTCTCCTGAGGGAAGCCCTTGTCCAATCGAATGTAGCCTTTGGTTATTTTTTCCTTATTTTTCCTCTTTCAATTTAAAAATTCTCTGATGTTTCATACACATACATAATGAATTTTTATCACATTCTCTCTTCCCCTCTCTGGTCCCCCTGCCCTGTTCTACTGAATTCCTCTTTTTTCTAACAAGATCCTTTCCCATTTCCATGTCTTCTTGCATGTGGCCCACTGAGTTTGATTAGCACTTCTTGCCTGAGCATGTGTGGGAGGTTATTCCTGGAACATGAGCAGTTTATCATTGGCATTATCACTAAGGAAAATGACACTTCCGTCCCCAGCAACCATTAACTGCCATTGTCTTTCAGGAGGGGTAGGACCTCATGGCCTCTCCCTTGTCCATGATGAAATGTTGACTAGCTCAGTCTTGTTCAAATCTTGTGCAAGTCACCACAGCTGCCATGACTTCATGATCACAGCAGCTATGTCATGACCAGAAGATGTCTACATTCTCTCTGCCTCCCTTCCACAATGTTCCCAAAGCCTGGGAAAGGGTGTTATGGCTGTCCCATTTAAGGCCAAGCAGTACAGTGACGCCCATGCTCAATATTTGACTATTTGTATTAACCATACCAGTTACAACAAGAAGCGTCTCTGACCAAGGATAAGCATGGCATTAATCTATGGATTTAAACATGACTATTCAGAAGATAAATTGATAACAGGGTCATTTTTTTCCTATAGAAATTTATTTATTTATTTATTCATAGATAGGATCTCATGTAATGGAGGCTGGTCTCAAACTCATTTCTTAGTTAAGGATGACTTTGCATTCTTGACTCCTGCCTCTGTCTCCTAAGTGCTGAGATTATAGGTGTGTGACACTGTCCCTGGATTTTGATTTTATTATTAATATTAATATTAACACTAATATTAATATTTTTGGTTTTTCGAGACAGGGTTTCACTGTGTAGCTCTGGAGCCTGTCCTGGAGCTCACTTTGTAGACCAGGCTGGCTTCAAACTCACAGAGATCTGCATGTTTCTGCCTCCTGAGTGCGCCACCACTGCCCAGCCCTGATTTTATTATTTTTAACATCAAATTTATGGAAGCAAAATTTACATGCAGGAATCACCCTTTATAAGGTGTAGCATTTTATGATCTCAGACAACTCCATTCAGAGGTAGCTAATTAAAATTACTAATACTAATACTAAATGACTAATAGCAATTAAAATTGGTAGTGAGAGGCAAAGAGAGGAGAGTTAAGCAATGTGGCACAAATTGGGTAGAGAAACAGGTTAAGCAGGTCAGTGATAGCCCAAGCCCATATTTGGGGCATTGGTATGAACTTAGTGTTTAAACAGGGGAAGAATCGAGAAACATTGTGAGAGATGCTCTGGCCATAATGGCCATCTCAGTTTGGGTTCTACAAAGTTCCTCAAGGCTGTAAGACTATTGTCACTGGACAGTCTGGTTCCCAGAAGATGATCCTAGCTGCTCCAGGGTTCAGCTTTTCCAACACAGATAAATGCCTCATTGGGAGGGAGATCTGGAGGCTTGATATCACCAGGGTAGCTTTGGTTCTTTGTCATCAAGATGTTTATGGATCAATTATTTTCTTCCTGGAACAAAAGGGGATTGTGGGTTTTGGGAAAATGACAACAAACCTTTAGGTCCAGTTTGGAGTTTTGGAAGAGGACATTGCAGAAGCTGCCAGTACAATGCCTAAAGGAGACAGATAAAAATGCAGGCAAGGAAGGTGGGCTGTTACCCCATTTTTACTCACCTTAAGGGCCCAAGACTTGGTGGTTTTCAGAACAACAATTTCTAAATGTCTGTTGCACTTCTAGAAAAGCAGGGGTTTTGTTTGCCCTGGTTAACCTGTGACTCCACATTGTCAAGAATATGTCTGTTATATCCCAGACTGTCAAAAATTCACAGGAGGCAGAGGCAGGTGGATCTCTGAGTTTAAGGCCAACCTGGTCTACAAGTCAAGTTCCAGGACAGCCAGGGCTGCACAGAGAAACCCTGTCTCAGAAAAAAAAAATCCACAGAAGGAAAGAAAGAAGGAAAGGGGCCATAGGGAGGAGGAAGGAAGGGCTTTCTGTCTTCATCTGCCCAAAGGGGATATGTAATAAAACCCACTTTAGAGGCTGGTGAGGCCACTGAAGTGCAGCCCTTAGCATCATGCCTGGCATGTAGTAGTGTGTGGTTCATGTAGCTGTAGTTGCTTCTGACATCACTTCATCAGTCTTCCGGGACCCACTTTCTATAGGACTGCTTTTTCTCATTCTAGTTTGAACATACTGTGTAGCTGTAATGGTCAGCGTTGTTTATCAATTTGATACAATTTACAATCACCTGGGAAGAGAATCTCAGTGAGAGATTTGGGTTGGCCTGAGGGTGTGTCTTGTGGAAGACGGTCTTAAGTTAACTGATAAGGGAATACCCAGCCCACTGTGGGTGGAGCCATTCCCTAGGCTGGGGATCACGAACTCTTTAAGAGGGGAGGAATTGAGCTAATCCTGAGTAGGCAAGCAAGTGAGCTATACTCATTCTCTCTACTCTTGACTGGATGTGATATGACTAGCTGTTTTAAGTCCCCACTGCCTTGACTTCCCTGCTATGATGGACTGTAACCTGGAATTGTGAGCCAATATAATTTTATCAGGGAACTTTATCGCAGTCACAGACACGAAACTAGAACAGTAGCTCTGGATCTTCCTGTCTCCACTGCTCCAGGGCTGGGATCTCTGGCATGTGCCTAGAACTGGTATTCAGTATCGAGGATCAAATGCAGGATTTTGAGCATGATAGGCAAGCACAGTATTGACTGATCCACACCCCAAGCCTAAGTCCACTTGTTTTATTTTTCCTTTTGCTATTTTATTCCACAAATCTACATTCGTTGGGCCAAGGCTTCTCTCTCACTGATGTCAACTCTTTAAGTCACGGTGGTCACTAACCTCTCTCAGTAGCTTCCTTAGTCTTTAGAGAGAGAAATTTTCAGGCTCCTTCCTGCTGTGGACAGTGACCTCATAAGTTAGGGAGCAAGAGGGGAGCTTCTTTGTTGTTTCATATCTTTATGGCCTCGATGATTCAGGGAACTGAAAAGTTTATCTTTCCACAACAGTCCTGATTCTCAAGGATTTACTCCCTTCCAACCCTTGATCTGAACCTGAAAGACATTGACATCCCACATGTATTGTCCACTCCGGTGTCCTTTCCAGAGAGACTGTGTCTTACACAGGTGATGCTACTTCAATGGACTGCAAGTTTCTGATTTCCTGTGACATTTAACGCCATCAGCATTCTTTATCTCAAGGGGACTTCTGAATGTTGGCACCCACTGGGGACTTCTTTTTCTTCTTTTTAGCTCACTATTGAGAGGACAAGGCCCAGAACACAAAGTTCCTGCTGTACTTAGAGCAGACTGACCTTAGAAGATAGACAACATGGAAGACTGGTCAATCTGATATCGTTCCACATGAACAGACCAGAAGCCTGATGGTGCCAGCTGACAGGGAAACCATTAAACGTTAGCTTTGGCCAGATCATGAACACTGTGAATGAGAGGCAAGAATCCCAAGATCGAAGGCATGGTGGTGCATGCCTTTAATTCCAGCACTCAAGAAGAAGAGGCAGTTGGATCTCTGAGTTCAAGGCCAGCCTGGTTCATAGGTCAAGTTCTAAGACAGCAAGAGCTACACAGAGAAACCCTGTCTCAAAAACAAAATAAGAATTCCAAAATTTATGAGAGAACATTTGTTTATCAACATTATTTAAGTATTGAAAATGGCAATGTAGTTATTGAATAACTGGTTAAATTTCGAAGTGAAAAATTGTTTTGATTTGTTACATAATTTGAGATCTGGGAGAAGGCATGTCTTTCTGACATTCTCATTTGGTAGACATAAAAATGAGGGTCTTGAGACATTAAACTGACTAGTCAAGGTCATGTTTATCAGACTAGACCAAGATGCAGAGCGTGCTGACTGGCATCCACTCATCGTTAATGAGGTTGCAATGTTGTCTTCTTGAGGGAGAAACTGGGTGTTTTCTGAAAGACGTCTTTATCCTCACTGAGCCGCTGCATAGCCAAGGTTCTGGGAGATCCCTGGCCTTCGGATGGGGAGTAGGGTTAGCTGGAAGGAAAAGTACTGCTGTGGCTGGCAGGCAACCTTGAGAAGGAGATAATGTTGCCCACACTGAGATGTGGTAGCTGCCAGCAAGAAGTGTAATCTTTAAGCAAAGAATTAGTATCTTGGCAAGATAAACCTGCCAGGTCCAAAATGTTCCCTGCAAAGGGAAACATACTCACTGAAGTTGGAAGACCCAAACAGATCTCCTGTGAATGCCGGTCTTCACAAGTACAGCTGGGGACAAGGGGCAGCCGGACAGGAAGCACTGAAGGGGAGGACACCTGCCAAGACCCACACAGTTCCTGGACGTGTTTCTTTCCTGAGTTGCCTGCACTCCCGCTTCTCAGAAGTCCTCCTGCTCATGAGTCTTTCTGTCTCTGTGGGCAGTTAAATGCGTTATTTGTTTATTACCTACTGTGTTAGGAACCAAACCCAGGCCCTCAAGTGTGCTGGGAATACTCTGCATCACTGAGTGGCGTCTCAACCTGCATGTACTTATTTATCAAGTTTAAGTGCTTGTTTTTTTAAAGACTGACCACTCATCATGGCAAACACTTTTTTTTAAAGGATTTATTTATTTATTATGTATTCAGTGTTCTGCTTGCAGGCCAGAAGAGGGCACCAGATCTCATCATAGATGGTTGTGAGCCACCATGTGATTGCTGGGAATTGAACTCAGGACCTCGGAAGAGCAGCCAGTGCTCTTAACCGCTGAGCCATCTCTCTAGCCCATAAGTGCTTGTTTTAAGGAATGTTTTTTGTTTTTGTTTTTTTTTTACTCAGTGGCAAATAATTGATAGTTATATCTGTTTATTTGGTGTTCCTTGCTATCAGGTGTCATGCTGAGACTAAAATAAAAATAAATATATAAACTAAATATATACAAATGCATACATATATATTTAAATGCTATTTTTGTGTGTTTTAAATACCATCCCACACATACTATTAGATTTAAAGATCTCTTCCTTTGAAACAGATTATAGCCCTTAAAACTCTGCTTTGATAGAAATTCTACAGTTGCATGTGGAAATACTGAATAACATAGATATAATAGATACATATCTGACAGATGAAAGATCTTAAAGGTTATATAATGAAAACATTTAAAAAGATATATGTAGTAATTCACCCTTTATAAAGTGTGCCATTTTACGAGCTTAGACAACCATGATAGATAAAACAATTTTAAGGACAGTTATAAAGTACTGAAAACTAGAATGAAAAGCTGTTATTAGCAGGGACTGGTTTAAGCCCAACACATGGGAGGCAGAGGCAGGTGGATCTCTGTGAATCCAAGGCCAGCTTAGTCTACATAGCGAGTTTCAGGGCAGCCAGGGACATACAGTGAGACCCTGACTCAATAGGGTTGTGTGTGCTATATGGGGCTAAAGTGCTAGCAAATGGAAGGCCCAGGATTCAGTCTCCAGCCCTGCAAAACAATATTGCCCATGGAGAGACATTTTCTTTAGTAGTGTACTACTGGTAAGATGGCAAAATGTGTAACTTTCTACCCATTCTCCTGTAAGCAATTCTAATAAAATATATTGGGTTATACACACGTTACACATACATCACACACACACACAAACACCACACACCACACACACACACAAACACCACACACCACATATACAAACACCACACACATACACTACACACACACACACACACACACACACACACACACACACACACCACACACCACATATACAAACACCACACACATACACTACACACACACACACACACACACACACACCACACACCACATATACAAACACCACACATACTACACACACACACACACCACACATAACCCCCCCCCCCCCCCCCCCCCCCCCCCCCCCGACACTCAGGTACACATACTGTACACACACAAACATCATACACACTACTCAAAAGCAGAAGGGGAACTAGTTGGGAAGGGATCAGCAGGAGTGGGACAGGAGAGCTATAACCAAATGCATTATATACGTGTATGAAGATACAGTGAAACCCGTTATTACGTATGACTAGGATAGTGAGACCAGCTGAGCTATTTAAAGCGGAGGATTCCCTTAGAGCAGAAGGACAGACAGATAAGAAGTGTGACAGAAGGCTCATGACACTGCAGCTTTCACGTTTATTCAGGCAGAGGTGCCGTGATCTCAAGTTCATGTGTCTTCTAATGTTTACTGTTCACTTGTATTCCCACTCTGGAACTTATTTTACTTAAAAAAATATTTATTTATTTGTGTGTGTGTGTGTGTGTGTGTGTGTGTGTGTGTGTGTGTGTGTGTGTAGATATATGTGTGTCATGGTATGTATAGGATGACTATCGGGAATTTTTTTTTTTTTTTTTTCTGCGCTGAGGACTGACCCCAGGGCCTTGCGCTTGCTAGGCAAGCGCTCTACCACTGAGCTAAATCCCCAATCCTTTGAATTTTTCTTTCCTGTCACTTTGTGGGATCTGGGGACCTTGCTCAGGTCATCATCCTGTGTGCCATGCCTCTACCTGCTGAGCCATCTTGCCAGGCCTGTAATTTCTTCTTTTTAAAAATTAATTTTAAGTGGGCCTTGGTGGCATGTGCCTTGAATCCCAGTACTTGGGAGGCAGAGGCAGGTGAATCTCTGAGTTTGAGGCCAGTCTGGTCTACAAACTGTGTTTCAGGGCAGCCAGAGCTACTCAGAGAGACCTTGTCTTGAACAACTAAATAATAATAATAATAACAACAACAACAACAATAATTTTAAACTTGGTTTATTCATTTAATTTTACTTGGCAGTGTTTTGCCTACATGTATGTATGTACACCATGTGTATGCCTGATGTCCAAGGGGGTCAGAAGAGGGAGTCAGACCCCCTGAAATTGGAGTTATGAATGGTTGTGAACCACCATGTGGTGCTGGGAAGAACCAGGTTCTCTGCAAGAGCACTGAGCCATCTCTCCAGCCCAGCATGGAACTTCTTAATGCTGTAATTAACCACTAAAGCTAGCCGACTTTGGGAAGGGCAGATCTGACTGACTATAAAACCATAAAAAAAATGCCTCTTGTCTTAATCATGGAACGTTTGGTATCTCAGCTGCCATTACTAATGTAGTCAGAGAAGCCTAGGTCTTCAGGAATTTTGTTTCTTTTTGGTTTAGGGAGGGGAATGAAGGGTGAGGGCGTCAGTATCCACTGTTCTACCCCTTGCTAAGAAAGGGCTGTTTAAGGCCACGATACTGGATTGTTCTGTTGGATCCACTCAGAAACTTTCTTTTATGCTCCCTAAGGAAAACCAATTTATTTCCGCCTTTATTCAGAAAAGTTTGTTCTTGGGCTTCTGAGCTGTCTTGGTGGGCAAAGGTGTTTGCTGCTCCAGTCTGGCAATTTGAGTTCAATCCTGGGAATGCACATGAAGATTGAATGAAGAGAAACAAGTCTACAGAGCTGTCCTTTGTTCCCATGCCCAAGTTGTGGCTCTCTCCCCTCCCCCGCCAAGTACACACAAGAATAATAAAAAATAAAAGTTAGAAAAGTGTTATTATTATTATTATTATTACTAAACAGCCCTGCTGTCCTGGATCTCACTCTGTTGACCATGCTGGCCTAGAACTCACAGACCTGCCTGCCTCTGCCTCCAGGGCGCTGGGATTAAAGACATGTGCCACCACCGCCCGGCTGCAAAGTTCATTCTTATGATAATAATACTTTCTGAATCAAAAAGAGTTCAAAACATGTCCCTGGCCTGTGGTGATTTAGATATAAAGTGTTTTAAAGTCTCACCTCTTGAAGGCTTGTTACCCAGCTGGTGGTGCCCTGGATAGGTGATGTAATTGCTAGGGTGCTAATTTCATTCCTGTCCGTGGGGCCCAGAGGAGGAAGCGGCTCACTGCAGGCAGGTCTTTGAAGGGAGAGGCTTGCCCTGGCCGCCCCCCCTGTCTTGAGCTTTGTTTCCTGGCTGCCAAGAGTTGAATGATTTCTTTCTGCCACATGGTCTTGCTGCTGTGATGTCCTCAGGTCTCACTCCAGCCCGCAGCAATGGATGGGGCTGAAGGGATCAACCCCCCCTGAAATCATAAACTGTTTCTCCCTATGCCTCGAATGCATCTGTCACAGCAACAAAGACTCCCTAGTGCAGTATGATTTGTTGAGTGAGTAAATAAATGTACGCGTGGAAACAATCCTGGGAAAACCCAGCTGCCAACACTCTCGTGTAAAACAGTGAACACCTTCTGCCTGAGAAGCCCTAATCACGCTGAGAACCACACTTAGGAAAGGAAAGCAGAGTGACAGTGGTGGGCGCATGGGTCTGAGTTCCCATGACGACGAGGCTCTGACCTTAACTGTGTTGTTTTCCTACACTGGACTTCACCTCACTTGTCTCTAAAATGTGGATCAATGGCTCCTGCAGGGCTCCTCTGAGAGTTAAGGTGGGATAGCAGCAGACACTCAGGAGCACTGACTCCCTTGGCACCACAGTGCACTTCTAAAGACCCAAGGCACAGGAGCATAAGCCAGAGAACTCCCTTTTCTTTGTTTTGATACAGTGTCTTGCCATTTGGTCCAAACTGGCCTTGAACTCACGATCTTCCCTTTCCACTTCTAAGTGGTGGGATTATGAGTGTGTGTTAAGACACTTAGGTAGATAACACCTTTTAAAAGAGATTTATTTATGTGCATGAGTATTTTTCTTGTATGCATGTCTGTGCACCATATTCATGTTTGATGCCCTCAGAGGTCAGAAGAAGTTATCAAATGCCCTGGACCTGGAATTGTGGACAGTTGTAATCCACCACATGGCTGTAGGGAATCGAACCAAGATCCTCTGCAAGAATGAGTAGAGCTCTTAACCACTGAACCATCTCTCCAGTACCTAGATAGCATTCTTTGTTTTTGTTGTTGCTTCTCAAGACAGGGTTTCTTTGTGTTGTATATAGCCCTGGTTGCCCTGGAACTTGCTTTGTAGACCAGGCTAGCCTCGAACTCACAGAGACCTGCCCACCTCTGTCACCGAGTGCTGGGATTAAAGGTGTGCGTCACCACTGCCTGGCTCCTAGATAACATTCTTAGTTTGGGAGATTCAGTTATGAATACAGTGTAACTGGCTGACTCTATTTCATTTAGGATTTAGAATAAAACATTTTTTTAAAGGAGGGCTTCTACTGAAGGTGTCATTATGTTCATTCATTTCCGTCTCTCCAAAAGAACAGGGCTGGGCAGCAGATTGAAAAGCAAAGGGCAGCGGAATAATTTTCAGCAGAACAGCCTCTCTTCCCTCTTCTGCCCACTGGGCGCTCTCTCTCTCTCTCTCTCTCTCTCTCTCTCTCTCTCTCTCTCTCTCTCTCTCTCTCTCTCACACACACACACACACACACACACACACACACACACACACACACACACACACACACACTGCTAGGAAACAAAGAGAAGAAAAATACCCAAGCCATAAGGAGACCTTCAGGGTTTTCCAAAGGGAATTTCCTCTCTGTCTCTCTTTCATGCTTGGCTTTCCCCTTCCGTCCGATGGAAACCCTGCCGGCAGGATGCAAGAGTGTGGGGGTGTGCTGTGCTCTCTGCCAGGAGATTTCCCAAAGCAGAAGCGGCCAGATGGAGAGGGAGCCTGAGAGAGTAGAGAGCTGCTCTAGTCCAGGGAACAAGAAGGGCCAGAGCACAGATGCCTTCTGCTGGTTTGCTTGTTTATTAGGAACCGTCCCAGGCTGGGCACAGTACAGCGGTAGCATGCTTGTCTGGCAAGACCAAGGTCCTGGCTTCAATCTCTAGCACCAAAAAAAGAAAGTTCACCCTTACACACAGACCCCAGCCTCAGAGTCCTATCATCTGTCACTTTGGTGTTCTTGTGGGTGAATGACTGTTTACTTTATTTATTTATTTATTTATTTTAACATTTAATTTTTTTTTTTTAGATTTATTTATTATGTATATAGTGTTCTGCCTACATGTGTTCTCTCAGGCCAGAAGACAGTACCAGATTTCATTATGGGTGGTTGTGAGCCACCATGTGGTTACTGGGAATTGAACTCAGGACCTCTGGAAGAGCAGTCAGTGCTCTTAACCACTAAGCCATCTCTCCAGCCTGACTGTTTACTTTAAAAGTAGAAAATGCTACCTTTTATGTCAGATTTGAATTTTTCTCAATATTGTTGATAAAACTCCTATAGTCTATTTTTGAACATAGGGTCTCTTGTACCCCACACTGGCCTTTGTGGGGAAAGATGACCTTGAGCTTCTGAGCCTCTTGTCTCCCTACCTGGGTGTGCCACCACACCTGGTTTATAACATTCTGGGACTCATAACCAGATCTTTGTACATACCAGGTGTGGTGGTTTGAATAAAAATGATCCCCATAGGCTCATGGGGAGTGGCACTATAAGGAGGTGTGGCCTTGTTGGAGTAGGTGTGGCTTGGTTGGTGGAAGTGTCTAACTAGGGGACAGACTTTGAGGTCTCAAATGCTCAAGTCAGGTCTAGTGTGGCATTCACTTTCTGCTGCCTGTGGATCCAGATGTAGAACTCTCAGCTACCTCTCCAGCACCATGTCTGCCGCAGGCTTCCATGTCCCACCATGATGATAGTTGACGAAACCTCTGAACTGTAAACCAGGTCCCAATTAAATGTTTTGCTTTATAAGAGTTGCCATGGTAATGGTGTCTCTCACAACAATAGAAACCCTAACTAATATACCAGGCAACAATGATAAATTCAGGTGCGGCATTGCTATCTACTTGTCAATGGCCAACTCTTGCCACTCCCTGCTAAACTGACTGTCCTTTTTCACGGAACAGAGTCCTCTTGACCTTCCTAATTCTTCTGTCTGAATATCAGGATTGTTTTATCTTCTTTGCTGTAGTAGGGTGTAGCTAGAGTTTTCCTGCCTTGCCCACAGTCAGGACAAATCTTTGTCACCCGCCAGTCCCACAGCCGCTCAGACCCAACCAAGTAAACACAGAGACTTATATTGCTTACAAACTGTATGGCCGTGGCAGGCTTCTTGCTAACTGTCCTTTTATCTTAAATTAACCATTTCCATAAATCTATACCTTGCCACGTGGCTGGTGGCTTACCGGCGTCTTCACATGCTGCTGGTCATGGCGGCGGCTGCAGTGTCTCTCTGCCTCAGCCTTCTGCTTCCCAGAATTCTCCTCTCTCCTTGTCCCACCTACTTCCTGCCTGGCCACTGGCCAACCAGTGTTTTATTTATTGACCAATCAGAGCAATTTGACATATAGACCATCCCACAGCACTTCCCCTTTCTTTTTTTTTAAAGGAAGGTTTTAACTTTTACACATCTCCAAAGTCAGCTTGGTATATTTGGGAATTTGGGCGTAGCTTCTCTTACTACTTCCTGCTGGAGGGGGGCGCTGTATCTTATGGGGACACAAAGAAAATTTTAGGATCATGGAGTAGTCCGTGACTTGAAATGATTCTGGATGTTGGATCATCTGGGCCATGGTGTCATCGGAGACCTTTCAGGTGGTCTTGGCTGGTCAAACCTGATGTATCTTAATCTGTAACAAATCCATAGCCTCTGGCTTTCTGTGGAAACAAAAGAAGAGCCTCCTTTCCAAAGCAACATATCCTTACATCCAAATTTTGAAGTCAAGGTACCTTTAAAACACACATTTTGGCATAACTCAACAGCTTTTGCAATCAAATGTTTCTCTTCAGTTACGAATATCAAAGAGAACATAATCCAGATTCTCTGTGTGGTAGCCATCTTTATGTGGTTTATGTTTTATATTACCTTGAGCCTATTGCTTTAAACTGCAGCCTTTTAAGCCTGAAACAGCGCTGTGGCTGCTGGCTCCGCCCACTTCAGCTTCCCAACATGGCGGTGGTACATTTTCCGCCAGCTCTGGGAGCCATCGTGGGTCTGTGCTTTTATCCAAGCAGCGTGTAGCCCAGAAACCTCTTTTTGTTTTGTACTAGCAAAGGCTAAATCCACCACACAGCTTAATGTGCCACTTGCAGAGGCCTCATTCCTGCCATACTGCAGACCATGCTCTCATGCTAGGAACCCGCCAGTAGCTCAAACCGGCAGGCTGCCGCTCATTTGAGAGAGACAATTAGGAAGCTGTGTTTAGCTCAGTTTTAGAATCTTTTCTCAGGTTTTAGGTAGAAACTATTGCCAACACGTTGGGCGCCATTTGTAGCTAGAGTTTTCCTGCCTTGCCCACAGTCAGGACAAATCTTTGTCACCCGCCAGTCCCACAGCCGCTCAGACCCAACCAAGTAAACACAGAGACTTATATTGCTTACAAACTGTATGGCCGTGGCAGGCTTCTTGCTAACTGTCCTTTTATCTTAAATTAACCATTTCCATAAATCTATACCTTGCCACGTGGCTGGTGGCTTACCGGCGTCTTCACATGCTGCTGGTCATGGCGGCGGCTGCAGTGTCTCTCTGCCTCAGCCTTCTGCTTCCCAGAATTCTCCTCTCTCCTTGTCCCACCTACTTCCTGCCTGGCCACTGGCCAACCAGTGTTTTATTTATTGACCAATCAGAGCAATTTGACATATAGACCATCCCACAGCAGTAGGGTTTTGGGTATTTAGAGGAAACAGTGCTGCAAATGAGCATTGCTTAGTTTTTCTCTACAATATGATTTTTAGATTAAGCAATTTTTATTTTATTTTACTTTTACTGTTTTGTCTGAGTGTTTCTGTGCACCACATGCGTACAGTGCCCATGAAGGCATCAGATCCCCCGGAATGGAGTTAGATGGTTGTGAGCTGCCATGTAGGTGCTGGGACTCAAACTCAGGTCCTCAGGAAGAGTAGCCAGTGCTCTTAGCCACTGCGACAATGATCCAGACCTACAATATGATTTTTAAAAGTAGGATTAGCCCAGCAGCAGCAGCAGCAGCAGCAGCAGCAGCAACAACAACAGAAAGCAGTCCAGCCCTTTCTCAGATGAAGTCTCTGTCTTCAAGCACTGTCCCCAACATCTTCACGCCTCTGTTGGTAAAGGTGCTACCTAGGAGGAACATGCCTATGACAGGTGAACTACTCTCAAATCCCACTGGAGCTCATCTCCTCTGCAAAGTTGAGCTGGTTTGAATGAGAACAGCTCCCATAGGTTCACATGTTTGAATGTTGGTTCCCTACTAATGGAACTGTTTGGAGGAATTAAGTGCAGCCTTGTTGGACTGGGTGTATCACTGAGGGTGGGTGGGCTTTGAAGTTCAAAAGCCCACACCATTCCCACTTAGTTCCTCGACCCCCTCTTTTGGCCACATGCTTGTAGATCAGATATAAACTCTTAGCTACTTCTCCAGCACCATGCCTGCCTGCTTGCCTGCGGTCAAGCTCCCTAACATGATCATAATAGAGTAGACCTCTGAAACTGTAAGTAAGCCCCCAATTCCATACTTTCTTTTATAAGTTGCCTTGGGCATGGTGTCTCATCACAGCAACAGAATAGTAACTAAGACAATAACTCAGGCAATGTCCTCTATGTTCCCTCAGCACACAGAATATGTCTCCGTTATGTACAGTGGATGCTGGGAATCAACCCAAGTCCTCTGGAAGAACAGCCAGTGCTCTTACCTGCTGACTTATCTCTCCATCCCCACCATTTTAGTTTGTAGTGATTTGATGGCTTCTTTTCTTTTCTTCTTTCTTTTTTTCTTTTTTTTTTTTGGTTTTTCGAGACAGGGTTTCCTCTGTGTAGCTCTGGCTGTCCTGAAACTCACTCTGTAGACCAGGCTGGCCTTAAACTCACAGAGATCCGTCTGGCTCTGCCTCCTGAGTGCTGAGATTAACGGCATGTACCACCGACACCCGGCTTGATAGCTTCTTTTTAAGCCTCCATCGTTTAAAAATTATTTATTTTTATTTTGTATGTATGTATGGCATGCATGTGGACCATGTGAGTGCCTGGTTCTCAAAGAGACCAGAAGAAGGTATTGAATTCTCCAGAACTAGGGTTACAGATGATTGTGAGCTGCCATGAGGATGCTGAGAACTAAACCCACATCCTCTGCAAGAACAGCACATACTCTTAACCTCTGAGCCTTCTCTTCAACCCCTACTTTTCTTTTCTTTTCTTTTTTTTTTTTGAGACAGGGTCTCAGGTAGCCCAGGCTAACCTTGAATTCAGTATGTAGCCATGGCCTTGATATCAAGTTAGACTAATTTTGAGATGGAATTGTTAAACTTATATTTGTATAGCAGTGGCTACTCGTGCCTTGAATTAATTATTTTTTTGTGTTTCAGTGTCATTCTATTATTTCATTCTGCCACACCTACTCCAACCCATTACTCAAGCCAGATCAGCATCTCTGGGGATTCTTTTGGAAAGCATTGCACTGTGCTGATCTGGTTAAGTTATTTCAGGGGAAGACACTATTACGGTCATAACATGTTCCTGGAAAATGGTAATACTGAATCAGCTCCCAATGGTTATGTCTGCCCAACCTTACTTACTACTTCTGAATTACACATCACCACGAGGAAGTCCCATAACAAATTTATTCCAAATGACATATTGCTAATAAATCTGGAGAACATCTCAAAACTCCCCGAGAGTCAGTGGAAAGTTGTTTATACATTAATCCAAATGTATAGTATTTTTCCTACATTTGCATTATAGGATACTACTGGGAAAAGTGGTAGAAGCAGGGTTAGAAAGTTTGGTAATGTTTGGTTTCATGGAACTGTTAATACAATTCCTCATTAATAACAATAAATGCTGAAACCACAGCAACAGCTAAGGTGCATTGGGTATTTAAAAGGTCACAAACCATACTGTAAATACTCAAACATTTTAAAGATTTTAGTTTCTATGACTTCCTCTATCCTCTCTACCTGACTTGAATTCTGGAGAGACCAAAGCTTCTTCAGCAACACCAGGGTCAGTTATCTGATCTTCAGGTATGAATGGCCTATGGGTGTCACCAGCAAGAGTGTTGGTGTTAATTTCCTGCCCAGCTTGAGACAATGGTCAATTACCTCTCTCACAGTGTGGAACCTGGTGCTGTGACATTGTTTGCAGTTCCGCTCTGGGTGCTCATAGCCCAGAAGGAGCCTCCCTGCCTGCAGGTGGTTTTAGGGTTCTGCCCAAACCTTCACATCCAGTCCCTTTATGGAACCGCCTACATCACCCTGCTGGAATGCATTGTCCCTTTTCTAGCAGTATCCTGGCTGAAGTACTTATTAACTTGGATGAAGACAGAACCCTCAGTTTAGATAGTCTTCCTCAGAGCTCTAATGCCACTGCCTCGTTGGCTGCCGCGACTTTTGATAGTTCCATTCATGAATTTCTGCTCTGTCAGCACTAGAATCTTCTAAAATATTCTTTTTGTTGATAGAGTTCTGAAATTTCTCTAAGTTGTGTCAGGGTCTCCTGTAGTCCTAGGCTGGCTTTGAATTTTCTAGGCAGTCAAGGAAGAAATTGGCTGAGTGGTCAGATTATAGATGTACCACCATTCCTGACTCTGCCATGATTTGGTCAAATATGAGACAAGGCTGTAATTATGTGAACTCATGCTTTGGTCTTCTGTTTTGTTTCATTGATCCACATGTCTGTGTTTGTGCCAGTACCATGCTGTTTACTACGGTATCTCTGTAATATAGCTTGATTAGATGTATTCCTATATTTTTATTTTGAGGTTATTGTACATGGGAGTGTTTCTGTGATTTCTTTCTTAACATGCTTGTTATTGCTATGTAGAAAGGCTACTATTTCTTTCTTTTGCTTTTTTTTCTGATTCTGTGACCTGCCACTTTACTGAAAGTGTTGATCATTTCTATAACTTTTCATGGTGGAGTGTGGAATTCTTACATATAATATCATCTGCAACTAGGGATTGTTTAATTTCTTCTTGTCTTACTCATGTTCCTTAAATGTCTTCTCTTTCCCAAATGCTCCAGCTAATGCTCTGAGCACTATAGTGAGAAGGTATGGTGTTGGCAGACAGCCCTGTCTCATTCCTGATTCTAATGAGATTGTTTCAAAGTTTTTCCATTTAGGCGATGTTGACTGTGGATTTTTCTTCTCTCTCTCTTCTCTCTCTCTCTCTCTCTCTCTCTCTCTCTCTCTCTCTCTCTCTCTCTCTCTCTCTCTCTCTCTCTCTCTCTCTCTCTCTCTTTGGTTTTTCGAGACAGGGTTTCTCTGTAGCTTTGCGCCTTTCCTGGAACTCACTTTGTAGACCAGGCTGGTCTCAAACTCACAGAGATCCTCCAGCCTCTGCCTCCCGAGTGCTGGGATTAAAGGCATGCACCACCACCGCCCAGCGACTGTGGGTTTTTCATACATTGCCTTGATTCTGCCGAAGTATGTTCCCTCCAATTTTCTCTCTTTAGGACTTTTATCAAAAAGGTTTAATGAACTTTGTCAAAGGCCTTTTCTACATCTAATGAGATGATGTGATTTTTGTCTTTAAGCCCATCTATATAATTTATTGTAGTTATTGATATGTGTCTATTGAACCATCTCTGGGGTAAAGCCAACTTGATCATGATGGATGATAGTTTTGATATTTGCCTGTATTCAGTTTGCAAGTATTTAATGGAGAATATTTGCATCTGCATCCAGTAGGGATATTGGCCTGTCACTTTCTCTCTTTCTTTCTTTCTTTCTTTCTTTCTTTCTTTCTTTCTTTCTTTCTTTCTTTCTTTCTTTCTTTCTTTCTTTCCTTCCTTCCTTCCTTCCTTCCTTCCTTCCTTCCTTCCTTCCTTCCTTCTCTCTCTCTCTCTCTCTCTCTCTCTCTCTCTCTCTCTCTCTTCTTTCTTTCTTTCTTTTTTTTTTGGTGTTGTGCCTTCACCTGGTTTTAGCATTACAGTAGTACTGGCTTCATAGGAGGAGTTTTCTCTTTCTTTCCTTCCTTCCTTCTTTTCTTTCTTTCTTTCTTTCTTTCTTTCTTTCTTTCTTTCTTTCTTTCTTTCTTTTCTTTCAATAAGTTAAGAAGTGTTGGTTGTAGTTCTTTGAAAGTGGAATTTGGGTCTTCTGGCAGTCTGCTGTGCATCCAACTGGGCCTATGCTTTTTCTAGTCAGAGGGTTTTTATTACAGTTTCCATCTCCTTATTTATTATGGGTCTGTTCAGGTTGTTGACTTCTATCTTGATCATATTCACCCCTCCCCAGCTCCACCCAGATCCACTGCTTTCCCTGCCCATCCAAGTTTGTGCTCCCCCTGCTTTAAAACCCACCAAGCCCAATTTGTGCAGCCCACATGTTCTTGCATGTGTGACCTCTTGCATGGTCACATTCTCTCACGATGTTCTGAATTTCTCTGGCGTCATACTGTTTTCCTGTGCATCTCTGATCCTGTTTATTGAGTCTCCTCTTTCTCTTGGCTAATGGGCCCAGAGACTGTCCATCTTGCTTCTCTCCCCCACCCCCACCCCCAAAGGAATCAAGTTTTCTTTGCTGGAGCTGGTAGCAGCTGGAATTAGGCATCCCTCCTGCTTTCTGCTCTCCCCCTCCCCCAGTGGTAAATTAAAAAGAAAGGCGAAGTGGGTACCAAGTGGCCAAGGTCTGCCACTAAGCAAAAAGTGCACAACAGAGTTAGTGCAAGAGATTTACTGGAGGAGGGGGAGAGTGAAAGAGGAAAGGCCATGTCGGAGTGGCGACATGAGAGAGGCAGACAGACAGACAGACAGAGAGACAGAGAAGAAACAAGAGGAAGAAGAGAAGCAAGAGAGGAAAGAAGAGGCAAGAGAGGAGCAAGAGGGGTAAGAGAGGAAAGAGGCAAAGACAGTGAGCTGTGCCTGGCGGGCACTTTTAAGAGGTGCACATGTCCCATAGCACCTGGCCTGGCGACAAGGATGACATAACTGCTTTGGCGGCCGAGGCCGACTGCTGCTTACCGGAACCTAACATCCCCCATTGCACTCTGGGAAACAGTTTCAGAGCTGTGGTGATCCTCCCTTCAATTTACAAAAGAGAGACTCGCTGATCAGGGCGGTCACGTGGATCAACTTTGATCCGTTGGTTCCTCAGTGTCAGCTTTGAGCCTCTTCGTTCTCTCCAGGAAGAAACTACGCATTTCTCTCAGACTCGCTACAGAGATAGCAGTCTGCTTCCTTTTCTCCTAAGGTGGTTGCCATCCATGTCTACTTTCTAGCTTCCAGAAGTTTCCTATCAGAGCTTTAAAAACTACAAGCAGCTTGTGAGACATCAGTGGGTTTCAGGGTGAGGATGTTAACGGGCTTGGAAACCCAAGGCCTTCACTGGTTTGCAGCTGCCGTTAACTTCACAGGTTGGGCGGAGCACCCTGCATCCGCCCCACGGTCTCCCGTACACTTCCATGCTCCCTCATCTCCAGTGCTTGGTTGTTGGTTGCTAACAAAACAGGACCATTTGATAACTTGCTGAGATGTGAAAGATACAGGATTCTTACAAAGGAATGAGGAATCTTATGAAAAAAGCGAGGGTGACTTAGAACGGTGCTCCCACCAACAAGGCAATATCAGGCAGACCAGCATTTTGTTTCCCTACTCTCAGACTCATGAAGACTGTCTAAAACACGAGCTCTTAACATCTCAGATTCATCTTGCAGACGGCCTTGGAGCACTCATTTATTCGACACTTTCTTCGGTACTTTATCCTGCAAGAGTTGAAAGGAGAAAACAGATGGAGGTCAATTTATCAGAGACAGAGCCCCTGTTGCCTTGATGGACCACCATGCCTGGGTTTCTGCTGTGTGACCTGCTCTTCCTGAGATTTTCCCATATCTCAAGCCTGTCTATCTGGCTTCATTGATTTAGTCAGCTCTAATGACCTAACAACTTGGGTCAACAAGATGCCTTTAGTGGGCAAAGGTATCTGCCACCAAGCCTGGCAACCTGGGTCCCGTGGGGTGGAAGGAGAGAAATGACCCCCTTCCCACGACATAAATGTAGCAACAACAACAACAAAAATCCCCTCATGCTGTGGATAGCCCTGCTTTTGCTCTCCGCCAAAGTCCCAGACAGATCGCCCTGGCAGACTAGGAAGGCAGTTTGCAAGTGACACAGGAGGCTGGAGCCTGGGATCAGGAGAAGGAGAGCCAGCAACTCTTTAAAAAACAAAGCTAAAACATATGCCCCATTTTGGGCAGATTAGCACCAGCATTCTCTGCTTATGAAAATAATAGTGGCCTTTATAGCCGCTCCTACTCACAATCTAAGAGCAGGGCAAAGGCCCGTTGCTCTTCCTCTGAAGCTCATATTTGTCTTACCAGGGCCAAAGGGAATGACTCACTAATGAGGCCCAGATTTCCCTTGGTCTGACATGCCAAGGCCATTGTTTAGCAATATTTGAGAGCAAACCCTAAAACATAGCACAAATCTAAAGTGTCCAATAAATTAGCCAAGAAATACAGATTTCAGACTAACAATATTATACCATTCCTATAGAATGAGTTAAACAAAACAATTCAGTTAGGTTTACAGTATGACCTGACGTTCCTTTTTTTTTTTTTTTTTTAAGCCACAGCTTTGTTAAAGATCCTACAGAGCCAATGCCTGCTTGGAGCTTTGTGATTGTAGAGTATCAGAATGTTGCAGATCCAGAGCTAAAATTCTCTGGCTATGTTTAGTCCCCTTAAGAGGCATTCATTGCTTACCTCTAACACCCTTGTGACTATCAGGTGAACCCTTTGGAATGTTTTAACAAACCACTGGCTTCCATGAACCCACAAGCTAAGATCGTCATCAGATAGTGTCTGAAACCTGTAGTAGAGATGTCTCCATTTTACTGTAAGCTGCCTACCTGATACCCCCTGAAATGCATTTGGAAAACGCGTTGGTTTGTGACTTTCTTTTATTTTGTAACTATACAAACTCCATGAAATGATTTCTACACTGGAACATGTTATTTGGAGCAAACTGAATCTGTATTCCCAGGGGGTCTGTGGTCACACATATTTGGCTCAAGAATAAACTCTTGTTCCCTTTGAAGCAAGAGCCCTGTTTTACATGGAGAACATTAAGAGTTATTGCACGTTGGCAGCATTCTAATATAACACGCAAAGATACCCACCATGCTCAAGAGTATATGTAGGTTCAGGATCTTCAAATATAAGTCCTAGGACTTGGGGATGGTTCAGTGGGTGGAGCGCTTATTTTTCCCCGTGCAAGTATGAGGACTTGAGTCTAGAGTCCCAGAGCCCACATAAAAGCTAGGCAGGGGTGGTAGTTGCCTGTAATCCTGGCCCTTGGGGGTGGAGACAATAGATGTCCAACACTAGTTGGGATCGGGGAGCTCCCAGTTTCAATGAAAGACCTTGCCTCAAAAGGTAACAGTGGAGAGCCATCAAAGAGGACACCCATCATCATTTTCATGACTCCACAGGCACACCCATACATGTGCTTGTTTACTCCCCTACAGGTGAGTGCACACATATGAACTTGTACACACGTATCCGTATATCACACACACACACACACACACACACACACACACACACACACACACACGGGAAAGGAGAGAATTTATACTAAAGAAATGCATGAGGAGGGCTGGAGTAGCTCAGTTGATAGAGTACTAGTCTAGCATGCGGGAGGCCCTGGGTTCGACCCCAGCACTACATAAGCCAGGTGCGGTGGTGCACACCTGTACTCCCAGCCTGAGAGGTGGAGGTAGGATAATCAGAAATGTAAGGTCATTCTCAGCCACCAAGCAAGTGTGAGGACAGTCTGGGCTACGTGAGACTCTGTGACGACAACCTCCCACACCCCGGATCTTATGTTTAAAACTAATTTCATAGCTGGGCACAGTGGCACATGCTTTTAATTTTAGCACTCGGGAAATCTGAGACAGGAGTATTGCAGTATGAGGCCAGCCTGGGCTACAGAGCAAGAAAGTAGAACAGAAAGGGCTGCAGGTTAGGTCCAGTAGTGGAGTGCTTGCCTAGCTTGAGAAGAGTCCTGGCTTCTCACTCAGCATTGGAATAAAAAATTAAACAACGATATAGCCCTCCATGAGGTGAAAGCTGACAGGGATCTTGTCTAATCTCCCTCTCCCACATCCCATTTCTTCTTTATAGTTAACCTCACCTGTGGTTAGATGTGTTTCCTTTCACATCTGGTGGTGACTTTTTATTCCTATGTAGCTATTCACACACTGATGGACATGCATTTTTACATACTTGTCTTGTCCAGGACATTCTGTGACATGCTCTTTTCACTTATTTACCATAGTTGGGGGACCTTCTCATATCAATACATATCAATACCTCCTTCAATTTTAAAGAGTGAACACAGAATTCAGGTTGTTGGCATTTTTTTTCTCTAGCAGCCGGGCTGTGGTGGCACATGCCTTTAATTCCAGCATGCCAGAGGCAGAGGCAGGAGGATCTCTGAGTTTGAGGCCAGCATGGTTTCCAGGAAAGCCAGTATACGTGGAGTTTTTTTGTCAGGACCATCAGTCAGCTCTGTCTCGCCAGCCAGCTCCCAAATAACCACAAAGAGACTTATTATTAATTATAAATGATCAGTCAATAGCTTATGCTTATTACTAACTTGCTCTTGAAACTTAAATTAGCCCATATTTCTTATCTACCCTCTGTCATGAGGCAGTACCTTCTTTCAGTGTGGCATGTTCATCTCTTGCTTCTCTTGGCCACACCCCAGATTCCCATGACTCCACCCTTCTTCCTCCCAGTGTTCTCTTTGTCCTTAAACTCTTGCCTAGCTATTGGCCAGTCAGCTCTTTATTAACCAATGTGAGCAATACATATTTACAGTGTAGAAAAAGATTGTTCCACAGCAAGCCAGGGCTGCACAGAGAAATCTTGTCTTGAAACAAACTAACAAACAAACAACCTACTTCTGCAAACATGTCTATGCTATATTGCTATTGTCAAATGCACTTACTTAAGTGGAAAATTGTTCTCAGAAGTGGAATTGTTGGCTAATGTTTGTGAATGTTTAACATGTTGAAGATCCTATCTCCCCAGCCTCCCTTACTAGAGAGCCTGAGTGTCTTTGCTCAGATTTGACAGCTGTCCTGTATTATCAGGCAGAACACATCTTATTGTTTGAATAGTGTATTCAGGGAAAGCACTTTCATGATATGCAGTAGAAGTCTATGAACAAACAGCAATTTCACCTCCTGACACCCATTCATTTGAAGAATGAATATGAATAGAATGGCCAGGCTGGATGTGGTAGTGATGCTTATAATCTAGTGCTCAGGAGACTGAGGCAGAAGGATCATAGTAGATCTGAGGCTAGGATAGTTTATAAAGTGAGATCCTTTCTAAAACCAACCATCCAACAAAAACCAAACCACCAAAACCCCCAAATAATAAAAAGGCAGTGTTTATTTGTTGTGTTATATTTTGATTTCATTCTGAAAATAAAGCTTATTTTGAGTCAGAGGGTGGAGCTAGCCACTAGCTGACCAAAATTAACCATAGAGGTTTTGAGGACTGTGGACAGATAGGAGACAGGAAGTAGTAAGGTGGGGCTTAGTAAGGTGGAGGAAGGAGGAAGAGGTAGGAAGTCACTGGTGGCTGTTCCCCTGCTTCTCTGATCTTTCAGGTTCTTACCCCTATATCTGAGTACTGATTTTTTATTGATGAAGAATAGTTAGTTAAACGCTTCATTTACTTGACTTTTACATTGCTTGCTAAGGAATCTATCAGTGCCAGCTCATGTCAATTTTAGAACTAATTTGTGTAGGCCTACAATACCCTAATTCTTAAATTAATTAACCATACAAGCTACATCTACAATCTTAGCAATGCATTTATTTATCCTTTAAAAGCATCTCAAGACACACAGAACAAGCATTCCTGCACACAGTGGCACTGATGGGCAGTGTTGAACCACCCTCTGCACTGAACTAATTTGCATGAGTGGCTCACAGAACACAGGGGAATCAGGATTACTGTTTTATTGGAAAGGAGACACCCGAGGACACTCATATACTCTGGAGAGATGCAGAAGGTGAGTATGGGAAAAGGAGCTCAGAACTCCCTTGCCTTCCAACCTCTAAGATCTCCTGTGAGTTTGGCTGCCTGGAAGCTCCCTGAACCCTGATCTCTGGGGGTTTTATGGGGATTTTACTGTGAAGGCCTTTGCTGGAAGACTTGGCAGAGAAGCACAACAAAGCCTGTGTGTGGAGAGTCTTCCTTTCCTCTCTATGGCACCAGGAATGAGGAGGGTCACATGAGCTGAGAGACAAGTTGGTCAGAGTCACGATTCAGGAACTAGCAACAAAAATCAAAATATGAATCATAAGAGCACAGTTTACTTTTAGGTCAAGCCACCAGCCAGTCATGTTGTCACCATCGTCTGCTTCTCACATTCAGAGACAATTTGTGTCTCTAATTTCTGGGTGTTTGGAGGGTTTGGCAACCATTTCTGCCTGCTTCTTGGCATCTTGACTCTCAGCTCCATGCCAACATTGACTTTCTGCTTCCTCTCTCGTGGGGAGTCGGTAGTCACAGCCTGTTTGTGCCACCCATTGCCTGTTACGCGTGACTCTTCTTCCTCTCCATGCGTGGGCCGTTTCGATGATTTGCTTTCCATTTCTTTCCCATCATTTCAGTGAGATTCTGAGTGACAGCAAGAGTGAGCAGGAGTTTTCCCTTGCCAGTTGGTAGGGCGGTGCAGACTTCTTGCCATGTGCCATCCATGGATTAGTGTCATGACATCGCTGTGCTCACGGAGGTCAGCTGACCCTGTTGACTGTGTTTTCAGTGGTCAGCAGACAGCTCTGCTCACTGCTCTTCACTGTCCATTCTCCCATCCTTGTCAGTAATGGGATTCTCAAGTGAGTATTCAGCTGGATCTCTGTTGCAGGGCTTAGTGGGTGGTAGACTTCAGGAGCCAATATAGGGGCATATATGTATATATATACATATATTACATATACATATATTACACAATGGAGCAAAAGGCGCTGATGTGCGCCAACCTTGCTGTCTAGAGTATAGACATGGACAATTTAGATAAAGATGGCAGAGCAACAGTCGGGGAACTAGGGAGCAACGTGGCCAGAAATCGGAGTCTGGAATCCTCTCAGCCTGATGCTTGGATGTTACTGAGGACAGAAATTAACTTTAGATTCTATCTTGAGCAAAACTGGAATTGCATTTTACTGATTTTTCATAGTTATGTGTTATTTATATGTTAACACAGAGAAAGCCTCATTTTTATCCACAATAAACTACCATTTTGAATATGGAAAAACAATGCTTTATAGTGGGGAAGTTGAGAATTGGGACAAAGAGGAAGGAAAGGGAAAATTGTTAAGAAGAATTTTATATCTGGAAGTGATCTTATACTTTGGTGAAATAAGATACCATGCCTTTAAGATGTATGGAACAGAACCCATCCTTATTGCAACCCTTGCTGTACAGGTAGGCTTCTGTGCCCACGTGACTTTTCTATTTATAACAACGAGAAGGTGGAGGAAAATAACATTTTATTCTACTTGGTAGTTGACTGGTGCCATTCATTATTTGTAAAAAAAATATGTCTCCTTTTTCCCATTCCTATATTTTAGCCAGACATGATGTCATATGAATCTGTTATATTTTCTTCTGAGGTAAAAATTATTATTAGGTTTCTCATACTTTATTAACGTTGTCTTCTGGTTCCTTCCCAGAGATCTGACAAAACACTCTGTGAGTAACACTGATCCACAGCTACGCTATGAGGTGTTCCCACTCTGTGCCAGCACAGGAAGAGCCCTATAAGGAGAGATCCAGTACACCACAGCTTGAACAGCTTTTCTCTGTGGTTCAGCCTCCTCCTCACTTTTTCCCCACCGTGTCTGGGGAGGACCAATATGTCTTACTTCTTTAACATTGACTGAAAGCAATTCAGCATTGAAAGTCCAACTTCCATTTTTAAGAAATCCAATCAGTTCCAGGCGGTGGTGGTGCACGCCTTTAATCCCAGCACTTGGGACACAGAGGCAGGCAGCTCTCTGTGAGTTTGAGGGCAGCCTGGTCTACAGCCTGGCTTGGCAGTGAACAACTTTACTGGCTGAGCATCTAACGGGACCTCAATTTAATGAGTTTTGACAAATCAAGACACTATTTCTACCACCTGAGAGATTTCCTCCTCACAGTCCTGGACAGCATATACTCTGCTGTGGGTTCAATGTCTGTTCTGCAAAAGCCACATGGAAATTTGCTGCTCTTGCAATAGTAGTGAGTATTAAAAGTATTAATTATGGCTGGGCAGTGGTGGTGCATGCCTTTAATCCCAGCATTCGGGAGGCAGAGGCAGGAGGATCTCTGTGAGTTTGAGGCCAGCCTGGGCTACAGAGTTTCAGGAAAGGCTCCAAAGCTACACAGAGAAACCCTGTCTCAAAAAAAGAAAAAAAGTATTAATTATGAATAATGTCATGTGTCAAGAAGTAGGCTCATGGGGCTAAATAAATGGCTGAGCAGTTGAGAGCACTGGCTGCTTTTCTAGAGGACCTACATTTGTTCCCAGCACCCATGTCAGGTGATTCACAATAGTTCCCGGAGACCTGATGCCCTCTTCTGGCCTCTGAAGGCACTGAATACATGTGGTGCACAGAGGTGAAATACCTATATCTAAAATAATACTAAAATTTCAAAAACAAGTTTTAATAATATAAATATATTACTTATGTGTGTACTTAATATACATTAAGTATAAACATGAACTAATACATAAATACATCAAAAAAGGAAGTGGGACCTTCAAGAGGTGCTTAAATGATTCTTAAAGCAGAGAAATTGTGAGATCACAAATACCTTAGCTCACTAAGTGTTTTGCCTGATTTGTGCTGCAAGGGTGGATAACTTTCAGTACACAGTGGGTCATTTGCAGTCGCAGCTACCAGACGTGGGACTGTTAGGAACATTCTGTGTCCTTTAGTGAACATGTGCTATTTCAGATGTTCTATTTGGGGCTGGAGAGATGGCTCAGGGGTAAAGAGCACTATCCTTGCAGGCAAAGCATCCTTTAAGAAAGTTGTGTTTTGTTCTGAGACATGGTCTCCCTCTGCAGTGCACTCTGGCCTCACAGGCAGCAGTCCTCCTGACTCAGTCTCCCACAGGCACAAGTTGCCATCTTGCAAATATCACCTACTTGGATCTTCCCTTATCTGCCAGCCTTGAAGTCTATTTTGTCTGTCAATCACTTGTTCAGTCCACTCCTGTTAAATGTCTTTTCTGATATATAAGGTTTTAATCGACAGTGTCATTGTCTTTTCCTGCTCTCTGTTTCTCTTTTCTTGCTTTCTCTTGGATGGTATCAACTAACTTAAAATGTTTCATTCCTCTGCTTAGTGGTGGCACACACCTGTGATCCCAGCACTCAGGAGACAGATTTTGAGTCCAGCCTGGTTTACAGAGTGAGATCCAGGACAGCCAGGGCTACACAGAGAAACTCTGTCTTGAAAAACAAGAAGACAAAAGAAAAAAGTTTCATTCCTGTTTCTCTATTGACATATTTTTTTAACCTATCCCTTTTAAGTGCTAATTTTTAGTCTTGCTGAGACCATAAGAGCCATCTCTAATTTGTCACTGACTACAAATACTATTTTGCTCTTTAAAACAATTTTATAGGGCTGGAGAGATGGCTCAGAGGTTAAGAGCACTGACTGCTCTTCCAGAGGTCCTGAGTTCAATTCCCAGCAACCACATGGTGGCTCACAACCATCTGTAATGAGATCTGGTGCTCTCTTCTGGTCTGCAGTCATATATGCTGTATACATAATGAATAAATAAATAAATAAATAAATAAAAACAATATTATAATCTTGTAACTGGGCAACAGCTCTGTTATCACTTTCGTTTTTAGTGCTCTGGTTGACATGTATGTTACTTCTATAATACATTGCTAATTTCTTGTTTGCTATTATTACATCTAAATAAAAATAATAATGCATTGTGAGGTGCATATAAATTTATAGTAAATATAAAAGTAATGTGTTGATTTAGAATACCAATGTACATTTTATTTATCTAATTATTTTCACTTTCAGGTGTTCTACAGTTTATCTTGTTTCATGTTGTAACGTTTTCCTCAGCTCTTTGTTTGTTTGTTTGTTTGTTTTTGTTTTTTGGAGACAGGGTTTCTCTGTGTAGCCCTGGCTATCCTAAAATTTACTCTGTAGACCAGGCTGGCCTTGAACTCACAGAGATTCTGCTGCTTCTGCCTTCTGTGAGTGCTGAAACTAAAGGCATGTGCCACCACCACCTGGCATTTCCTCAGCTTTTAACTTAAAGAATTTCTCTTGGATGTTGGAGACACATTCTTTATGTTTTCTTGAAAAATGTCTTCGTTTGGGGTCTGGAGAGATACTCAGCAGTTAAGAGGGCCCATAACTTAAGAGATGGCTTTTACAGAGGTCCCAAACTCAGTTCCAGTACCTATGTTAGGCTACTAACACCCTCCTGTAGCTCCAGTTTCCAGGGATCCTGCACCTCTGGTTTCCAGAGACCCCTGCAATCATGTACACACACACACACACACACACACACACACACACACACACACACACACGCACACACACACACCCTCACACAATTAAATAGGAAGTATTTTTAAACATCTTCATTTTGCCTTCAAAATGCATATTCAATGTGTGTTTTTAATTCCCCATTTCTGAAAGTTACCCTTCCCCTTGTATTAAAACAACTTATTATTATTATTTTTTTTATCAATTTTATACATTACATATTTTGGACATTTTCACCCCTCTTCCACAGTCTTTCTCATCACCTCCCACTCACAATGACCCCTTCTCAACCCTAGCAAGGCCCCTCCGATTTTCATGTCTTGTGTGTAGGATCCATTGAGTTAGGGTTGCTTGTATGCGCATGAGTAGGGAATCAGTTCCTGGAGTGTGGACATAACAGTGGCCACATCACTGAAGAAAGCACAGCCAATATCCCTGGAGCAATGTTCCCCTGCACTTTAAAGATATTACTCCTGAACTGGCTGCTCTTGTGTGTCAACGTGACATAAGTCAAGAGTCCTCAGAGGAAGGAGCCTCAGCTGAAAAAATGCCTCCTTGAGATTCAGTGTGAGGCATTTTCTCATTCAGTGATCAATAGGGGAGGGCCCAGCCCATAGTGGGTGGTGCCTTCCCTGGGCTGCTGGTCCTGGGTTCTATAAAAGGTAGGTTGAGCAAGCCATGAGAAGCAAGCCAGGACGCAGGGCCCCTCTATGGCCTCTGCATCAGCTCCTGTGTCCAGGATCCTGCCCTGTCTGAGCTCCTATCCTGACTGCCTTCAGTGATGAACGGTGATATGGAAGTGTAAACCAGATAAACTCTTTCCCCCATGAACTTTCCCTTTGGTCATGGTGTTTTGTCGCAGCAATAGAAACCGTAACTAAGACAACTCCATTAGCTTTTAGCCTTTAGTAGTAGTATTATTTGGATTAAAAAAAAATCAGTTGTAATTAAAATTCTTGTTCCCCTGTTTATATTGTTTTCTAGTTTGCTTGAAGATTTTGTCTTCAGTAGCTGGCCTGCACTGTTCTTAGGATGTGGGATTCGTGTTGTTTGCTTGCCTTTGAGACAGTCTCCATCTACCTGTGGCTGGCCTGGAAGCAGAACTGGATATGTAGACCAGGTTGGCACTAGACTTAGGACAATCATCCTGCCTCTGTCTCCGAGGCACTGGAATTTTGGTGTGAACCATTAAGCCAGGCTTGTATTTATTTATTTAGGTTTTTTTTTTTTTTGAGACTGTGTCTGATGTAGCAAAGGTAGCCTCAAACTTGTGCAGTCTAGCCTTGAAACCCTGACCTTCCTGCCTCTGCTTCCAAAATGCTGAGATTATACGTGTGTGTCATTATGCCCAGCTATGTGTATTTTCTTTATATTTTTTTTCTGTTGAGCTTTACTGAACTCCCCGGACATGTAGGGTTTTACAGTAAATTTTAGGCAACTACTGACTACTAATCTCACAAATTTCTTTTATTCCATCCTCTCTCCTAGGAAATGCAAGGATCCAAGTGCATACATATTAGACCCACTTTTGGATTCTCTGTTCTAGTTTGTTTATTATTATTTTTTCCCTTTATGGTACTGGGATAGAACTGAGGGTCTTACATGTGCTGGGTGATCTTGAATTTTGACTTGTATTCAAGTTCATTGATCCTTTCCTTTGTTTTGGACTGCTTTAAACCCATCGAAGTGATTTATCTTGTATTTTAAAAATTTATTTATTTATTTGTGTGTATGTGTGTGTGTGTGTGTGTGTGTGTGTGTGTGTGTGTGTGCCACAATGTGCATGCAGAGATCAGAGGAAAATTTGTGGTAGCTCTCCTGTTACCATATAGGTCTCAGGCTTGGCAGCAAACACTGTTACCTGATGAACCAACCACCTTGCTGGCCCAAATTGTTATGTAAAGACATGTATATGTAAACATATATTAAAATTAAATATTAATATATAAATACACATATATACATTTAAAATTTTAGACTTATTTATGTCTAAGAGTGTTTAGCCTGCATGCATGTAGGTGTACCATATGTGTGCCTGGTACCTGTGGAGGTCAGAAGATGGAGTTAGAGCTTCTGAAAGTGGAGTTACAGTTGTGAGCCATCATATGGGTACGGAAAACTGAATCCAGGTTCTTGAAAGAGCAGTGAAGGCTTTTTTTTTTCTTCCTTTTCTTTTTCTTCGAGACAAGATTTCTCTGTGTAGTCCTGGCTGCCCTGGAACTCTCTCTGTAGGCCAGGATGGCCTCAAACCAGAGATCTGCCTGCCTCTGCCTCCTGAGTGCTGAGATTAAAGGCGTGTGCCACCACCATCCAGTCTGAACTCTTGTTTTTGACCCCTAGACTCCTGTTGAAGTTTCAGAGTGAAATGTCCCCCAGGCTCATGGTCAACTTTGGTCTCCAGCAGGGCTGGGGCTGGGGGGACAAGAAGGGGCGGGGTTGGGGGGTAGGGAGTGGGGTTGTGGGGGTGCTATTTTGGGAGGAGGTGGAAACTTTAGGGGGTGTGGCTTAGCTGCAGGAAGTGTCTGGTGTGTGTGGGGGGTGGTCCTTGGGGCATCTTATGTCTGATCCTTCCTGTCTCTGCTTCCGGTCTGCCCTGAGGTGAAGAGCCTCTTTCTATACATGCTCCCACAGCCAGCATCCCTGTTGGGGTACATTGGTCCAAACCATCATGGGTTGACATTCTGAATGTGGGAGCCAAAAGGAACCCTTTCTCCATTTAGTTGTCTATGTTGGACATTTTATACCAGCAATCATAAAACTAAGACAGTTCTCTAGAAGGAAAAACAAAACAAAAAACAAGGCAACAAACAGTAAAAACCACATCAAGACCCTCAGAACTTGAACGTGGTGTCTGGTAGAACCATAGCCTGACAAAATGGTTTCGAAGGTGCTTGTGTGTGTTAAGCCTTGTACTGTAGCCTCATAGCAGACATGAACACAAATCATCTTCCTGCCTGCCTCTCATAATATGCAGGGCTGTTCCTTCAGTGAGTTGGCAAAGGTAATGGACAGGGTGAGTGATAGTTCATGTGGAGCTACTCTGTTCTCTCTATGGAACCTAGGCTAACAATTTTTGCAATAAGAAGTATTTCCTCTTTTTTTTTGAATCACATATAACATTTTAAATACTCGTAACTATTCAATTGAATCTTGGAAATTAAGACTTGTAAAATTTTTGTACAATTTTTGGATAATGGAATTCCATTAGTTATTTATCAAGATCTTAAAATCATTCTCTGAAACATAGTAGCTTTCAGCAACACATGCTTATTATTTCATGCAGTTCTGAAGGCCAGAAATGCAGGAGTGGTAAAAATGGGTGGTTCTGGCTCACAGTCTCTGATGACATTGTAGGAGTCATCGCAGAGCAGAAATTGGCCTGGACAACCCACTTCCAAGCTTACGCACATGGTGAGTGACTGGCATGGATTCCTCATAGGCCATGGCTTAGGAGGCTCTGTTCTTTGCCAGTGGGACTTTCCCTTGGATTCTTGAGTATCCTCACAAGACAGCTGGCTTGCCTAGAATGAGGGGAGAGAGAGAGAGACAGACAGACAGACAGACAGACAGAGACAGATAGAGACAGAGACACAGAGAGACAGACAGACAGACAGAGACAGAGGAGATGCAGTGAAACACACACACACACACACACACACACACACACACACACACACACACACACACACACACACACAGAGACCAAGAAGGAGGTCAGTCTTTTATGATGTAATCTGAGAAGTAACATCTGCTCACTGCTGCTGCTGATCTCACAGACCAAACCTGCCCTTATGTGGGAATACCCAGAGGAGGGTATCATTGTGTGATTTGTTTTTTGTTTGTTTTAGTAACGTTCATCTACTTTTCTGTTAATTTATCTTAATAAATAAATAAATAACTTTATTTAAAACTTTTAAATTGTATTTATTGTGTTGGTCAGGTGTGTTGGTACATACCTTTAATGCCAGCATTTGGGGGACAGAGATGGGTGGATCTATGTGTATTAAGGTCAGCCTGGGGTACATAGCTAGTTCTAGGCCAATCAAGGTCACAAAGTGAGACCCTGTCTTTAAAAACAAACAAACAAACAAACAAACAAACAAACAAACCCAAAAGGTATGTTCGCGTGTGGGTGCTAAGCCCACAGCACAGTGCACGTGTGAAGGTGAGAGGACAGCTTGTGGGGGTCCATCCCCACCTTCCATCACGTGAGTCCTCAGGCTAGCATCCACTTCATCAGGCCTGGCAGCAAGCACTTTACCCAAGAGTTACCTCATGGACTCCCTGCTTGTTTGTTCAAACATTTTAAGGCTTGTAGCCCAGGCAGCCTTCAAACTCAACACAGAGGAACACTGGCCTTGAACTCCCCATCATTCCAGTACTAGGACTACAGGCACGTGCCACCATGGCTGCTTTTATTCATCCTAGTTGACTTACGGTTGGACTGTTAGTTCTTAGTCTTTCATTATGCCCACACCCAAAACTCCATATAAGCACAGATTCCTTCTTTGGTCCTGATCATTATTGAACAAAACAAACCAGAATGATATTTGGTCCATTAGAAGTGTCTGAGCTAGGCACATATACCTTTCATTCTAGCATATAAGCGGCTAAAGCTGGAGCATCACAGTTTGAGACCTGCTTGGGCTATCTAGTGCTTTCCGGAAGCCTAAAGTACATGAGTGAGACCATGTCTCAAAACACCAAAACCCAAACCAAACCAAACTGAAACCAAAGCCAGACATTTGGGACCTCTGACCTTCCTCTGGTGTTGCACGAATCCTCTATGGTCTTATTAAAAACCCAGAGTCAGATGTCAGGGTGAAAACTGAAAGTTCAGAGAAGCAGAGCAAGCCACAGCCACCATCTCTTACCTCACGAACTCCTCAGCCTGAAAGCCAGAATTCCTGTCTCCTCCTCCCTTTTATTTCTTTCTCTGCTCAGCCATATCACTTCCTGTCTCAATCATTCCTAGTGCTGGGATTAAAGGTGTGTGATCCCAAGTGCTGAAATTAAAGGTGTGTGCCACCACTGCCTGGCTCTTTCTCTTTTAGACTGGATTAATCTTCTGTAGGCCAGTGTGGCCTTGCTCACAGAAATCCAGATGGATCTCTGCCTCTGCTTCCCAAGTGCTAGGATTAAAGGTGTGTGCCACCACAGCCTGGCCTCTATGTTTAATCCTGTGGCTTGTTCTGTCCTCTGATCTTCAGGCAAATTTTATTTGTTCAGAATATCACCACACTCTGGTTCTGCATTCCGCAGCACAACTGTTGAGTTGCATTTACTAAAATTTCCACAGCTCTTTCCAAACCTTCTCTCAAGCTTTCTATTTTGCAGATATCCTGCTCCCCTACATAAGAAAAACAGATTTAAAAAATCCTAGTAAATGAAATCAAACTATTCAGAAGTGAATTTCAATGCTCTTCTGACCAATTCCCCCTCTTTCTAAAATCTTAAAAAGTTCTTGCTCACACTTCAACTCTAAGTCTGGGGAGTGTATACATGAAGGCTTAAGAGTTCAGCATCATAGCTCAGTGCTCCCACTGAGCACAATCCCATGGCCAGCTGTGCCGCTTAATCTCAGTCACACAGAGTAGATGTCTCAAAGTTAAAGCACTCATTCTGCCAAGTACTGATGCCTGACAATGTGACATATTTGCTTAAAGTGTTGGACCCCAAAGTTTAGGGTCTCAAGTGGGCACCCCAAGAACCCAGACTCCAGTCCAGTTGATGCAACAGCACGAGGATTTATTATTGAAGCTTCTGTACAGAAGGGCAAACTCTGCTCCTAAGAGCAAGAGCTGCAACTTGCTGCAGCCCCATGAGTGCTGTTTAAAGGAAAAACCCACAAAACCCACAAGATTACAATTTCCATATAATGTCATTTCGATTGATTTATGTCTAGAAGCTAATTTCATAAGATCATTGTCTGGTTACAGAGTGATCACAGAGGGGAATACAGTTACATGTCAGTGTGCACATTTTTCTTGAAACCTCAAGGCGGGTATAAGGGCGGGAGTGGAGTTTACATATAGGTCACGGTGGTCCTTCCTGGAACACCTGCAACTATCCCAGTCACAGTTGAGCACATCTCTTAACAGAAATCTTTTTACATTGTTACATTGTGGCAGGGGTGGTTGAACAATTCCTGAGTCAGCTTGCCCTTGGAACTAGATTTTTATTTTCTCATTTCCTGGGGCTTGGGGGGTGTAAACCTGAAGGGTTAGGGTCTTTCAAAAGTAGACTTGAAGATGAGGGGTCCAAGAAGCAGACAGAGAGGAGGAGAAGAAAAAGAAGAAGAGAATCATGGGTACAACGGACACAATAGTATGCATTTCTCATCTCAGCCATTCAGCAGGATGAGGCAGGAGAATCACTTGAAGATTAAGACCAGCCTCCACTGGTCTTTTTTGTTTGTTTGTTTTTTGAGACAGGGTTTCTCTGTGTAGCCTTGGCTGTTCTGGAACTCACTTTGTAGACCAGGCTGGCCTCGAACTCTCAGAGATCGGCCTGCCTCTACTTCCCAAGTGCTGGGCCACAACTGATCTTAAACAAACACATTTTTCTATATGGATGGCTCTAGGTGATGGATGCACAGTCAAGTTTGATGGCAGCCCCCCACCTTGTGCAGAGCTCTTAGCTCCCATGCATTGCTACCTACCTCAGATGGACACTGTGGGGATTTGGAGACGCCTATTTGACGTGGATTTCAATTTTCCAGTTTGTCTTTGATTTTATAAGCACATGTGTGGGTGTGTGCTTTTCATCTATTCCTCTTCTTCTCCAAGGCTAATTAACCTTTCATCTTTGCTCCAGAGAGAGAGCCCATCATCCTTGGCTACCTTATCTCCTTCACAAATGCATCTAAACGGCTTCAACTCTGAAAAGCTTTCCCTTCCTTGCTTGACTCCCTTCCGCTGGTGTCTAGTTCCTAGTTCCTCACTGTGTAATGATAGACAGCCAAGTATCTTCCTTCTTTGCTGGTCACAGCATCCGCCACAGGAATCTGAAGTCTGCTGACCACTCTCTGCATTTTAATTTTACTTCAGCAAGTCACAATACCTTATATTCTTCCTACTTAAAACTTTATCTCTCCTTGCTCTGATAAAAACACAGAAAGTTAGATTCCCTATTTTCATTAATATTTGATTTATCTTCTAATAGGAAAATGAGCCAATTATCCAGGGGTGAAAACGCTTACTACCATTTTTTATCCAGGCTTCTCACCTTCAAAGTACTCAGAGATAGCTCATACTACTTCTTCTGTGAAAGAAAGGCAAACCATGATTCACTGTTCCTTAGCAGTAAATGACACAGTAATGGGGTAGTCACTGGCAGTGGTGGTCTGGATTCTCCGCTCCGCCATTCACTGGCTGACCCAACGCCACGGATTTATCTTCTGCGAAATGAGATGAAGATAAGAAAATCTAATCTAAGTGGTTTTGAGGTCAAATGCTGATCATGCCTGTCTGGCATGTAGTTATTCATGGTGAATTGTGGCTACAGTCACGGTGGCTGTTGTTGCTATTTTTATAGTTGCTGCCATGCCTACTCCTGTGGTAGCCTCTGATTCTCTCTTTGCCTGTTTAATTTTTCATAGTTTCCTCTTAGGCCTTTTCTAGTCACACAATGAGCTCAGATTCTCTGAGCGTTTGTCCAGACCAACTTTTCTTGCTTCTTTGCTCTCTGTAATCTCATTCTTCTGTGGAATGTTGAGTGCCACTTGTATGCAGTTCTTTTATTTTTACTTTTTTGTTTTTTTGTTTGTTTATTTATTTATTTTTTAGTAAATCCAAAACTTATCCTAAGCCACAGCCATCCTAGGGTCACCCCTGCCATGTAGCCTCCCTGGTTCTGTGGGTTGCAGTCTGATTATTCTTTGCTTTATATCTAGAATCCACTTATGAGTGAGTACATACCATGTTTGTCCTTATGAGTCTGGGTTACCTCACTCAGGATGATATTTTCTAGTTCCATCCATTTGCCTGCAAATTTCATGCTGTCATTGTTTTTCTCTGCTGAGTAGTACTCCATTGTGTATATGTACCACATTTTCTTAATCCATTCTTTGGTTGACAGACATCTAGGTTGTTTCCAGGTTCTGGCTATTACAAATAGTGCTGCTATGAACATAGTTGAGCATGTTTCTCTGTGGTATGATTAAGCATTCCTTGGGTATATGCCCAAGAGTGGTATGGCTGGGTCTTGAGGTAGATCGAATCCCAATTTTCTGAGAAACTGCCATACTGATTTCCACAGTGGTTGTACAAGTTTGCATTCCCACCAACAGTGGAGGAGTGTTCCCTTTGCTCCACATCCTCTCCAACATAGACTGTCATTAGTGTTTTTGATCCTTGCCATTCTGACAGGTATAAGGTGGTATCTCAGAGTTGTTTTGATTTGCATTTCTCTGATGATTAAGGATGTTGAGCATTTCTTTAAATGTCTTTCAGCCATTTGTGATTCTTGTTTTGTGAATTCTCTGTTTAGCTCTCTAACCTATTTTTTAATTGGATTGTTCAGTATTTTGATGTCTAGTTTCTTGAGTTCTTTATATACTTTGGAGATCAGTCCTCTGTTAGATGTGGGGTTGGTAAAGGTCTTTTCCCATTCTGTAGGCTGTCTTTTGGTCTTATTGACCATGTCTTTTGCCCTACAAAAGCTTCTCAGTTTCAAGAGGTCCTGTTTATTAATTGTTGCTCTCAGTGTTTGTGCTGCTGGTGTTATATTTAGGAAGTGATCTCCTGTGCCAATGTGTTTAAGTGTACTTCCTACTTTCTCTTCTATTAAGTTTAGTGTAACTGGATTTATGTTCAGGTCTTTGATCCACTTGGATTTGAGTTTTGTGCATAGTGACAGATATGGATCTATTTGTAATTTTTTACATATTGACATCCAGTTATGCCAGCACCATTTGTTGAAGATACTTTCTTTTTTCCATTGTATAGTTTTGGCTTCTTTGTCAAATACCAGGTGTTCATATGTGCGTGGATTAATGTCAGGGTCTTCAATTCGATTCCATTGGTCTGTATGTCTGTTTTTATACCAGTACCAAGCCGTTTTTATTACTATAGCTTTATAGTAGAGCTTTAGGTCAGGGATAGTGATGCCTCCAAAGGTTGCTTTATTATACAGGATTCTTTTAGCTATCCTGGGTCTTTTGTTTTTCCATATGAAGTTGAGTATTTTTCTTTCCAAGTCTGTGAAGAATTGTGTTGGGATTTTGATGTGGATTGCATTGAATCTGTAGATTGCTTTTGGTAAGATTGCCATTTTTACTATGTTAATCCTACCTATCCATGAGCATGGGAGATCCTTCCATTTTCTGATATCTTCTTCAATTTCTTTCTTTAGAGATTTAAAGTTCTTATCAGAAAGGTCCTTCACTGGTTTAGTTAGTGTTATTTGTAGGTATTTTATATTATTTGTGGCTATTGTAAAGGTTGATGTATCTCTGACTTCTTTCTCAGCCCTTTTATCATCTGTGTATAGGAGGACTACTGATTTTTTTGAGTTGATCTTGTATCCTGCCATTTTACTGAAGGAGTTTATCAGGTGTAGGAGTTCCCTGGTAAAATTTTTGGGGTCAGTTATGTATGCTATCATATCATCTGCAAATAGTGAAAGTTTGAATTCTTCTTTTCCAATTTGTATCCTTTTGATCTCCTTTTGTTGTCTTACTGCTCTAGCTAGAACTTCAAGTACTATATTGAATAAATATGGGGAGAGTGGACAGCCTTGTCTTGTTCCTGATTTTAGTGGAATCGCTTTGAGTTTCTCTCCCTTTAATTTGATGGTGGCTGTTGGCTTGCTGTAAATTGCCTTTATTTTGTTTAAGAATGTTCTTTGTATTCCTGATCTCTCTAAGACTTTTATCATGAAGGGGTGTTAGATTTTGTTAAAGGCTTTTTCAGTATCCAATGAGATAATCATGTGGTTTTTTTCTTTCAGTTTGTTCATATGATGTATTACATTGACAGATTTTTGTATGTTGAACCATCCTTGCACCCCTGGGATGAAACCTACTTGGTCATGGTGGATAATTTTTTTGATGTATTCTTGGATTCGGTTTGCCAATATTTTGTTGAGTATTTTTGCATCAATGTTCGTGAGGGAGATTGGTCTGTAATTATCTTTCTTTGTTGCGTCTTTGTGTGGTTTGGGTATCAGGGTAATTGTAGCCTGATAAAAAGAGTTTGGTAATGTTCCTTCTGTTTCTATTGTATAGAACAATTTGAAGAGTATTGAAATTAGTTCTTTGAAAATCTGGTAGAATTCTGCACTGAAACCATCTGGTCCTGGACTTTTTTTGGTTGGGAGACTTTTGATGACTGTTTCTATTTCTTTAGGGGTTATTGGTCTATTTAAATAGTTTATCTGGTCTTGATTTAATTTTGGTATGTGGTATCTATCCAGAAAATTGTCCATTTCTTCCAGATTTTCCAATTTTGTGGAGTATAGGTTTTTTGAAGTATGACCTGATGATTCTCTGGATTTCCTTGTTGTCTGTTGTTATATCTCCCTTTTCATTTCTGATTTTGTTAATTTGGGTGCTTTCTCTTTGCCTTTTGGTTAATTTGGCTAGGAATTTGTCTATCTTGTTGATTTTTTCAAAGAACCAACTCTTTCATTTTTTTTTTTTGTATTGTTCTCTTGATTTCTATTTTGTTGATTTCAGCCCTCAATTTGATTATTTCCTGGTGTCTATTTCTCCTGGGTGAGTTTGTTTCTTTTTGTTCTAGAGCTTTCAGTTGTGCTTTTAATTCATTGGTATGAGATTTCTCCTCCTTCTCCTCCTCCTCCTCCTCCTCCTCCTCCTCCTCCTCCTCCTCCTTCTTCTTTTGTTTTGTTTTTCGAGACAGGGTTTCTCTGTGTAGCTTTGCGCCTTTCCTGGAACTCACTTGGTAGCCAAGGCTGACCTTGAACTCACAGAGATCCGCCTGGCTCTGCCTCCCGAGTGCTGGGATTAAAGGCGTGCTCCACCACCGCCCGGCATTCTCCATCTTCTTTATGTGTGCATTTAGGGCCATGAATTTTCCTCTTAGCACTGCTTTCATAGTGTCCCATAAATTTGAGTATGTTGTACTTTCATTTTCATTGAATTCTAGGAAATCTTTAATTTCTTTATTTCTTCCTTGACCCATTGATGTTTCAGGTGGGCATTATTCAGTTTCCATGAGATTGTAGGCTTTCTATAATTTTTGTTGTTGTTGAAGTCTAACTTTAATGCATGGTGGTCTGATAAGATACAGGAGGTTATTACAATGTTTTTGTATCTGTTGAGATTTGTTTTGTGACCAAGTATGTGGTCATATTTTGAGAAGGTTCCATGGGGTGCTGAGAAGAAAGTATATTCTTTTGTGTTAGGATGGAATGTTCTGTAGGTATCTATTAAGTCCATTTGAGTCATAACATCTGTTAGGTTCTTGATTTCTTTGTTAAGTTTCAGTCTGTTAGATCTGTCTTTTGGTGAGAGTGGTGTGTTGAAATCTCCCACTACTAATGTGTGAGGCTTGATGTGCGTTTTAAGCTTTAGTAGTGTTTCTTTTATGAATGTGGGTGCCTTTGTATTTGGGGCATAAATGTTCAGAATTGAGACTTCATCTTGGTGGATTTTTCCTGTGATAAACATGTAATGTCCATCCTGATCTTTTTCGATTGATTTTAGTTTGAAGTCCATTTTATTAGATATTAGGATAGCTACACCAGCTTGCTTCTTATGTCCATTTGCTTGGAAAGCCTTTTCCCAGCCCTTTACTCTGAGTAGTGTAATGTCTGTCTTTGAAGTTAAGGTGTGTTTCTTGTATGCAGCAGAAGGATGGATACTGTTTTCTTATCCATTCTGTTAGTCTGTGTCTTTTTATAGGTGAATTGAGACCATTGATATTGATGGATATTAATGACCAGTGATTGTTAATTCCTGTTATTTTTTTCTGGTCATGTTGCTTTTTTCTTTTTTGGTGTTTGTTGGTGTGGGATTATCTATTGCCTGAGTTTTCATGGGTGTGTTTAACTTCTTTAGGTTGGACTTTTCCTTCTAGTGCTTTCTGTAGGGCTGGATTTGTGGATAGGTATTGTTTAAATCTGGTTTTATCCTGGAATATTTTTTTTTTGAGTAAAACTGAAATTTATTATATGCCACAGTCGTCCTAGGGACCTCCATGCTATATATATAGCCTCTATGGTTCTATGGGTTGTGGTCTGATTGTTCATTTTATATCTAGAATCCACCAATGAGTGAGTACATACCATAACTGTCTTTCTGGGTTTGGGTTACCTCACTCAGGATGATTTTTCCTAGTTCCATCGATTTGCCTGCAAATTTCATGCTTTCATTGTTTTTCTCTGCTGAGTAGTACTCCATTGTGTATATGTACCACATTTTTTTCATCCATTCTTCCGTTGATGGGCATCTAGGTTGTTTCCAGGTTCTGGCTATTACAAATAGTGCTGCTATGAACATAGCTGAGCATGTATCTTTATGGTATGTATCAGCATTCTTTGGGTATATGCCCAAGAGTGGGATGGCTGGGTCTTGAGGTAGTTCGATTCCTAATTTTCTGAGAAACCGCCATACTGATTTCCACAGTGGTTGTACAAGTTTACATTCCCACCAACAGTGGAGGAGTGTTCCCTTTGCTCCACATCCTCTCCAACATTGGTTGTCATTGGTGTTTTTGATCTTAGCCATTCTAACAGGTGTAAGATGGTATCTCAGAGTCGTTTTGATTTGCATTTCTCTGATGATTAAGGATGTTGAGCATTTCTTTAAATGTCTTTCAGCCATTTGTAGTTCTTGTTTTGTGAATTCTCTGTTTAGCTCTTTAGCCCATTTTTTAATTGGACTGTTCAGTGCTTTGATGTCTAGTTTCTTGAGTTCTTTATATATTGTGGAGATCAATCCTCTGTCAGATGTGGGGTTGGTGAAGATCTTTTCCCAATCTGTTGGCTGTCTTTTTGTCTTATTGACTGTGTCTTTTGCCCTGCAAAAGCTTCTCAGTTTTGAGAGGTCCCATTTATTAATGGTTGTGCTCAGGGTCTGTGCTGTCGGTGTTTTATTTAGGAAATGGTCTCCAGTGCCAATGCGTTCAAGAGTGCTTCCTATCTTCTTTTCTATTAAGTTTAGTGTAACTGGATTTATGTTTAGGTCTTTGATCCACTTGGACTTGAGTTTTGTGCATGGTGACAGATATGGATCTATTTGTAATCTTTTACATATTGACACCCAGTTATGCCAGCACCATTTGTTGAAGATACTTTCTTTGTTCCATTGTATAGTTTTGGCTCCTTTGTCAAAAACCAGGTGTTCATATGTGCATGGATTAATGTCAGGGTCTTCAATTCGATTCCATTGGTCCGTATGTCGGTTTTTATACCAGTACCAAGCTGTTTTTATTACTATAGCTCTATAGTAGAGTTTGAGGTCCGGGATGGTGATGCCTCCAAGGGTTGCTTTATCGTATAGGATTCTTTTAGCTATCCTGGCTCTTTTGTTTTTCCATATAAAGTTGAGTATTTTTCTTTCCAAGTCTGTGAAGAATTGTGTTGGGATTTTGATGGGGATTGCATTGAATCTGTAGATTGCTTTTGGTAAGATTGCCATTTTTACTATGTTAATCCTACCTATCCATGAGCATGGGAGATCCTTCCATTTTCTGATATCTTCTTCAATTTCTTTCTTTAGAGATTTAAAGTTCTTATCAAAAAGGTCTTTCACTTGTTTAGTTAGTGTTATCCCAAGGTATTTTATATTATTTGTGGCTATTGTAAAGGGTGATGTTTCTCTGACTTCTTTCTCAGCCCTTTTATCATCTGTGTATAGGAGGGCTACTGATTTTTTTGAGTTGATCTTGTATCCTGCCACTTTACTGAAGGAGTTTATCAGCTGTAGAAGTTCCCTGGTAGAGTTTTTGGGGTCACTTATGTATACTATCATATCATCTGCAAATAGTGAAAGTTTGACTTCTTCCTTGCCAATTTGTATCCCTTTGATCTCCTTTTGTTGTCTTATTGCTCTAGCTAGAACTTCTAGTACTATATTGAATAAATATGGGGAGAGTGGACAGCCTTGTCTTGTTCCTGAATTTAGTGGTATCGCTTTGAGTTTCTCTCCATTTAATTTGATGTTTGCTGTTGGCTTGCTATAAATTGCTTTTATTATGTTTAGAAATGTTCCTTGTATTCCTATTCTTTCTAAGACCTTTATCATGAAGGGGTGTTGGATTTTGTCAAAGGCTTTTTCAGCATCTAGGGAGATGATCATGTGGTTTTTTTCTTTCAGTTTGTTTATATGGTGTATTACATTGACTGATTTCCGTATGTTGAACCATCCTTGCATCCCTGGGATGAATCCTACTTGGTCGTGATGGATGATTGTTTTGATGTATTCTTGGATTCGGTTTGCCAATATTTTGTTGAGTATTTTTGCTTTCTAGTGCTTTCTGTAGGGCTGGATTTGTGGATAGGTATTGTTTAAATCTGGTTTTATCCTGGAATATTTTGTTTACTTCGCCTATGGTGATTGAGAGTTTTGCTGGGTATAATAGTCTGGGTTGGCATCTGTGGTCTCTTAGTGTCTGCATAACATTTGTCCAGGACCTTCTAGCTTTCATAGTCTCTATTGAGAAGTCTGGTGTTATTCTGATGGGTTGCCTTTATATGTTACTTGGTCTTTTTCCTTTGTGGCTCTTAATATTTTTTCTGTGTTCTGTATGTTTATCGTTATGATTATTATATGGCAAGGGGACTTTTTCTTTGGATCCAGCCTATTTGGTGGTCTGTAAGCTTCTTGTATCTTCATCGGTATTTCTTTCTTTAGGTTAGGAAAGTTTTCTTCTATGATTTTGTTGAATGTATTTTCTGTGCCTTTGAGTTGGTAATCTTTTACTCCTTCTATCCCTATTATTCTTAGGTTTGGTCTTTTCATGGTGTCCCAAATTTCCTGGATGTTTTGTGTTATGACTTTCTTGGCTTTAGTGTTTTCTTTGACTGATGAATCTATTTTCTCTATTGTGTCTTCAGTGTCAGAGATTCTCTGTTCTATCTCTTGTATTTGGTTGGTTATGCTTGTATCTGTAGTTCCTGTTCATTTAGTCAGGATTTCTATTTTCAGCATTCCCTCAGTTTGTGTTTTCTTTATTGTCTCAGTTTCAATTTTCAAATCTTGAATTGTTTCCTTCATCTGTTTAATTACTTTTTCTTGGCTTTCTTTGATTTCTTCCAAATTTTTGTTTGTTTTTTCTTCCATTTCTTTAAGGGAATTTTTTATTTCCTTTTTAATGGAGTTTTTCATTTCCTCTTTAAGGATCTCTAACATCTTCTTAAAGTCATTTTTAGGATTGATTTCTTCTGTTTCTTCTGCCTTGGTATGTTCAGGTCTTGCAGGTGTAGAATTGGTAGGTTCTGATGTTGTCATTTAGGTCTTTATGTTGTTGCCTGTATGTTTGCACTGGCGTCTACTCATCTCTTCTTCTGCTTGGTATAGGCGGTGTCTGTGTCTGAAGGTGCCTCTCTTGTTCTAATTATTAGTCTTGGTCCACTAGGAGTTCTTGGTTAAATCAGTGCTGTTGGGCTCTGTTTCTTTGGGGGCAGCTGTTCCCAGTCGGTGTAGTGTAGCCTTATGATTCTAATGATCTGGTTCAGTGACTGGTCGGTGCCTTCTTTTGTGTTCTCAGGTCATGTTTTGCTCATTTGTCAACTCCTCAGCTGATTTTGTTTCCTCAGACTGCAGACTGTAGGATTCTGAATCCTCTCCCGTATAGCTGTGTAGATTATTTAGTAGGGTAATCTCAAAAACACTTCCAAGTTGTTGGGTTTCGCAGGATTGGCAGCTAGGCCCTGGGTTGGCCTCAGACTGAGTACTCTTATCCTTTCTGGTCACGTCTCATGGAGATGGTTCCTTCCCTGGGTGCTGGGTTTAAAGTCATCCCTGTTCCAGATTCTTATTCTCCTTGTTTTCACTAACTCGTGAGCATGTAATAGCTCAGTTTCTGGTCTTTATTTCAACTGCATCTCTGCTACTGCTCAGCCGTGTGCAGTTCTTTCCATCTTCTTGGACACCTAATTCTTTCCTGTTAGACACATTCACTTGTTTATCCAGCACAAGCCCCACATCCATTCTTCCCAAACCTGCTTCTCTTCTTAAGCCCATTCTGTTGTCCTTTTTATTTAATTGTTGCTGCCTTTTAAGCCACAGCTGTCCCAGTCTGCAACTGCAACTTTGCCACTACCAACAGTTAGGCTGCAAGGGTCACAGCTGGAGGGAATTCTGTTCCCTCAGCTCCAACTCTTGCAAAGCTAGGAAGGGAACTTAACTAAACCTCTGTTCCTCTAAACAACTCAAGATTCGAAGGTTAAGGTGGAATTCTGCTCTTCAGAGAGGCTGAATAGCAAGTCCCTACTCTCCTCTCCTTGCTCCAGTCCTTGCCCTCCTTATAAGTCCTTCTCCACCTGGCTCCTCCCTACCACTTCCTGTCAGCTGGTTGCTAACTCAGCCTCCTGACCACAGGTGAATTTTATTTAATCAAACACATCTTCGCATCATTAAACAAATGTCCCAGAGCATAAACAAAAGTAACACACCTTAAAATAATATTCTATAACAGCATGCAATGACAGTAGTACCAGTAACACCAGGAACTGAGAGTGACCTTAGACACTTCTTTTTCATTCGTTTATCCATCAAGTAATTGTTAACTCAAGTACTTTATGCTCTGACAACCTACCAGTTCTCTATTCTTTCAGAATCAACTCTCAAGCCTACTCTACCCATCCCTGGACTCTACTCTTCCTTCTCAGATCCCTCAGCCCTGTTGTCATCCTCTGATGACAACATTTCTTCCTTTCATTTATTACTCTGCAATAAGGGTGTTCTTCCTCCATGTAAGCCAGAGAGTACTGCTCCTTGTTAAAATCTTTCAGCAACATGAAGCTTCTTGGGGAATATTATTTTAAGGTGTGTTACTTTTGTTTATGTTGCATTTGTTTAACTCTGTGAAGCTGTGTTACTGTGCCTGTCTAGAACACTTGATGGTCTAACAAAGAGCTGAACGGCCAACAGTGAGGCAGGAGAAAGGGTTGGCAGGCAGAGAGAATTAATAGAAGGAGAAACCTGGGAGAAGATGGTAGAAATAGTGAGAGAGGAAGGAGCAGGACATCACGGGCCAGCCACCCAGCTACACTGCAAGCCACAGAGTAAGAAACAAAGTAAGATACATAGAAGTAAGAGAAAGGTAAAAGGCCAGAAGCAAAAGGTAGAATAAGTTAAGACAAGCTGGCTAGAAATAAGCCAAACTAAGGGTGGACATTTATAAGTAAGAATAAGCCTCCGTATGTGTGATTTATTTGGGAGCTGGGTGGCGGGCCCCCAAAAGAGTGAAAACCAACAACAACAGAAGCTCCTCCTCCTGCTCTCCCCTTCTTCCCTTCGACACGGCCTCTCTATGAAGCCTAGGCTGTCCTTGAATGCAGATCCCCTTCCCTCAGGTTCTCAGATGCCCATGTGCCTGGGCATCTACTTTCTGAAAACCCTTCAGAATTAAGTTTTAAACTTCATGAGTTAATGTCAGTCTATATTTTCTACCTTGTCTGGAATTCTTTTCCAACACTATTTTCTTCTCACTTCTATAAAACACTTGATGAGTTCATGCAGGTGAAGGCCAGGTATGGTGATACACACCTGAAATCCCAACAAAGAGATGGGGGATCGTGAGTCCAGACCAGCTATATATATATTATTTCAAAAACCCAAACCCATAGAAAAGAAAAAATTACAGGTGAAGTATCCCATTCCATCACTAATCTCCTTTGTATGTTGTTAATATAACTCTCAGAATTTCCTTTTAGAATATGTATGTGTGTTTGTGTGTGTGACTTGGTGTAAATGGATGTTTCTCTCCACCTGCCAGTTCCCAAATAACCACTTAGAGGTTGAATATGAATTATAAATGCTTGACTGATAGCTCAGGTTTGTTACTAGCTAACTCTTACATTTTAAGTTAGTCCATATTCCTTATTTATGCTCTGCCATGTGGCAGTACTTTTACTAGCATGGCATGTTCATCTCCTGCTTCCTCTGCATCTGACTGGTGACTCCTGACTCTTCCCTTATCCTTCCCATCATCCTTAGTTTGGTTGCCCCACCTATATTCCTGCCTGGCTACTGGTCATTCAGTGTTTTATTAAACCAATTCGAGTGAAAAATCTTTACAGTGTACAAGAGGATTATTCCATGGCATTTTCTCCTTTTGTTTAATTAAAAAGGAAGGTTTTTAATTTTAACTTAGTAAGATTATATACAACAAAACAGTTATCAAGTAAGAATTACAGCTACAATATCCAGTTTTTTTATATTTGGTAAGATTAGAGAAAATATTATATTATCTTTGTGAGTCCAAAGTTTTGTACCTAATTTATCTTTTATCATAACTAAGAAAACTATAACTATCTAGTCTTCAACCCCATCAAAGACCTCAGAAGGGTGAAATGTTACCTAATGACAGGGACCTCAAGCTGTCTGGACAGTCACCAAAGTTCCTCTGCAATGTTGAAGCATCCAACTCTGGCCTACAGGCCTAGCATGTCTGACAGACTTTCCTCCTGTGACGCAGGGAATTCTGAAAGACTGTTCCTATCTCATCTTAGCAAAGTTCTTTATTTTTATTTTTTTATTTTCTGCTGGTCCATTTTGGACAATATCTGTCAGCAACTGTGTCCATGGAAGTTGTTTTTTTTTTTTCCCATATGGCTAGCTTTTGCCATAAAGCAAACTAACTCCATACAGAGTTTCTTTGCTATCCATCATCTTCTCTGAAGTAGATTGGTACTGCCAGGAGCAGACATGTCTCACTGTCATGAAAAGCTTTAGGTTATTAAACATATTAAATGCTATATTCTGTAGGTCTTTGAAGTATTTGAAAACCATGTATCTAAATATATCTGTGTATGACATTGAAAACATACCTAACATGATTATAAGTTTGACTGTTACAGATGACTATTAATCTGTATTTCTTAATTATACATTACATTTTTAAATGAGTTGCATAAACATAGCACCTTAAACAAAAGTAAAAATAGACATACAGTATAAAAATTTAACTTTAAATTTGTATCAATAAACCAAAATCCATACTAATATAAAATATTTAAGATTAATAGTTGGTTTTTTAAATTAAAGTAGATTAAATAATCTATCCTTTTATCCTATCATTTCTATATCCCCCTTTTTTTCTTTTCAGAACAAGATCCCTGAATCTAATCTCCTTTGTTTAGCTTTTTTCCTGACCATTATCCATAACAACTTGTAACCAACCCCCCAAACAATGACAAACATTCACAATTTATTTTTAGGAATGTGGGCATAGTTTTCTAGACTACTAATTGTGGATGCTGGTAATCTTTGGGGGACCCTGTGAACATTTAGGATTATGGTGAAGTCCTGACTGTAGTATTCTGTGAGGCTGGATCATCTCAGCCAGCAGTTTTAAAGCTATTTTGGATGTAGAATTTTGAGGAAACTGCAACAAAGGTATTCTGAGATGTTGGATCATGTGTTCTTTTTGATTGATGTCTGGTCTCCTTGTTCTGAAAATACACAAACTTTTAAAGGTAACGTATATATCTGCATTAATACAAGTATTGACTGTGCATTCTAAGTAAATCAGCCAAAGATGATTCTTTTTTGTTTTAAGTTTGAGCAGGTAAAAATATATGTTATGTGTCTTGTAGTTTTTCTTTCTTTCTTTCTTTCTTTCTTTCTTTCTTTCTTTCTTTCTTTCTTTCTTTCTTTCTTTCTTTCTTTCTTTCTTTCTTCTTTCCTTCCTTCCTTCCTTCCTTCCTTCTTTTCCTTCCTTCCTTCCTTCCTTCCTTCCTTCCTTCCTTCCTTCCTTCCTTCCTTCCTTCCTTCCTTCTTTTCCTTCCTTCCTTCCTTCTTTCTTTCTTTCTTTTTCTTTTTGTGTGTGTCTGTATTCAGGATTTCAGGGGGTCTTCATTGATCAAACCTGATTTTCTTTAACCCAGAATGAATCCACAGCCTCTCATTTCCTGTGGAAATGAAAGCATAACTTTGCCCCCAAAGTAACATATCTTTTGACTTAAATTTTGAAGTCAAGATATCTTTAGAATATATAGGTTGTTTTAACCTAGCAGCTTTCACAATCAAATGTCTCTTAGAAGTTATCATTGATATATTTTTTTTTCTGCTCTCTCTCAAGCCTATGCATATTTTTTAAAACACACTGTGACCCGTTTAGAGGCCCTTTTGGTCTCCATTGGTCTTTACCGTGCATCTGTAACCTTTTCTGTTTGTGTGAACAAAAACCTGCTGTGTAACTTAGATCATGGTGTGCTGGTGCTGGCTCCTCCCCCAGGTTCCCTGAGAGTCTAGTCTCATGGCAGAGGTAGGTACGTTTACTGCCAGCTCTGGGAACCACGTTACCACTCCAACTCTGGGAAGTTTCTAGGTCCATGCTGCCATGGAGCAGCTTGTCACCTGCTGTTCATAAACACCATATAAGTGTTTGGTAGTAGGATCTCTTGAAAGAGCCGACAGTTTTTGCCCTAGCACCGAGCCAGAAAGCTGTCTCTTAAAGGAGCTGCACCTCTCCTCACTGCCAGCACACAGAACCCACCAAAGAAAAGGCAGTTGCCAAGAAGCCATCCTTGATTCCATGCTTGTGTGTCTGGAATCCTTTTTAAAGCTTTGTCAGGTTTAATGTGGAAATTTTGGCCACACGTTGGAACTCCATATGTAAATGGACATTTCCTGTCCCAACTGCCTGTTCCCAAATACCTGGCAACTACTTCCCAAATTACTACACAAGGGCTTATATTAATTATAAATGCTTGGCAGATAGCTCAGGCTCTTACAACTTAAATTTACCCATTTCTATTAATCTGTGTATTGCCACGTGGCTCGTGGCTTTGCTTGTCCGCTAGCATGTCTTGCTTCCTGGGTGGCTGGCTGGCATCTCCTGACTCTGCCCTGCTCCTTCCCATCATCCTTAGTCTGGTCACCCAACCTATATTACTAGTCTGGCTACTGGCCAACCAGCATTTTATTAAACCAATTCAAGTGACAAATCTTTACAAGAGGATTATTCTACATCAATTTGGTAATTATTTAGTAACTTAAGTCTGTCTATTCACTTGTATAAATAAACATACTTTATACTCTATTTCCTCATTAAGGAACAATGAAACTTAATTGACTGAAAACTAGAAAAACATAAATAAAGGTAGAAAATAAGTCACTTCCCAACTTTACTTCCAAATAAACCATATATATTCATGTTGGGAACTTTCCTGTGTATATAGGTATATCAGAACCAGGAACAAAGGTGGAATTGCTCTGGACTTAATGTTTTGTAACTATACTTAAATATTGTTTTAAAGTATAATTAATATAATTAATAACTGAGGAACCTTAATTTTGAGTTTAAATTAGTATGATTTATTTCTTCTTTTTACTTTTTTCCTCTGAGAGTTTTTTTTCAGCAATGCTATTCATTGTGTGCTATTTATTATGCACACAAAGCAAGCATTCTACCTCTGAGCCACATTTCCAGGGGAGTACTCTCTCCTCTCTCTCTCTCTCTCTCTCTCTCTCTCTCTCTCTCTCTCTCTCTCACACACACACACACATACACACACACACACACAGAGAGAGAGAGAGAGAGAGAGAGAGAGAGAGAAATTCATATTTTTAATATGCAAAAAATATTCTTGAAGTTTTTTTTTTTTTTTTTTTTTTTTTTTTTGTGTGTGTGTGTGTGTGTGTGTGCCTGCGTGCACATGCCATGGTATGGTATGCATGTGGAGGTCAGAGGACAACTCTATGGTCAGTCCTCTTCTTTTGCCATGTGGATCCTGTGGATGGAACTCAGGTCATGAGGCTTGTGTAAAAGCTGAGATGGCTCAGCTCTTTGAAAAGAAAAATTACAGGAAATAGTTCTTTGACTCTAACAGGGAAATGAGTGGAAGTTCACCTAAGAGAGAAATCGAGTCTAAACTTGGGCATAGTGGTTTGTACTGGTAATTCTAGCTCTTGGGAGGCGAGGCAGTAGGATTGCTAAAAGTTTGACTGGGCCAGCATGGGCTACATAGTGAGTTTCAGGCTAGCCTGAGCTACAAGGTGAGACCTTATTTTAAAAAAAGTCAGGCTATCTTAACAAACAACTGTAAAAGTCGACTGAGGCACTTGATAGACAGTTGCAAAAGATGAGCTCTGATTTCTTTAGTATTGAGGTTCTGTGAATGAAGACAGGAGATAGGAATGCATTAGACTAATTGGACTGAAATGACTAACAGGGAATTCTCAGAAATTAGAGTAGAAAGTCAGATCTGGTCCGTCACAAATGCCAAGCAGGCCAAAGAGCTGCGTTCAAAAGTCAAAGCTGCAGCCTGGTTGCTTCTGCCCTTGATTGGGAACTGGGTTAAGTGTGCTCTGGGGAAACTAGAAGGAGTTGATTTCTGTGAGTGATGAGCTGTGGGTGGAGTCCTTTCTCTCCCTCCTTCCCTTCCATCTCCTCTCAGACTCCCCCACCTTCTGCTCTTCTTTTACATCTACAAGAAATGATCAGCTGGACACACACACACACACACACACACACACACACACACACACACACACAAGTTTACTGTCAACTTTTAGCTGTTGAATGCTGCAGTTTGAACCCCAGACTTTCTGCCTACCAGGCAAATGTTCTGCCACTGGGCTAGACTTCCACCCTACCATCAACCATTTAAAACGGTCCAGTGGTACCCAATACACCCTCACGGTTACACAGTTCATCTCTGGACTCTGTTTTGTACATTGAAACTCTGAAGTAAGCAACTGTTCATTCACCTCTTTCTCAAGCTCCTGGCAACCACAGCTGCGCTTTCCATATCTGAGAATTGACTTCCCTAGGGACCACCTGTAAACAGAGACATCTAACTTTCTGGGAATGACTTATTCACTCAGTACACTGTTATCTTAAAGCCTTTGTCCAAGGTTACTTCTCTGGAATACTATAAACACTGAGTAAGTCTCTAGCACATGACTGCATCATTCATTGAGCTGAATCTGCCTGGGTCATAATCTTATAGCCAATAGTCCTTTCAACTTGAAAGTTGTCCAACATTTAAAAATTTTATCTGGTGGCCTACAGTTCTTAGAGATTTTTTTTTTTTTCTGAGACAGCAGAGTTTCTCTGTGTAATACTCTTGGTTGTCCTGGAGCTCACTATGTAAACCAAGTTGGCCTCAAACTCAAAGAGATCTGCTCGCTTCTACCTCCCAAGTGCTGGGATTAAAGGCATGCTCAATCCTCCTGGCTCTTAGAGATTTTTGATTCTCAGATATGGCTTTCATTCTCCCAAGGAGTAAGACATCTTAGGGCTAGAGCAAGTGTTAGTCAGGAAAAGGGGGAAGTTAAGGCTATACATGAGTTCCTGTTACCATATTCAACAGGTATTTGGAGGTCAAGTCTGTGAGGAGCACACCTCCTTAAGGTGGCTCTGATAACACTCCATCCATGCTACTCAGATTGTGTTTTGTGGAGGGAGAAGACGTAAGTGACTGAACAGTGGGCTTGACACTGCTTACATTCTGTGCCCAACAACCAAGACAGAGGCTTGGAGAAGGCTATGCTTTTCACTCCCATACAGCTGTGACTGCACATCCGGAAACAGTCAATGATGGGTAGAGATGGTGCCTCAACTCTCCTTGTCCTTCCTTCTTCACCCATCTCTGCAGCCAGCACCTTGCTTCTGAGGGCATGGTGTCAATTAGCTGCAGGGAAGACTCAGAGATGATGCTTCTCTTAGCTTTCTTCTTTTCCTGTTGTACCTGAGCCCCCTGAACCATCACAGTATTTTTAGTGAGATCTGTCCTTGTGTAAGAACGGGCACTACAGCATGCAGAGTGACATAGAGAGAACTTTCTCCCTTCCGGACACTTGGGTATGTTATCACTGTTGTCACAATAGATACAATGGGATTGCCTCTGAGTCACAGCCCCAACTTATGCACCCTCTCCTACGTGTCAGCAGACTGATGCAATCTCTTCGGTGATTTTCTGGAAGACAGTGACGTTTTTGTGTGCCTCCTTGTAATATTACTTTGATTTATACTCCCCCAAAGCATAAATAGGCTGTAATCTTCATAAGCACACATTGAGCTAATTTTTCTTGTTTTCTTCTGGAGTTCTCCTCAATAACATCTTCATCATAGTACCAGGCTCCAAAAAGTTTCAAACCGTGGATGCCAATCCAAAGATTAAAAACATAAACCATTTTCTCAAGTAGTGAAGCCAATCAGAATGAAATCTGAGAAAGTGTCATTTTTCTATTCTTTCATGTTTGCACCATGGAAGAGAAATTTCCCTGTAAATAAGCTCTCTCCTTTTTTCCAGAACAAAGTCAATTACAAAGAAGCCTTTTGACTGCCTCTGGGAATGGATGGAGGTCCCATTTCTGTGACTCATCCGAGTAACTCAGTGTGAGTCGATTCTACAGACTTTGGTGGTGATGATCTCACTATTTTATGTACGAGGTCTAAAACTTGAGTTTACATAGTAAGGCTGCTTTCTCTGATGAAACACCTCCTGTCTGAGACAAAATTGTTGTTACATTTTAATAAATCCTCCCCCTAGACATCAACCACTCCGCACTTTACTGTGTAAATGAGTTAGGTCAACCAGACCAAGATGGGCTGGCTCTGGGTCATTACTGGCATTTGTCATTTGGCATCTGTGAGGAGAGCTGGTAATAGTTGCTGAGCTGGAACCCTCAGATAGCAACATGGCATTCTAGGGGAGAGAGTGGCCATGGCCAGTGCCTGGATCTTGCTGCTTTTCTGTCTCCAAAGTGAGGCCAAGAGACAACTACTTAGATGTAGTAGTTGCTCCAAGGGGTCGTTCTCCTACAGTGTCCCCCCTTACTGCAACCACACTAATATTAAAGTCAGCTCCAGTAAGTGTTTTAGTGTTGCAAAATGCTACTCAAGCCAGGGTTCTTAGCTTAGGTTCCAAAAGTCTGTGGACGGCACAGGGATAAGCAAGATACCTGGTATTTCAGGCAGTTTTGTGTATTTGGGGCTTATTTCTAGGAAGGGAATCCATGGCTTGCTTCAGAGTCTCAAGAATGCCACACTCTTGTCTTCTGTGGATAGGTAACCTTCATTGTGCACTTGACAGGATTTAGAGTCACCATGGCAACACATGGCTTGGTGTGTCAGCAAGGGTGCAATTCAACATGGAAAACCCACCCTATGGGCTGCACCACCCTATGGGCTGCAGTCCTGAGGTGAATGAAAAGGAGAAAGTGTGGAGGATGCCTGGCCTCATCACTCTCTGCTTCCTGACTTTGGTATCCAGAGGCCACCCACCACCGGCTCCACATGCTTGTCATGCTTTGCCACCTTGACCTCCCCTTCACGATGGACCGTGTCCTTGTACTACAAGTCATAACAAGCCCTTTGCTCCGAAAGCTGCTGGGCTCTGCTGTTTTGTCTCAGCGATGAGCCATGTGATCCATGCATCTCCTCAGTGATTCTGGATGACCTCACTGGGACAGCTGTAGCTTTTAGTTATTTACTTAATCTTTGTTAAGAAGTAAAGAATAAGAGCTTCCTGTAGTGGTTCACCCCTCTAATCCTAGCATTGGGAGGCTGAAGCAGGAGGATCACTACAAGCTTGAGGCAAGCATGGGCTACAGGGTGAGTTTCAGGTCAGACCGATTACAGAATGAGATCTCACCACCACTACCACCTTCCAAAACCAAGGGAGGGGGGGGGAAGCAAAATACATAGTGTAGGGAGTGAGTGAAGTGAATGTGTATTGTCTGACATGGGCTCATGCCCAATGCCTGGAAAGTGTTCTCTGAGGCCATGCTCTAGCTCACTGACTGAGGCATTGTTTGGGGAGGCCTAGAAGTCACGATGCAGCATAAGAGGCTTCAAACTCATAGAAATTCTCCTGCCTCTGCCTGCTTACATCAGAAATTCTAGGCATGAGCCACCATGCCTGGCCAGATAGCACCATCCTGCTGGGCTGACGGGATGCTGGGACATCACCACTATAAACGAAGCATTTTATGGATGTCTGTTGAGAGCTCACTTGCCCGAGAGTGTTTGCTGAGGTTCACAAAGGGCAGAGGGAGTGCCTCAAACAAGGTGTGAGGAAGAAGGGGCCTTGTTCGTTCTGGAGCTGGGAGCTAGCCACCTCAGTTGGATGTGGAGAAAGGGAGTGATGGATGATACAAGAAGGACAAATGTAGCCAGCCAGCCATGGTGACAGAGGTACTTGGGACTGGGGAAAGCACATGCTGAACACTCTGTGGTTTGGACTTCATACATTGGGTGCCATCTGTAAGTGGTTAGCATGTGGAATGACATGGTGAAAGCAGCGTTTGTACAAGAATAATGGGGCAGGGTGGGCAGGATGAAGGGAAAAAGGGACTCATCGGCAGGGTAGATGCCAGATGTAAATTAGCCACCGTGGAAAGCTCTGTGGGGATGAAACCATCAGCCACGGATTTTGATGTCAGAGGGTGTGGGGACAAAGGGCGCTGCCTGTGACACCAGCAATGAAATGACATTGAGCGGGACTCCCCGGCTGTTTCTTAAGAAAGCTGGGCCATCAGGTCACATTGCTCTTGGGAGGAGGGCAGATTGGGTTAGTGGCCATGCAGAGGCTCCACGGAAAGCAGGGAAACAGCGCACTGCTGATCCAGGTGATGACAAGGCGGCAGGATGTATGGACAAGACTGGAAAAAGACCTGCTCCAGTGATCCACGGTGGGGGAGGGAGTGGATCTCAGATGTGTTATTTGGCTTACTCAGTTCCTGACCAGCAGCTAACCAAGTCAGGTCTTGGCAGCCCAGAAGCCTTCCCGAGCCACATTGCACAAGGACAGTGCACACCAGGAGGCCTGTGCAGTGCCCCGTGGGAGCTGACTCAGATCCCCAACTACATTAGGTCATCTAGTTATTTTCTCCGGGACACCATCCACCCATTTCAGCTCTTCCAATCACAGCTTCAACCTGGAGAGACAGCATGCGAGTGTCTAATTCTGCACTGTTCAAAGGGTGCCTGCTTTGTGCTGTGCTGGGGTGCAGATTCACTGCCCTGCACCCGCCCCTCAGGCAGATGCTGCCTCACGAGGGACTTCTTCAGGCCCCATGTTAGGTCACTAATCCCAAGGAAACAGAGCCAGCTCTGTGGCTAAAAGAGCTTGCCCTGCAAAACTAGAGCCCCAAATTCAGTCTCCAGAACCCTCAGTTTAAGGGTTGGAAAGAACCATTCCTGATGGTTCTCTTCTGACTTCTACATGAGTGCCATGGCACACGCCTGCACTTCCTACACACACACACACACACACACACACACACACAGACACACACGATGAAAATAATAAAGTAAGATAAAGTCTTCATAACGCCCTATATTTGTTAGATGAACATTATTACATTGGGACCCAGGACCCTTCCTTTCTCTTCGAGTATCGGCTTGGAGGAAGTGGTCCCCTTTGCTGCATGCTCTCCACCAGGAAGTCTTGCCTTGCAGGAGGCCAAAAGGCAATGTGATCAATTGACCGTGGACTGAAGCCTCTGAACTATGAGGAAACGTCAACCTCATGTCCCTGCTGAAGCTGATTTTCTCAGGTATTTTGTCATCGTGATAAAATGAAGACATTCCTGTTTGAGGACACAGAAACACCGACTTTCGGAAAGATGCAAGGGTACAGTGGCCAGTGCAAGCTCTGTTGAGCTTCAGTGGGATGTCAAACTCATTTCACATGTTCAAGTTCACCCACCTCAGTTCACCTGGCATTTGAAGGTGACACAGTTTCTGTGCCAAGCCAACTTCCTGGGTGTGTTTGGTCATCCACCTGAGAAAACTCCGAGTACTGGCACCAGAGTCCAAGCTCTTATTCTTCAAAAGGTTGAAAAACAGTGGAGGTCAAATGTCCCCAAAGGCAATATTGTTTTCATTTCAGTTTATACGGTCAGCAAGAGATAATATCTGAAAGAGTACCTTTGTGTTTTATTTTCATTGGGGATGAAGTTTGTTTTTATTTATAATTTCCCTGGAGGAGTTTAAGCCCCGAGAGGGATAAATTAACACTGGTTTTTAATATCAAACATCATCAAACTGCCCCATGCAGATATCATGTTATTAAAACGAGCCCTGTGTGTGAGATCATTCCATCCTGTCACACTGCACACTAGGGCAAGCTGCTCAGAATCAATGGGAATGAATAATTAATCAAAGAGAAAAGAATATTCCTTTTAAGTTCTAAGACACATAGTCATGTTCTATTTTTCCCTGGCTTCTCCCTACTTCCTCTTTCAACTCTTTTGTCATTGTGACCCATTCACCCCCATAGTTTATTCCTTCCTCTCTGGCGCAGAGCAGCCATAATGTCAGCCCAAACACAGCCAAGGAGCCGGTGTGCTCTGCAGGAGAGGCCACAGGAAACGAGGGTAGATGCTGTTCTTTCCTCAGGAAAAGGGCATCACAGGCTCCTAGAAATTCCCCACTTCCCCCTGATGGATCCACCACCTTCCAGGCTGGTCAACAGGAAGAAAGCCCCGGTCTTCCTGACCAAAACAAGGCAGACTTCAAACAAACTCTTTGTAAGGAAAAGGAGCCAGCCAAAGAAACCCACCCTGGCCCTGAAACCAGAGCTAGTGAAAGAAACCCACCCTGCATCTGAGACCTGAGCCAGGGAAATAATCGTTTTATCTCTGAACTCAGACCCCAAGAAACGTACTCTGACCCTGAAACCAGTGCCAAAGACACATATTTTGTCCCTAGAATCAGAGCCAGTAAAAGAAATATGCCCTGGCACTAAAATTAGAGTCAAAAGACTAAAAAGGACCAGTGAAAGAAACACAGTTTGGTGCTGAAATCAGAGCCATCTCTTTCCCTGACCAACAAAACTAACCAATCCCTGAGCAGGAAAACTAAGGAATCCCTGAGCGGAAAATCTTCCTAGAGAAACCCCGCCTCTAAGAAGCCCTAGATAAACCCCTTTGCCTGTTCAGTTGTGGGCTGTCCTTTCTCACCCTGGTAGAGGAAGCCACTCTTCTGGGCTCCTCCTTCCCAAATAAATCTCTTTCTCAAGAGTCTTGGGTGAAGATCTTCATTCACAGGCACAGAACAGGAGAACCTTGCTGAGATGTCCCTTATGAGACTCTGCAGGAAAAAACCTTGCGGACATGTTTCCTTAGGGGCCTGAGCAAGATGGAGCAGAAAAAAGTAACAACTTTTCCTGAGAGCCAGAGGAGATTGCTGCATTTCTGCAGGGGTTTCCCCTTTAGCAGAGTGAGCAGCATCTTGGGCCAGAGAGAAGAAGCTGAGCTCTGCTGGGAAGCCCCCTTAAGGGGGGGAGGGTGGAGCACAGCTCAGATGTAAGGGCTCTCTCCTAGGAGAGGAGCAAGATTGCTATATCTTGTGGGGAGACCATCCCCCGCTACACCCCGGCTTCAGGTGTAGCCTGGCTTCCAGACAAGTCAGGATACCTCTCCCTCCAGGGCTGAGCTGTTCTATTGCAGCTCCAGCCTCCAGAGCTGTCCTATTGTGGCTCTAGGATCAGTCAGGATACCTTTCCCTCCAAGGCTGTAACACTAGCTTACACTCGTCCCATGGAAGGGCCATTTCCTCCTAGTTCTTTGCTTCAGTGAGACACAGCCAGTTTCTGGGCAGTCCAAAATCCAGCACTATCCAGACTATCTGGGAACCTTGGACTTGAAGACTCTCCAAGATCCCAATATATACTTTACCAAGTGTCTCCAGTTGTCTGGATACTGAAGTCAGAGAAGAATGCTGTACAGACGTCTTCTTGCAAACAGATACATTGTTTCCTTTTCTTGAAACCACGACACACACTTGAAAGAAAACAAACATAAGTATATTAAAGTATGAATTATTAAAAACGACATTTTTACATACAAAGAAGGCTTACAGAGACCTACTAGAAAACAAATTCAATTCAGGTGAAAAAGTTGAGGTATTTTTTTCTTCTGTTTTTAACAGTCTGAACTGATGAGTGACTTTCTTGGCTGAAACCATTTAATATCTCTTGCAAGTACTGTTCAAGATGGGGAAATAATCAGAAACAATTTTTCTAACACCAACCCAAATAAGGTCTCTTGACAATTTCTAGAATGCCTCATACAGCCCCTTAGGCAAAAACAAATGACAAAATCTTAAAAAGAAAGAAAGAAAGAAAGAAAAGAAAACTGAAGACTGTCCAACAGAACAAGTCCCTCTAATATTTCTTTAGCCGCCATCACCATTATTTTTTTCAACTCATTGAAAAGCTGCAATGATTAATTTGAATGTTTTATTTGATTGTTTCTCACTTGGGATTTTTTGGCAGTAAAAAAATAAGAACTTAGTACTTTTTATTTTTCCACTATTTCTTGGAGACAGTGTGTCAGTTAGCCCAGGCTGAACCTCCAACTTCAGACCTTCTTGCTTCTACCTTTTGAATGCTAAGATTGTAGGTGTGTGTGTATCAAACTCAGGGCACTGGGCATGCTCGGCAGAGCAGGATAACTTCAGCAACAGATGCCCTTGATTTCTTTCTTTCTTTTTCTTTTTCTTTTTTTTTGGTTTTTCGAGACAGGGTTTTTCTGTGTAGCTTTGGTGTGTTTTCTGAAACTCACTCTGTAGCCCAGGCTGACCTCAAACTCACAGAGATTGACCTGCCTCTGCCTCCTGAGTGCTGGGATTAAAGGCTTGTGCCACCACCGCCCGGCTCCTTGATTTCTTCTTATAGGTGTTTTTTTTTTTCCCCCCCAGGCATGGGAATCAAACCTTATATGTACTAGGAAAGTACTCTACATCTAAGCTGAGTTTCCAGCCTAGAGTTGTTTTAAAAACATAATATGAGGCTTAGCACTTGATATCACATGAAGCTTAGTACCTGAGGTGGTCTGAATAGGAACGGCCCCAATGGACTCATGTGTTTGAATGCTCAAGCACTATTGGGGAGTGGCCTCCTTAGAGTAGGTGTGGCTTTATTGGAGGAAATGTGTCACTGTGGAGGTGGGCTTTAAGGTCTCATGATATGTTCAAGCCACATTCAGTGAGACAGTTCATTTTCTGTTGCCTATGGATTAAGATGTAGAACTCTCTGCTCCTTCTCCAGCGCCATGTCTGCCTGTACGTTGCCATGCCTCCTGCCATGAAGATAGTATAATGGACTAAACCTCTGAAACTCTAAGCCAGCCTCAGTTAAGTGTTTTTCTTTATAAGAGTTGCTGTGGTGATATTTTGTTTGTGTTCTAAGCCATTAGTTAACCAAAGAGGTCTGGAGGTCTGTACAGACAGACAGGAAGTGATATGGCTAGGTGGAGAGAGGACTATAAGGAGGGCAGAGACAGAAGCTTGCCCCCTTTTGGTCTGAGGAGTCAGGGAGGTAAGAGGTGATGGTGGCTGCTGCTCTACTTCTCTGATCTTTCAGCATTTACCCTGCAATCTGACTCCAGGTTTTTATTATTAAGACCAATTAGCATTCTTGCTATAATTTGCCATGGACGTGGTGTCTTTTCACAGCAATAGAAACTCTAAGACAGTACCCGATATCACATGAGCTTGGATATTAGCTGCTGTTTATTTTGAGCCTTGAGTTTGTGAGACTCAGTTATTCCCCTTTACAGTCAACAATGATACTTCATCCTCCATATACTTTAACAACAGAGAATTTTCTGACTGACTGCTTGTGAGTATATATCTATGGTTCAGGAAGGACTTAATAAGATGAAACTTGTCACTTCTTTATTATTATTATTAAATAAATATTTCTCTCTATATTTCTGTGATTTATTGCACACCAGGCATGATTCAGCATTTACAGCCCCAGCCAATCAGAAACATATTAGTGTGGCCTGCTGCTTGCTTGGCCAATCATGTTTAGGATGACCTAATCCTTTCCTGGCTGTCTATAAAAGGAGCCTGCAAGCTTCTCTGGGGGTCATCGCCATTTTGTTGTATGGCTGACCCTTGCATGCAGGAATTCTTCTCTTGAGAAATAATGCTCTTGCTTTTGCATATGTGAGTGGTGGTCTTTTGTAGGATGATCTGCGGACCCTAACACCTAATCCTACCACCTTGGGAGTTAAAATTTCAAGATATGAATCTCAGGTTATGCAAATATTCAGTCTGTTCGTTTGTGCTTTTAGGATTTTTCTCTTGACCATTTATTTCAGTCCACTACCTCTGCTTTTAAGAACCAATATGGTCTTTATCTCTTCTGAAAGGGAAACTCTCTGACCTCCTTGCTGCCTTGTCTTCTACTCTTCCTGGTCTCTCACCTCTGCATAGCACACATTACACTGTATGGACCCCGCCCCCTCTCTGTAGTTATGGGGAGACTGAGAAAGCAAAATAGCAGAGATGAGGGAGATAGCGTGTACCAAGCCTGGGTCATCCCCTACAATATCTCAAGGCAATGACCAAATATGGACAAATCCTCTATCCTACCTTGGAACTTGGCCAAACTTGCCCAAAGATGGTAAAACTGTAGTACTAGCTAATTAGAAATGTATTAACATAGTTGCCACTTGCTTAAGCCAATCGTAGACCTAACTGGTTCTAGAATTCCTTAAGCTGTGTATAAAAGGAGCCTGCTAGCTTCTCTCAGGGTCATCACTTTGCCTTTGTGTCAGATGTGTGGCACCAGCATGCTGGAACTCTTACTCTTGAGATAATAAATGCTCTTGTTGATTGCATACATGTCTGGTGGTCTTTTGTGGGACTTCTCTAGGACTCTAACATAGAGTTTATTCTATTTGGTGAGGGACAAAAGGGTGTTGCAGAATGTACATTTTATGTCTGTGAGATTTTCCTGTGATACTCAAGCTACAGCCATTGTATTCAATGAGTGCATGGTAGAAACCAACAGCTTTGTACATTAGCTGGTGGAATGTGATAAGGCTTATTCAAATCCTCCATTAGAAATTCCCCCAAGATTTTGGGGCTATGGATGTAGTTCAGTGGCAGAGAATTTGTTTGGCGCATGTAAGGCCCTGGGTTTGATCTCTGGCACTGCAAAAAGAAATCGATAAAAAGTTGTCTAAATTTTTAATGCCTAGTTTTTGATAATAATGATTGACTATATTAGTCTGCCAAATTTCAGGTTGAATAAAGTAAACTTATTGTTATAATTATCTTTGAGACAGTGTCTCACCGAGTATCCCTGGCTGGCCTAGAATTTACTATGCAGACCAGGTTAGCCTAAAACTTACAGAGATCTGCCGGCTTCTGCTTCCTGGGTTTAAAGGTATGCACCACCATGTCCAGCTTAAAGTTAAAAAATTTAATGAGTACTTAATTTTTCCCTGTAGTGCCTCTCAGATTCTGATTGTGCTGGTGGACATAATGACTGTCTATAAGCCCACCCAACATGTAGCATTTCCTAATCATATCTAAAGAAAGAATCTCCTTTAAACAGAGAATACAACTTGTAGACAATAGTTCTGTGGTTGAGAGAAGAGCATGCTATCAGAGGTACTTTGTATGGCTGCTTGATTTCAGAGCATCTCTTTGGTTTCTTTACCTGTAGGGATAAGACTTAAGTCTTATACAGTTGTTGGCAAAATAAAGAGATTCATGGAATTCCAAGGAATTTTTATTTTATATTTTTGGTTGTGAGCCTAGCCTTTAACGGCTGAGCTATCCCTCCAGCCCTCAAGGAATTTTTATAATATGTAATATTGTGGTAGTTTGAATGTAATTGGCCCTCATAAGCTCATAAGGAGTGGCACTATAAGGAGGTGTGGCTTTGTTGGAAGAAGTGTGACATTGTGGGAGGCTCAAGCCCAGTGTCACAGTTGACTTTCTGTTACCTGCAAGATGTAGGACTCTTAGCTCCTTCTCCAGCACCATGTCTGCCTGCATGCCTCCATGCTCCCTGCCATGATGATAATGAGCTAAACCTTAAGCCACCACCTCAATTAAATATTTTCTAAAAATTGCTGTGGTCGTGGTGTCTCTTCACAGCAATAGTAATCCTAACTAAGACAAATAGGTAATGCTAAAATATGTAATTTTAGCAATTACAGTAACTAATATTAATGTGTACAAGGGTTGAATATTTGTCTTTATGGACCGTGCTTTGCAGAGTGCCTGCCTAAATGTCAAGCTGAATTCAAAGTGCTAGCATATGATTCAGTTTAAGAATGACAAGGTCCCAGGTGGGCCTGGTGGTGGGCTTGTAATCCCAGGACTAGAGATGCCAAGGCAGGAAGGTTGTGAGTTCTAGACCAGCTTAAACAAAAACAAAATAGAAAAATAGAATATATGCATCATGAGAGCAGTTGGAGAGTTATTACAGGAGAAGAAAGAGATCAGCAAGAGGGGAAGGGGGATGGGGATAGAGACGAGGAAAGGAGGAGGATAAGATCAAAGCATAATGCACGGGTGTACATTTACCTTTATATATAGATATAAAATGTCACAATGAAATCCATTTCTTTGTATGTCATTAAAAATTAATAAAAAGAAAACAAAACAATAACCAAAGGATGTTAGGAGGCCAGAGAGATCCCTAAGCAGGTAAAAGTGTTTGTCTGGTAAGCTTGATGACCAGTTCCCTTCCAGAAAATAGCCACATAGAAAAGCCCCGTTCAGTGACCCACTTACCCCTGTACTTCTGGCACTCCTACTGTGAGATGGGAGGGACGACAGGAGAAGCATCCAGAAGCTCCAGGGGCACCTGCCCCCCCCCCCCACAACAACTACAACAGATGATGCTGGTATCTGAAAAGCCTTCCTCTCTACCCCTCCCTTTGCTTCTCCCTAAGTCTACACTACACCAGCTCATCTCCAGTCATTGTTAGGTCTCCTAGTATCTCCTTCCAAAAATAAAATAAAATTAAACAAGAAGAAAATTGTATTGAACTAATAACCCATGGTTGGCAAAAGATGAAAATTCCAATTTAAAAAAACCAAGTTGACTCTTTAATTGTAACTCTAGAATCAGAATCTGATGAATTGGGTAGATAATAGTTTTATAGGTCTAAAATGAGGGGGGAGCTGAAGAATATAAACCTCACACACAAACAAGTAGGCTGTTAAAAAACACACTTTTAGGTTTATTTTTATTTAATGTGTATGAGTGTTTTGTCTGTGTGTATCCGCATCACTTGTGTGTCCACAGAGGCCAGAAGAGGGCGTTCATCCTCTGGAACTGGAGAGACAGCAGGTTGTACAGGACCAGCCATGCAGGGGCTGTGACTTGAACCCAATTTCTCTATAAAAGAAATAAATGCCCTTAACCACTGAGCCATCTCTCCAGCCTCCAAAAGGCTATTTGGAAGTTCTTGTGTTGTAAAGGTTACAGCTATTATTCTGCCGTGTAAAACTGGCTTGCTTAGGGATTTGTATAATTTCTCATCTGACTTATTGGAAGGATAACTTTCTTCTACACGACCTGGGATTTCAGCATGAGTGACTTCCCTTTTGCCCTGATTTGTTGGCCTAATGCACAAACTCAGTCCAAACCAACGGCCTCTTACAAGTTCTCATGAACAAATTCATGCTCCAGCTAAAATTCAGTGGGAAATTAAAATTACCTAAGCAGTACACAGACCTTTTGTAATTTCTAACTGGACTGATAACATAAAAGAAACCCCGATCCCTCATTTTTTCTTTCTTTCTTAAAGACAGGGTCTCACTATGTAGCTCTGGTGTCACCGTAAACAGGGTCCCATCAGAGCTCTTGATGGAAAGGATTTTCATTCTGCCAATGTGTTATTTTAGACTGAGTTATTGGTTACTCTGCACAGCTACAGGACGCCACAGCCTAGAAGACAATGAGATCTTTTTGCTGCCTTCCACGACTCTGTACTTATGAGCGGGTCAGCTGTGGAGTGTTTGATTCTTGGTGTAGGATCAGGAAACACTACCGTTCTTGATAGAAGCCAGATATTTTTCCGGCAAAGGGAAAGTTCACCTAGTGAAGTGTTTGTTTACAAAATTTTGACAACATAAACAAAGATTAGCAGAAAACTTTCAAGGGACAAGGTCATAGAAACCAACCCAGGAAACAGCTTTCCCAGCTTCATGGCCAGTCTTCTGCTGGCGTCAAACTTTGCAGCCTTCTAGGAAATTACGCTGAGCTTTAGGTTTTGGATAGAGAGCTCTGTCTCGACTTTAGTTGCTATCCAGTTTTTCACCAGTGTGTTCCGCGTAATGCACACCGAAATACGCTTTTCAAAGCATGTCTTGGAATTCGTGCTGATATAGCAACATCAGCAATGGCGACCGGAACAAAGTCCGCACGACTCGAAACTGAAGCATCCTGTTTTTAAAATAATCGAAAGCGAAAGCTGCCGGCGACTGAGCGCTGCTGGGCGCAGAGGACAGGGTTGTGTGGTCGTGTTGGGATTCGGTTCTAAGCCCCGGTTTCCCGGAGCTGCGCAGTGGAGCAGGTGAGTGCTCAGCCTGTTTGGTACCCCGCAGTCCAGGACGCTCCACTCGTGGTGGGCGGCGCCGTCATCGCGGAGCTCCGGATCCCGGGGGCGCTGCGCGGGCCTGGCGGTGCTTTGCCCTCCCGGGAAAAGGAAACTTAAAATGAGTGTTCTTAGGAAAATGGATTTCTTAAGAAGATTATTTTCCCTGGTGTACGTTGAGCTCTGTAGTCATGCCTCACTTTTTCAGAATATGTAAGATTTTTGTTTTGAAAGGAGACGTTAATGGAAGGATATTAAAAAAAAAAATTATAGGAGCCACTGGTTTGAGCTAAGATGACTCCTGCACCGGAGGTGACCAGGCTAACTTGTGTGCCCCTGAAGGGAACTTTTCATGTGTCCTGACCAACCCAGAGGGAGGGAAAGCAGTTCCACTGGGCAAGAGAATGAAATCACCTCTGCTTTAATCCCTACAAAAAGCACCTAGACAGTCACCAACCAGTTTGTTTCTGTCTCCCTGGCCCCGTTTTGCGAAGAATGTAACCTTGAACCAGTCCACTTTCTGTTCTGTTCTGACTTGTTTCCCAGTTTTCTTCTGTCTGTAAACTCTTAACTGCTGCCAGCAATGAAAATGTGTGTGTGTGTGTGTGTGTATTCATATTCATATACATATATTCATGTATACACACACACACACACACACACACACACACACACACACACACACACACACACACACAGCTTTTGGTTTACATTGTGCTGTCACAGGCCTGTGCCACCATACCCAAATAGACTACTTATTCTATTTTATTCAAAAGTGTCACCTGATTGTAAATTTGTAAAAAAACGCAATTTAGATCTTTTAATTCTTGAAATTTTACCCAGCTTTTGACATGTTTCTGGTCTATACAACACGGATACATTATGTTTCTTGCTTTCTTTATGCTGCCAGGCACTTTGTGTGGCCTACCATGGTGATGTAACTACAGTTAGGAAGATGAGATAATAGAGGTTTTTTTTTTTTTAATTTACTGCCATAATAAATTACATGACCTTCGTGGCTCATACACACATGAATGCATGCACACTCTTTTCAGTTTAAAAATATTTATTTTTAGTGTCATTTTAAAATTCAGTGCGCTTGTGTGTGCCAGGACTGGTCCCCTGTGAGCTGCCTGATTTGGGTGCTGGGAACTGAGCCTGGGTCTTCTGCTAGATGAACAGAGTTAAGTACAGAGCCGCCTCTCCAGCCCCACACTTTTCAGGTGTAGGAGTCTGCAGGTCTCTCTGGGTAAAGCAAAGGTGCTGGCAGAGCGCTGTCTTCTTGTCAAGGGACAAGGTCATAGAAACCAACCCAGGAAACAGCTTTCCCAGCTTCATGGCCAGTCTTCTGGAAGCTCTTGGGATGGACCCCGCTACCGATCTCTGGACTCTGCCCCCTTTACTTGGCTCAGTATTCCTTCCTCATCTTCAAAGTCAGCACCAGCACTGTTCCTCTGATTATGTTTCTGCCTCATATCTCAGTCTAGCTCTTGTGGTGTCCCCTCTGTAACTCTAAAGGACCTTCTGGGTTATGTGGGGTATTCATGCACAATGCTGGACAATGTCCATATTTTATTTATTTATTAATTTTTGTGTGTGTGCGTGTGTATACATACCTGAGCATGTGCCTGTGGAGGTGGGAGGTGGTAGTCTGGTATCATCTTCTGCCTTGCTCCACCTTAATTTCTATTTTTTTTTTTTCTCGAGACAGGGTTTCTCTGTGTAGCTTTGCGCCTTTCCTGGAACTCTCTTTGGAGACCAGGCTGGCCTCGAACTCACAGAGATCCGCCTGCCTCTGCCTCCCGAGTGCTGGGATTAAAGGCATGCGCCACCACCGCCCAGCTAACTCCACCTTAATTTCGGAGTCAGGGTCCCTCACTGGACCTGCAGCTCACTGATTGGCCAGATTGGCTGAGCAGCGAGTTTTAGGACAACATCACACCTTGTTTTCTATGTGGGAGCTGAAGATGGGAAGTACCAGTGCTTACCCAGCAGGCACTTTTCCCCTCTCTATATTTTAAAGACAGATAATCAGCATCCTGAATTCAGTTTTCAGCCTTAAGTCTCCCCTGAAGTATAATGTAATGTTTTCACAAATCCTTAGGAAACCAGAACATGGACTTCTTTGAGAGGGTCACTTTTCTGCTTACTGTATGATTGCTTGAAAGGGAAAAATTACCATACGATCCTCACAACGTGAAAGGGAAAAAAATATTCAGATGATAAAGATATTCTGGGGGTGTTTTACAATAGACCACCTACAGCCGGAGCCTTTAAGAATATTGTTTTGGGGGCTGGAGAGATGGTTCAGCAGTTCAGGGTACTGGCTGTTCTTCAGAGGTCCTGAGTTCAATTCCCAGCAAGCACATGATGGCTCACAACTATCTGTGATGAGATCTGGTGCCCTCTTCTGGCCTGCAGGCACACATGCAGACAGAACACTGTATACATAATAAATAAATAAATCTTTCAAAAAAGAATATTTTAACAATATTCTTTAATTTATTATTAAATAAATTAAATAAATATTATTCTAATATTTATTGTTATATTTTAACAATATGTTTTAACAATAGTATTAAAAACAACTGTAGTTAATTTCTCTCTTAAGAAATGTAGTAAGAGGAATATATATATATATATATATATATATATATATATATATATATATAGTCCTGGGCGGAAAAAACACCCACTATAAAACACCTAATTTACCATGCATAGTTCTGGGTTATACAGGTTTCTGGGATGGATACAAGGAGGAATGCCCGTGCACCCAGTCTTTATACATTTATTAACTGATTTCTCATAGAAAATGACACATATTATTAAAATGCCCCATAAGCGATAAAGAACTAATGTCCTCTGGGGAGGTCAGAAAAAGCTTCAAGAACCTTGGGGATGTTTGCTGTGACTCTTGAAGAACTGAAGGATTTCATTTGGTGGAGTTTGAGGCACTGAAGGCCCCTTCAAGAGATCCTTGAACTGAGTTAAGGATCTGTTTAAATAAGGGTTAGTGTCAAGTTTTAGTTAGACTGCTACATCTTGGATGCATGTATATGTCTGTATAATTTTACACAGTGTATCTCAAACAAACTCAAATTTATAGAAAAGTTGCAAGTAATATAAAATGATCTTCCTTCTCTGGATTATTTGAGAGTAAAACTTCAACCTGATGACCTGTGACCCTGGAATGCTTGAGTGGCTAGTTCTTACTAAAAGGGTGGTGGGTGGGAGTTCCTGTTTGACCACAGCACAGTCTGAAAAATCAAGAAATTAATTGTGATATTCACTACCTTCTAATCATTTTAACTTTTATCTCAATATGAGAATCATAGACTGCATTTAGTTATGTTTCTGTAGTTTCCTTCAATTTGGAAATTTCCCCATCTTTCTTGAAAAAAAGCTCACTTAAAAAAGAAGAGGAAGATGGAAGAAGAAGAAGAGGAAGAGGAAGAGGAAGATGGAAGAAGGAGAAGAAGGAGGAGGAGAAGGAGAAGAAGAAGAAGAAAACAGGGAAATTATAGCCTAGACTGCGTCTGGCATTGAGTTCGTCTGTTTCGTCCTCTAGCTTAGATTCAGATTGTGTAGTTTTGGTCGTGCTGGGTTTTTGGCCTATCCTATCAGGAGCTACAGGATTTTGATTTAGCCTATAATTTATTTTGATTATCATTTTGGTCACTTCTGTCAGGTTTCTCCACCATGAAACTTCTCTTTTTTAAAATTTATTTTGAATGTGTTTTTGCTTCACATGCAAAGAAAAGGGTTTCCCCATGACATTTCCATACATTGCTACTGAACTTTATTTTTATTTGCTCTCTCACTGCCTTGACTGTCCTCATGGTCCCTCTTGCCGATTCCTCCCTTCCTCAAATACTCCCCCCTTCTGATTTCATAACAACACACACACACACACACACACACACACACACACACACACACACGTATACATGTTCTCTTTATATATAAACATATTCCATGCCCTCTTCCTGTGCCCTCATCTGCCCTCCCTTTAGACCATTTCCTTCTCTCATGGTCCCTTGTTTTTTTTTTAAAAAATCATCTCCTATGTGTATGTCTGTACACCACACACATGCCTTGTGATGTCTCCTGCATTTTCCTTTCATTGCATTGGCTATTTGGGGCCTTTAACGCTTGCATAAATGCTAGGAATTTTGTTTTGTTTTTGGTCTGTGAAGAATGTCAGTGGAATTCTGGTGAAAATTTGCATTGAATCTGGGGATAGCATAATCATTTCCACAATATTAGCTCTGCCAGTCTATGAGCATGAGATGTCTTTCCATATTCAAATATCTCACTCATCTTTTTATTCAGTATTTCAAAGTTTTCATTGTACTTAATTGGATTTATTTCTAGGTATTTTGTATTTATTTTTTAACTGCTGTCTCTCCCCCCCTCCCCTTAGCAAATTTGTCATTAGTATACAGAAAAGCTGAATTTTAAAAAATGTGTGTTTTAAGATAGGGTCTTACTGTGTAGCCCTGGCTAATCTAGAACCTACTATATAGAGTAGGCTGGCCTCTAACTCACGGAGATCCTCCTTGCCTCTCCTTCTGGAGTGCTGGGATTAAAGGTACACACTCCTGGCAAGCTACTGAAGTTTGTATCCTGAGATTTTGCTAAAGTCAGATGGAGGAGCTTTCCGGTGGAGTCTTCTGGGTGTGTTTAATAAGGAATCATGTTATGTGCAGCTAAGGATACTCTGACTTCTGCCTTTCATATCTGCATCCCTTTTGTCTGTAGCACGTTCCAACACTGTACTAAATAGGAACAGAGAGAGTGGGCATCCTTGTTTTGTTTCAGATTTTTGAGGAAACACCTTCAGTTCTTCTCCAATTAATGTAACATTGGCTGTAGGTTTATTGCATAAAACCTTTATATGCTGAGGCATGTTCCTTCTGTTACCAGATTCTTTAGGCCTTTATGCTGACATTGAATTAAATGGTCATGTGATTTCTGACTGTACATACTTACATGCTGTATCACGTTCATTGGTTTATGTATGTTGAACTAATGAAACTAACTTGTCATGATATGGGATGTTAATGTGCTCTTGAATTTGCTTTGCAAGTACTTTTTTGAGAATTTTAGCATATATGTTCACTAGAGATATTGGTCATTGATCTATAGATTTCTTTCTTTTATTTTCTGTGTTCCCCTATCCAGTTTTGGTATCAGGGTGATGCTGGCTTCATGGAATGAGTTGGTAATTCCTAGCCCCCCCCTTTTCTTTTTCTGCAGCACAGTTTTGGGGAAATCCCTGTTTGCATCCCCCATGTATTATACTTGCTTCATCATTTTCCTGTATGGGGCTTCGGGAACCAGGAGCTCTTCACTTGGGGCTTTTTTTCCCTTGTCCTATTTTTAAAGATGCTTTTAAATTGCCGGTTACCTCAAGATATTCCAGGCTCATCTTGTGTATTTCCTGTCCCACACTTAGAGTCAGCCATTGCTTCTTCATTCTTTTTATTGGAGAACCGAGTTAGAATCCTCTGGATATGCCATGACCCTGTTTGTCGGACATCCTTTTGGGTAAACCAAGGCATGGCTAATCTTTTCCCCAGTCTTTTATTTTAGTTGAAAATAGATGTTTTTGTTTGTTTCTCTTACAAGAATGCTGAGACTTTAACCTCTCAAAGTCTTTGAAAAGTGTATCACATGCAGGTTACTAATGTGCATCAAAAGCTCTTTTGATCTTCCTTTTTAATTAATTGAATGTCCAGGCAGGGCTTCTTCACCATTTTTGGGGGGGTGTTAGACTCCTTTTGCCAGACAGATGAACCTTATGGAGTTTCCTTTAAATGTTTTTTTGTGAGTAAGTAAACATATAGATATTTAGAATTGCCAAGAAAACCAATTATACTGAAATATGTATGCCAGGATTAATACTAAAGCAAATTTTTAATTAATTTTTATTACATGTTTTTATTTATTTTATGGTGTGCGTGTGCGTGTGTGCGTGTGTGTGTGTGTGTGTGTGTGTGTGTGTGTGTGTGTGTGTGTTTGTGTACATGTGTGTTGTTAATCCTGAGATTTGAGAGGGAAAAACCAGTTCCACAATTTTGAGCCAAATTAGAAGCAAGCTTAATTAAGAAAAAGGACTCTGGTCAGGTCTACTCTTGGGTTTCCAGCCACAAGACACGTGTTGCAGGAGCTTTTTAAGGACAAACCCAAAAGGCCACCATATTTCCCTTTTGGCTGTATTTCCCATTTGGCTTTGTTATTTTCCAAGAACTACAACTCCCAGCATTCCAGGAAGTTACCTGGTCCTTGGGCAGGTGGGGCTCACAGATTGACTTCCCTCCTCTCCTCTCTTCCCCTTCATTGTGCCCCCCCCCCCCCGGGTGTGTGTGTGTGTGTGTGTGTGTGTGTGTGTGTGTGTGTGTGTGTGTGTGTGTGTGTGTGTATGTAAACAAAGCCACGCAATGGATGCAGAGGTCAGGTCAAAGGACACCGTGAGTAAGTCAGTTTTTTTCTTCCACCTTGTGGGTTCCAGAGATGGAGCTCAGGTTGCCGGGCTTGGTCGCAAGTGTCTATCCTCTAAGCCATCTTTCCAGCCTCAAAACATTGATATATTAATATGTATCACTATACAGTAATGTAGCATGAAATCTAGCAGTGAGTTTAATAGCTCCGATAGAAATTGGGCTAAAAACAGCATTTCAGCATATCTACAATGACTTGGTCTACTAAAACTGATGACTGTCTCAGGTGCTATGAGTGTTGTGGTAGTTATCTGTTTTTCTAATTGAGGAGAATGCCAAGTTTCCGCTAGAGCATTAGTAAAAGGCATGGACTTTTTCCCATCCAAGTTTACTGACCCAGAGGGAGACTGGGTGAGAAGGCCAGGTGAAGCTGCCTACAGAGAAAGTGTGTATCAGGAGACTTGACTTTGTTTACATTTGAAAGCAGAATAAGGTGAATTTAAGATTTAACCAAGAAGTTTGGAAGATCAAAATGGGTTTTAAAAAAGAAACATATTATAATTGGGACGTGAACTTAAGGATTGTTAATACCCACTGTTTTCTGTGTACCCTTGAGTTGAAAGCAAAGGATTTTTATAACCTTTAAAACATATGCTAGTGTAAACTTGTACAGTCACTTTGGAAATCAGCGTGGCAGTTTCCCTTACTGCTGGCAAAAGGGACATATGGCTCTCTAATGAGCATACCCCTGTGGCACCTGTCAGCCTATCAAGGTCCATGCCGGCCTTCAGGCTCCCTCAGCCCCCTCTCACAAGTACTTGTTGTGCATTTCAAAGTCCCTCCACCAGTCTCCTGGCCCTTCCCTCTCTGAAGCTGCTCCCCCTCCCTATAGCCCTGGCTCCGCTCACTGCTTTCTGGGTGATCTGCTCTTGCTCTGCTCACTCACTGTGCTTCCTCTATTCTCTCCCCCTGCTAGTCTCCCCTCTCTCGCAGATAGCCCTGGCCATGTCCAGTCTGCTGATCACGTTCAGTCTGCTTCTTTCTGTCTCTGCTTTGGACCCTTCCAGATGCCTCTAGATGTTTTCTCTTGTTAACAATAAAGACCTTAACCATACTGTGGAGTGGTCATGTTGGCATTGAGCCCTCTCCTCTACAATTAGAGACGTGAAGTTCTTCAAATTACAGATGATGTTTGGCTGTAAGTCACATGACAAGACTTTGATGATAGGGAAAAAAAAACTACAAAGCAAAGAAGACATGTTTCTTGCATGAAAGGGTAAAAGCTTTTTTTTTTTCTTGAATTTGTGTTGTGTATGATTGTAAAAGCACATCTCCCTTCCTTTTATCAGAGAATCATGGATGCTGATATGAGCAACAAAAAGCAAGCTTGTAAAGAGCACTCACCAGAGAAAGAAGTTATGATAGTTGAACAAAGCGAGGTAAGAAGGAAAATTAGTGGACGCTGTTAAGAATGATTTGTGTTGCCGGGTGGCAGTGGTGCAGCCTTTAATCCCAGCCCTCTGGAGGCAGAGCCAGGTGGATCTCTGAATTTGAGACCAGCCTGTTCTACAGAGCGAGATCCAGGACAGGCACCATAACTACACAGAGAAACAGCAACCCTATCAAAAGAAAAAAAAAAAAGAATTATTTGTGTCTGTTCATTTTTAAGTAAGGTGTGCTTTTTGTCTGTGCCAAACATTACCGTGTGAGGCTTTGGGGCTTTTCAAAAGATCCTTACGTTTGCTGTATTGGAAAAGCTTTGCACTGAGAGTTGTGTTCCTATTTGTTCTCTTACAAAATTAAGTATTTTCTCACCTCCTTCTTTTTTTGGGTTTATACCAGGAAGTGAAATGAGAGCAATTATCTAATGAGACCCATGTGGGAACAGAGGCCCAGGTGCTCAGAGCTGTTGGCCAGGCGTATGTTTGTGTTGTCAAAGCAGCTGGCTACTCTTGAAATCATTGCTGATAAACAAACAAAACCCACCAAAACCCCACCCAAAATAAAACAGACAAATAAAAAACAACACAAAACAAAGAACCCTGCCTCACTGTAATGTGTCCACAATTATAGTGCAATGAAAATTCATATTATAGTTGCAGATAGCTTAGAAAGGAGAATTTCACTAAGTCCAGAAAGTCTAAGTCTCACTCCTTGCCTTAATTATAAAAATTTCTGTGTCTAATGTGGACGATAACAGTTTCCGTGTGCACGTAATAGAGCTAAAGAATCTTGGTAGGATTAGAAGAACCACTGGGGGCTGGAGAGATGGCTCAGCAGTTAAGAGCACTGCCTGATTTTTTCAGAGGACCTGGGTTCAATTCCCAGCACCCACATGGTGGTTTACCACTGTCTGTAACTCCAGGGGATATGATACACTATTACAGACATACATGCAGGAAAAAACACCAATGCACATGAAATAAATAAGTCATTAAAAAAAGAAGAACTAATGGGTGATGGGTAAGATGTTAAGCGTATGCACTATTAAGGTGGGCATATTCTGAGTCTGTCCTAAGGTGGGGGGATTTACATCTTTAATTAACTTAGAAAATTTATCTCAAAGGTGTTTAACTTTTTCCATTATTTGGTATTTTTTAGGGATTAATTCATGAAATTATGAGGGAAAACTTCCAGCTTGACCAGGAGATCAAAAAACTTGAAGCAGAGTTACACTCGGATGCCAGAGAATTCAAAGTACTGTGATTATTTTTTATATATTTTAATGGACATGTACTATTCAGAAAAAAATGATTCAGTTATACATGATTAACTCTAAAGCATTTTAGCCACTCATAATACCAGTGTTTGTTTTTGTTTTTGGGATCAGCCCTGGCTGGTCTTGAACTCATTATGTAGACCATGCTGGCCTCGGGCTCATAGAGATCTACCTGCCTCTGCCTCCTATGCACTGGCCTTAAAGGAGTGCACCACCATGCCCAGCTTGGATTACTGTTTGTAATAGCCCCAAATGGAGAAAAACCCAAATGTTCTTCCATAGTAGAATGAAGTAATAAATTACTGTATACCCATACAATTAAATTCTACACCAAAACAAAAAATTATATACAACATTCATGACTATAACAAACATGGTATCAATACATAAAGGGCAAAGGAAGGCATTCCATATGCTCCCATTTAAATAAAGCATGTTTTGAGTTATATAGTGGTTCACTCTGGAGGCTGATTTCCCTTGGGACACCACTTTACAGGAGACCCAAAGTGGGGTACAGTTTTGGCTTTCTCTAACTCTGGAAAATGCTCGGCTTCAGAAGGGTTGAATACTGTTCCATGGGAGATGGATATGTGCACATGCAACCCATGGTGCATTTATGCATAATTACACATTTGTTGAAATCAATGATTTTAAACAGGTAAATACAACCACCCATTTTTTTTTTAGTGGGTTACAATTCTTGTCGATAGTGTTTTCTTCATTGTTATATAAATTTAAATTATGAAAATGATTAAAAAGTTGATGGGTAGATCAGATGTGGTGACATGCCCACATCAGCAATTCAGCACTGAGGAGGCTGAGGTAGGAGAATCCTGAGTTCAAGGACAGCCTGGGCTACATGGATCCTGCCTAAAACCAAACCAAACCAAAACAACAAACAAACAAAAAACCCAATAAAGTTCTTGGGAGATTTGGGGGAAGTTGGAATTTAACTTTGGCAGTTTTCATATCATATAGCTCAAGGAGTCTTAAAAGAAAGAAAGAAATTATCTGGGTTTGCCATAAAAAAAAAAATCACTTACAGTAGGGAGTTCTTGGTCCTAAATGCAACATCTATATTACCTACTTTGGGGTCAAGGAACATTGCCGAACAGAGGGTGGAAACAATGTAAGAGCCGAGGATGGGACATGAGCAGTAAACAGATGTCTCTGGACATGACATGGCCATCATGAAGTTGTGATGGAGATGTGGTTGTCTGCACAAGATTGGGCCAGTCAACACTTCACCACCTATGGGGGAAGGGCCCATGAGGCTCCACCCCTCCCTGAGAATATATTGGCCGTTAATGGCTGCTGGGGGAGGGGACTCCATTTTCCCTCCTGTGTAACCACTGAGAAGCTGCCTTGTACCATTAAGTAACCTCCCACGCATGCTCAGGCAGGAAACTGATAATCAGACTCAGTGTGTCACAGATCAGATGTGAAAGGAAGGAGACTTGTGTTAAAGAAAAGGTTTCTTCAGTAGAGGGAGGTGGAATGAGAGCGGGGGATAGGGGTGAAAATTACTAAAATCCATTGCGTTCACGTGTGAAACTGTGGATGCATAAAGAAGTCTCACAGTATACACAGCTTGAAACTTACTTCACTTATGCATCTTTGCCATGAAACTAAACCTAATTTCTAGTAATTTCCTTCTGAGATTGTGCATTACTGGCACAGTTACTTAAAAGGCACTGGAGACAGATTTTTCTTTGGGTCACCAGCTCACAAAAAATGACACAGAGACATATTATTAACTATGAAAGATCGGTCTATAGCTTAAGCTTGTCCCACTAGCTCTTATAATTTAAATTAACCCATTTATATTAATCTACATTTTGTCTTGTGGCTTTTTACCTCTCTTCCATCTTGCACCTCCTGTTTCCTCTCTGTGTCCTCTAGTGTCTCTCCCGTGCCTAGATTCATCTCCTCTCTTCTGTCTCTGCCCGGAAGTCCTAACCTCTTTCTGCCCAGCTATTGGCCATTCAGCTCTTTATTAAACCAATCAGAAGGCACCTTGGTTTGGCAAAGACACATCTTCACAGTGCACAAAAAGATTATTCCACAACAAGGCACTTATTTACATAAACGGGTTGGGATAATTGGACACTATACAATATCAATCAGTTTAAACACTGGTTAGGAAAAGTGAGAGGATTATATACTTATGATTTCATCTATAAAATGATATTAAAGGATCAGCATTTGATTACCTTACTGAGAAACTGCATGGGAAGAAGCAATTACTATACATGCTAAGTAAGACTATAGTCAATATACCATAAAGCTCTACAGTTAGTGGAGAATGAATTATTGGACGACTAGATCATACCATTATTGGAAGGACTTAAGTTATTTCTTGTCTTGATTTTAATCAAACACATCTGTTTAAATTAGATTAAAGAGAATATACCAGAAGGAAAGCTTAAATTCGTCTCAGTGGAGAATCCTGAGCATGGTGGCCACTTCTCAAATAGCTCCTGTTCATTTCAAGTGAGCTCACACATTCTTTATGAGCTCCAGAAGGGACAAGCACTTATCACCTTTGAGAAGGAAGAAGGTATGGCTGATCTTAAAAATATGACTGTGTTACCTTTACAAGCATCTAGACCTTCAAAGATCTTCCATAGATGTCTGGCTGTCACTTTAACAATCTGTGTTTGCTGTTTCTTCTTATCTTCATAGTGGTGTTCTGAGGCAGATGCGATTGATAGTCCCAATTTACAGAGAAGGAAACCAGGCATTAAGTATATTAGATGTGTTGGATATATTACCTATAATAAATAATGATGTAATACCTATAATATATACTATTATATATATATATATATAATGATGTGAATTACTGACAGTGTTATGTGTGCAGTGATATTAAAGGGTCCATGCTTATTACACATTTAAAAAGTAATGACTCTGGAAATAAAATATAGGAGTTGGGAGCTCCAATGTCAGCCTCTTTCTAGTACATATGTCCCTTAAATGATAATAAGCATATTAGAACATTATAATAATATTATAAAGACGTAGAACTTGCTAGGCATGGAGGTACACAGCTTCGATCATAGCACCTAGGAGTCAGGAGCAGACTCTCTGTGAGTTTGAGGCTAGCTTGGCTTACATCGTTTCAGGCCAGCCAGGGCTACATAGTGAGACCCCATCTCAAATAAAAAAATAAATGAATAATAAAATTTTAGAAGTAAAACAGTAGCAGACTCTACTTCTCCAGGTGTTCTTTGGGGCATCTCGTTTCATACTTTACAGTTCTATAAATACAAGATAGCAAAAATAATTATTGCATGTATTTGATTGGTAAGAAAACAGATTCTGAGGATGGTTAAGTGATTTAGCAAATTAGTTACCCAGTGATTAGACTGAACCAAGGAATAGAAAGGTTTGGAATGGGACCTGATGTTGGCCAATTCCAAAAATGTATGGGCTCCTTTGGGGCTTGGCTTCCTTGGTGAGGAGGATCTGAGCGCCAGCTTTGTCTCCTCTTAGAGGCAGGGTCTGAGTTCTTTGCAAGCCTCAGATTTTGATGACAGGCTTTGTGATAATCTGAACTTCAAGAGGCGTTTGTGCATTAAATGACAAATGTGCATTGAACGTACACGATCAACACATCACGTCAGCTGTCATGGTTGCTGCGTGTGAGGGGTTTTCCAGATCAGGAAACAGAAGCCTAGAGAAGAGCTTCCTTTGCTGAACTCCAGAGCTGAGAGGGTAAGCTGAGTGCCTGTGCAAGTCCTCTTGGACCAACATTCCTGAGGGCAGGCCGATAGCTCTTGGGCTAGTACCGAAGCTGGTGCCCTCTGGTACCGCAAAGCTATGGGATGGGCCAATGTGGTCTTCAGGGACATTCAGGCTTAGATTCTTAGGATCTATGACATTAACCTGTGTCTTCTGGCATCTGGCCCATCACACTGGCTTGAAAAGAAATGTTAAAAGGAAGCATCCAGAAGGTCAAGGCAAGTAGAGATGAGGCCTCCACCCACCGGGTAATTTTGTTCTCCCTGGAACCATGCCCACAGTTGAGGGGCAGCTTTGTTGGCCATGGGCAGTCACTGGCATGTTACTGGCAGATATGGGAGCAGGTTTCTACATGGCAGTCACTGCGTGGTGGTCACCTGGACTTGCTGGGATTAGGAGTCGCTTCAGAAGCAGCCTTGATGCTGCTTGCTCCCTTGATGTGGTTCTGAAGTCCCCATGCTAGGACGCAGCTCCAGGGGAACAGAAGTAAACAGGGGTTGCTTTGACAGTCATAGTAACTAAAGTTGGGATCCAAGTGGTCCCTCTCTGTTGAGTCAGATCACCAGATGTTAGGGGTTTGAAAATAATGAGAGGATCATCTGAGTATTACTTCATTGATGTTTTCTGTTACCGTCATCTGTTGCCATTAGCAAAACAAAACAAAACAAAACAAAAAGCATCTAAATTCTCGAGTCACATTGTGGTAAAGTGAGCCTGAATTCCACCCAACAACGCCCTGCCTTCCAGCCTCGGTTCTTCCTCAGCCTGTGGTGTGCTCCCTGGTTGTCATAAACACACACGAAGTTTATAAGAGAGGAAGCAAGCATCTCTTATCTTCACGATAAATTAGAATAAGTAGCTCCTCATAGCAACAGCTGGAGTGTTATAAAGTCATAGCACACAGTTAAGAAGAAACTCCTGGGAGGTAGAGGCAGATGGATCTCTGTGAGTTCAAGGCCAGCCTGGTCTACAGAGTGAGTTCCAGGACAGCCAGAGCTACACAGAGAAACCTTGTCTTGAAAAACAAAACAAAACAAACAAACAGAAAAACAAAACAAATCAACAAACAAAAAAGAAACTCCTACCCACACCCCTTTAAAACAAGGGTGGCATTCTTCTTAGAACTTCTACTGGCTTTGGTGTAGTTACATTACAGAGCCTCGCCCACCTATGTGGAGCAATGAGACTGCTCTGTGATAGATACAGTGGCACTCTCAGTATTTTAAAGAGTGTTTATAGAAAAAAGCAAAGAAATAGGTTTTTCTTTGGAAAGGCAGAGACGAAAAAGAGCACTTTCTCTGGCTCTTGTAACACATGAACACAACAAAGGATAAAGTGAGATAAAATGATGATAAAAATGATAGTGGCCCACAAAAGTGTTTCTAGCTTACTGAGCAGGGGGAAATTCTGACTGAGCTTTACTGTACAACGGGGATTCCCTGGTAGTGCACTGTGTGTCTATACCAAAGGATGAGGAAGCTGCCAAATTATTAGGCTTACGTTGTAAGAGAGAGGAGGATAGTGTCATCCCTTAAGATGAATTTAGAAACTGAAAATCTCTTTATTGCCATTTTTGCTTATACATTGTGACATTTTGTTTTCCTGTTTTGGTGGTAAGAGAATTGTAACTTGGAAATCCCAGGGATTTGATCCTTTGAAACTGAAGGACGTGGGGCTGGTAAGATGGCTCACCTGGTCAAGGAACTTGATGCTGCGCCTGCTGATCTGAGCTCCATCCCTGGAAGAAAACCAGCTCCCACAAGTTGTTCTCTGACCTTCACACAGATGCCCCTCACAAGAACACCCCCGCCCCTGATATAAATAAATATGATAACACCAAAACTGAAGAAAACGAGAAAAGACAATAACTTGTCCTTGAATAGAGAGTATAAAGTTTTCTCAGGATACCCTGAACGTCAACTTTTAAAATTGTGTTTCAGTTGCACAGAATGTGATATCGATGGGGAAGCATGTCGTGCAGATGGAGAAAACCTCTGTGGAGGTCACTGCCCATCCAGTCCCATTACACATTGGAGTCAGATTCCTGGTGAGACGGTTGTTAAAGCTGTAGCCATCCTGTTGGAGACAGGCACTTTTCTTACTTGGGACTATGAAATGCTTTCTCCCAGGTTCATGTGGATGTTTCCAAGATGAAAATCAATGTTACGGGAATTCCCGATGAACTGCCTGAAGATCAGACAAGAGACAAGCTGGAGCTGAGCTTTTGCAAGTCCAGGAACGGAGGTGGAGAGGTGGAAAGCGTGGACTATGACAGGAAGTCAGGAAGCGCCGTTGTCACGTTCGTGGAAGCGGGAGGTACGCAAACACTCCACCATTGCACACCGTTTCTGCCCCTTTGTGTATTTGAAATGTATTAGCATGATAATTGGGTGAGTTTCCTTTTTTTGAACACTCTTTTTGAAAAATTCATCTTCTTAGAATTCTTAGAATTGTTTCTTTAACACGCATGTGTATCTGTGCGTGCCATGGTACTAGTGTGGAGGTCAGAAGATAGCTTGCATCAATCAGTTGGTTTTTTTCTTCCACCATGAGGATCCTGGGGGTTGACTTCAGGTTGTTGGTTTTGCCTTTAAGGACCTTTACCTGTTGAGCCATCTTGTTGGTCCAGTTGATGTTTTCTTACCTTTATTAAAAAAAAACAAAAACAGAATCCAGGACACAATTTCCTGACTGCTCCTGAGCATGTTCCAATTACAAAGAACAACTACATGACTTGCAGTGGGTAAGATCACGTGTCAGGCAGGACAGTGGATACACGTGTGTATTATCTTGTTTTTAATCATCACGATTTCTTCTCATCATGACGCTGACATTGGTGATGCATTCATGTCCCTGATAGGAGGCAGAGGTCTAGGGAAGATAGGTGATATCCCCAAAATCACATGCTGGGTGTGCAATAGAGCAATTTTGGCTGATTCTTGGAGTACACTTCTGATATGCTCATTAATATGGTTCTAGGGCTTTTCCTGAGTTTATGAATAATAGAAATCCTGCTATGCCAGTAAGACACAGACTGATTAGATTATTTTTTGCATGGAAGTAATATGTGTTTGCTGTGGGATGTTCTGTAGGTCCTCTGGGAGCCCATTCTCAGGTTCTTTGTGGCATTACCCAGCAGGTCCGTATAGAGGATGATTAGGACCATGGGCCTGAGTGCAGGTGTTTGAGATGGTCTGCACTTGGCTGTGCTGGGGGATGGTCTATATGTCAAGTTGCTCTGATTGGTTAATAAATAAAACCTGATCGGCCGTGGCTAGGCAGGAAAGATAGGCGGGACTAACAGAGAGGAGAAATAAAAGGACAGAAAGGCAGAAGGAGACGCTGCAGCCGCCGCCATGACCAGCAGCATGTGAAGACGCCAGTAAGCCACCAGCCACATGGCAAGGTATAGATGTATGGAAATGGATCAATTTAAGATAAAAGCACAGTTAGCAAGATAAGGACAGTTAGCAGGAAGCCTGCCACGGCCATGCAGTTTGCAAGCAATATAAGTGTCTGTGTTTATTTGGTTGGGTCTGAGCAGCTGTGGGACTGGCGGGTGACAAAGATTTGTCCTGACTGTGGGCAGGCGGAAAAATCAAGCTACATGTGTTTTTAAAAAGAAACTGTAATGATGACAGTGAAGTATTGAATATCTTCTCAAAATTCCCTTTTCTTTGGTGAAGAAGTATTTCTGGTTACTAGGGGACATTTCCAGACCTTTCTTGGGACACATGCAAACCACCACTATTCCTTTTTTTGACCTGGGTCTTTGAGTAATGCTTATGACCCCCTGGTGGAGTGTTCTAGTGAGAAAGCCCTGTAGTCTCAGTACAGCCTTAATATATTGCCTTTGAAGTGAGGAGTAACTTGGTGGAGTTTTCGTAGGATCCAGATTTAAAATTTCCAAATCTGTAAGTTTAATTTATCTGATTGATATAAGTCGCTCCATCCCTTGTATGTATCCAGGAGAAACTCAATTATAAATCACAATGCAGTTTGACACTTGGTTAGCTTGGAAATCTGTGCTATTTTCTCCTCTGGGGAGTCCTTCCTAGCAGTGGTGTCCAGCCAAAAGCTACACCTTTAGGTAATTCTGGGAGAGTATAAAGTTTTCTGAAGGTAGACATTCTGGTCATTTCATTAACAGTGTCTTATGGTCTTACCATAACCAGGTAGGTGCTGGAACTACCTGCCTTCCTCAGTAAAGGATTCAGAAGCAAGCCAAGGAAGACAGCCAAAGCCACATAGGTCACAACCAGTACAGGCAGGCCTGAGGCAGGCTTAATCAACCGAGGATCTTTCTTCCCTCCTCTGTCCTCTGCTCCTGCATCTACTTACCATTTAAAACACTTCAATCATACTATTTCGGGGCCCTCAAGATGGCTCAGCTGGTGGGTGTCTGCTGCCCAGCCTGATGACCTGTGATCAATGTCTGGAACCCACAGGGTAGAAGGAGAGAACCAGTTCCCACTTGTTCTTCCCTGATGGCCACATGTGCATGGTGACATACATGCATACATTTGTACACAGGTGCACACAAAATTAGTTGAAGAAACGTGTGGTTTACTGGCATTAAGTAAACACACTCGCAGTATTGTGCAGCCCTCACCATTATCCATCTTCAGAGCATTTTATCTTCTTAAGTAGAAACTCCGCCCATTAAACAGTAATTCCTTTTGACTTCCCTTTTTAGTCCTTGGTATCCCCCAGTCTTTGGTCTCTACACATTTTCCTGTTCTAAGTACTTCATACAAGTAGATTCATGCAACATTTGTCCCTTCCATATGAGGATGTTCAAGACTGTAGAAGGCTCAGCTTCCTTATTACATAGTCCTGTGCTTTTTGAAATTATCACTGTGAAGTCTTTAATATGGACTGTAGAATTTCTTAGACATTAGCTGCCCACTTCGGTGTTAATTTTGATAGTATTCTGTTGGAGGGAAGTTTTAACTGTGATTAAAAATGATTATGCTATTAAAGAAAAACACGTTTTTTTGTTGTTTATTTTCAGTTGCCGACAAGATTTTGAAGAAGAGAGACTACCCTCTTTATATGAATTCAAAGTGCTATAGAGTTACAGTTTCTCCGTTTATAGAGAGACGCTTGGAAAAGTACCAGGTAGAGTCACCTCTCTCTTCCACTTGATAGCCAGCTCACTGCTCCGCCACACCCCACAGAGACCATAGAATGAGTGAGCTGTGTCTGTGATAAGCGGCTTATCAATGACGGCTGTCTACACAGGTTCTTCATTTTATTTTTGATTGCTTTGTGCAGAATGAGTTTGCATTTTAAAACAATACATTAATGCAAACTGTGCCTTATTTTAAAAACTGGTGCCAGGCCTGGTAGCACATTCCTGGAACCCCGGCTGTTCAGGAGGCTGAGGCAGGAGGATCCCAACTTCAATGCCTATTTGGGCTACAGAATTCAAAGATAACCCAGGAAACCTTAAGATCCTGTCTCAAAATAAGAAGTTAATAAAACAGGGCACAGGGGATGGGCTTGGACTATATCTCAGCAGTAGAGCATCTTCCTAACATGTACAGGGCACTAGAGCCTATCCCAGTGTGCAATGACGACTCCCCCACCTCCCCCCAAAACCCCTGAAATCACTCAGATAATGATGAAACTAATGCTTCTTTTTGTACATAGAGACTTACCTAGAGATATTTTCCTCATGTGTCTGTCAATCACTGGGCTTCAGACATAGTTCTGCTTAATGTCCTTCAACTCTCTCTTATTCCAAACCTGCTCTTGTTTCCTATTTCTTCTCAAATACTGAATGGCAATACTATCTACTTTCTGAAAGCTACCCACTTTCTGAAAGCTACAGCTCATATACATGCACACACAGACAGACAGACAGACAGACAGACACAAACACACTTTGCGGGGAGTACTCAGCACTGAATCCAGGCCTTCATGTAAGTACTTTACATAATCACTCTATCACCGAGCTTCTCCTTTGCCCATATTTTTTTGAGACAGGGTTGCCATGTAACCTAACCTCAAAGTCACCATCCTACTGCCTCAGTTTCCAGAGTTCTGGGATGACAGGCACATGCTGTCATGCCTGCTGACAACCCATATTTTAGTGTGTAGTTTTGAAATCCTCCAGCATTCGTCTGGTCCCTGGTATTGCCAGTCACACCTCTGACTACCCACAGACTGTCTTTCTGTCCTTTGAGCTGGCCCCCCACTCCACTTACCTTCATAATGCCACAGTCATCTTTTTCAAACTCAAGTCTCCCTCTGACATTCTCTTGCTTAGAAATGTCCTTCAGCTCCCATAGAAACTGAGCTCTTCAGAAGCTGATTTTCTCCCACAGGTGTTTTCAGCCGTATCCAAGAAGACAGTGCTTCTGACTGGATTAGAGGTCGTTTGGATGGATGAAGAGATTGTGGAGGATTTAATCAGCATCCACTTCCAAAGGAAGAATAATGGAGGTGGAGAAGTAGATGCGGTCAAGTGTTCTTTAGATCAGTCTTACACAGCTTATTTTGAAGAATAGGCCAGAGGAACCATATGGAAATTGTAGCTTTGAGCCCAAATCACAAAATTACAAAATATTGTTTTCCTTGGAAAAAAAAAGAACTTTAATTTGTGTCTTCTTATTCTTCTATGAAAAAATCTATTCCTGGCTGGGCGGTGGCAGTGCACGCCTTTAATACCTGCACTCAAGAGGCAGAGGCAGGTGGACTTCTGTGAGTTCCAGGCCAGCCTAGTCTACAGAGTGAGTTCTAGAAATGGATAGCCAGGGCTACATAGAGGAACCCTGTTTTGAAAAACAAAAACAAAACAAACCAAAAAATCTATTCCTGGATCTTAAAATTCTTTTTTTGTGCTGGGCAATGGTGGTGCAAGCCTTTATCCCAGCACTGGTGTGTGTGTGTGTATGTGTGTGTGTGTGTGTATGTGTGTGTGTGTGTGTATGTGTGTGTGTGTGTGTATGTGCGCGCGCGTGCAGAGGCAGGTGGATCACTGAATTCAAGGCCAGTTCCAGGACAGCCAGGGCTGCACAGAGAAACCTTGTCCCGAGAAACAAAAAGCAAAACAAAACAAAATTCTTCTTTGTTTTCAGATCTACTGTGTGTTTACGATTGCATGAGTGGCCTGTGCCGGAGTAGTTTTGTTCCTAATCTCTGTGGATGGACTCTGGCTGTTAGTCAATACTAAGGCCTGCAGATGGCCCCCACCCCTGCTGACTGCCGCTGTCTTGACCAGATGGGTAATTCCATTTGGTCCCACTTGGCATTGCCACTCAAAACTCCACAAGCCCCAGGTTCTCAGAGCGGAGTGGCTGCTTTCTTAAAATCTGTTTTACTATACTGATTCCTCCCAGACATCCCTTCCCCAAAAACACCTTGTAAAGGCCAGCATTTTTTTTTATTTACATTTTTCTTGTTTATTTACTCATTTTCTTTGTGTCCTTTGAAACAGGGTCTCATTATGTAGTCCAGGCTGCCCTTCAACCTCTGATCTCCTGCCTCAACCCATGTAGGATTACAGATATCCACCACCATGCCTGGCTTCTCCTACATTTTCATTAGAAAGAATCAGTTTAAGAGATTGAAAATTTTGGAATGTATCCCTGCAGGGTGCTAGGTGCTGTAGAATGTCTGAAGTCAAAACTCAGTGCTGCCCTCTCGTAGTCTATTTAGTTGGGAGAAAACCCATTTTATTAACATTTCATTGTTTTTAATTTACAGAAACCCTTAATAAAACTAAAGCTTCCCGCCGGGTGGTGGTGGCACATGCCTTTAATCCTAGCACTCGGGAGGCAGAGGTAGACGGATCGCTGTGAGTTCGAGGCCAGCCTGGGCTACCAAGTGAGCTCCAGGAAAGGCAAAGCTACAGAGAGAAACCCTGTCTTGAAAAACCAAAAAAAAAAAAAAAAAAAAAACAAAAAACAAAAACAAAAAAAACAACCAACCAACCAACCAAACAAACAAAAAACTAAAGCTTCCCACTTAGAGAAAGTAAAATTCTTTTGACCAAGGAATCTTTGGACAGGTTTTATTCTGACATGTTTCAGGACCTGGAAACAAGATTAAATTCAAGCCAGGCATGGTGACACATACCTTTAATCCCATCACTAAGATGGTAGGTGGCATTTCTGTGAGTTCAAGTCAGCCTGGTCTACATAGATAGTTTCAGGCCAGCCAGGGCTATACAGTAAGACCCTGTCTCAAAACAACAACAACAAAATTATGTTTGCATTTCAATACCGGCAGAAATCACTCAGTCTAGAAAACATTCTCTTGCCAGAAAGGGATTATTTTTTTCTTCTGATATTTTACTTCTAAGTGTTAAAGTTATTGCCAGAAATGTTCATTACTTTTACATTCTATTACAAATGAGATATTGTCTCAGCTGTACAATTGGTAGTAAATATTTGTATTTATCCTCAAAAAACTCATTTCTTTTGTTATTTGGAAATAGTAAGATCATTTACAGCCTTCAAAAATATGAAGAATGTTTCCGTCTGTTTTCTATTACTGTAACACAATACTAGAGATCAAGTGTATAAAATAACAGAGTATGGGGTCTAGAGTGATGGCTCCGAGGGCCCGAGCTGGATTCCGAGCACTCACATCAGTCAGCTCACAACTGTGTGCATCCAGTTCCAGGGGATCTGCTGCTTCCGGCCTCCTTGGACACTTGCACTCACATGCACATGCCCACACATAGACACATACAGATACACATAGACACACACAACTGAAAATAAAATCTTTTTAAAATACAGGGCTGTTTAGTTCACAGAAGGCTGGGCTACCCAAAAGTGGGCTGCCAGCATCTATCTTCTGGGAGTTTGATGAGGGCCCCATTCTGTACCAGAACATGACAGATGGCATCACACGGTGAAACAGAGCACGCATAGGCCAGAGAAAGCCAGCTTTCATAGCAAAGCTAATCCCATGCCAACTCACTAACCTATGGCTCTGTGAACCCAAGAATGTATTTAACCGATTGGTGGAATCCCAGCCTTCAGCAGTCAATCATCTCCCTAAGGCCCCACCTCAAAATGCCACTAAAATATAAATTTGAGAACTAAGTTTCTAATACAAAAATTTAAAGGAGACATTCAAACTATAGCAAATATATAATATTATATATAACATAAAGTTATATATATATATAATATTTAGAACAGAGTTTGAAACAGTAACTTCTCTGTTTCTTTGGGGGGGGTCTTCTTCAAGTTTGGTAATTTTACCTAACAATGGCTCTACCTGGTATTCAGAAGTAGCTAGGTCTGAAAGTCACTCTTCTCTGTCAGGAGACTCACTTCTGTAGTTAGGTATGGAATGTCCCTGGCTGCTCCTGTGTTGAAGGTGAGTTCCCTAGCCACTGGTACTGTTGGCTACTTGATCTTTGTCATCAAATAGAGTTCTACCCAGTGTTTGCTACTCAAAGGGCCTCTAGGTTTTTTGTTTTACAGTCCTGGGGATTGCTGCTCCTGACTTTCCAAATTAGAAGTGCCAGAAGTCTATATTTCTGTAATTTTTTCTCTTTTCTGCTTTCAAGATATGCTGATTTTTAAATAACACTTTATAAAGTGTGCTCAATAATAACAGACCTATGCTACTAATTTTCTGTTTTCCAAGCACTATTTTTAAGTCTAGAAACCAATTAAGTTCATTATCTGCCTTCCAAGCTGTACCATGTGACAGCCTGGCCAATTGTTTTTCAACCACATAATGTGGGGCCCAGCCTTCCAATTCCTGAGAAGTAAATTTACTGCCTGTCACATGATTGGTAAGGTTGCTCCCATTACAGGAGCTTGAGTTGGAAGCCTGATTTCCAGGACGGTAGTGTTGAGGGGTAGAGACTTTAGGATTGGGCTTGTGGAGGGTGGTTAGGGCAAGGCACTGCTGCTACTCTAAGGATGGACGCATTAGGGCAGCTCTCCTGCAACTGAATCGGTGTCAGAGCACTTGTCCAGCATGCACCTGGCTCTTCCTGGATTAGGAACACACACACACACACACACACACACACACACACACACACACACACACACACAAACACACACAGGGGCAGGGGCAGACACTAGGTTGTTACAAGGGATGCACGTTCCTGGAATCCCTGTCTGCCCTGCCTAGCTCACCCCTCCCCAACGCTGCTCTACGACTGTGATGCCATGCACCATGAGGCCTTCATCAGAGTCAAGCAGATGTCCCTATTATACTCTTTCGAGTCTCAAACTGAAAAAGGGTCATGCTTTCTTTAGAAAGTATCCAGCCCCACTTTATTACAGTGAAGGAAAATGGGTGGAGACGGCCTCTAAGTCAAAGCTGTTGGTGTATTTTGGGTACTGTTGTGGGCTGTCTTTTTTTTTTTTCCTTTCCTGACAGGTATAGCCTCTCAACTTTAGAATACCACTGTCTGTATCAAACAGAATAAGCTGTGTGGTGCCGATGTGACAAATTACTCTGGATTCAGCGATTTCACATGACTAAGATGTTTCCCTTGCTTATGCTGTGTGTCCATGACAGTCAGGGATTAGGTTTATGGCAGCATGTACTGCCTTAACATTTCTGGGTTTAATGGCAGCAGAGGAGAGGAATTGTTGAAACTGACAACTCAGGGGGAGGGCCATGAGCCAGAGCTGTGTCTCAAACAGCACTAATCACACCTGCGGGGCTGTCTCCATGTTAAGGTGTGGTCCTTAGGCAGTGCTGCTTTTGAAAGGTGATTGGATTGGACAAACAAGGACTTTGAATTAATCAATTGATAGCCTGTGTGTGTGTGTGTGTGTGTGTGCGCGTGCGTGCGTGCGTGCACACGTGCCACATATGTGAAGGTACCTGTGGAGACCAGAAGAGGGAGTCAGATCCCATGGAGCTGGAGTTGCAGGTAGCTGTGAGCCAGCTGATGTGGGTGCTAGGAACTGAACTCAGGTCCTCTGCAAGAACAGCAAGCTTCTGCAGCCCTCATTTTATACACACTAACTGATTTCTTTATTGCATTTCCATATTGTCCCCTCTACTGGGGACTACCTTCGGTTCTGTCTCACTGCCTTCAGCCCCTTAGTCTACCTCCTACCCCAGTATTGCTTCTCCTACTTCTACATTACACGTGCTCTATTATTCTCCCCAGAAGGCCTTTAAATCTTTTCTTAGGGAGTGGGAACATGGCTCAGTAAACAAAGCTCTTGCTACTCAAGCCCGACAGCCTGAGTTTGATCTCTGGAGCCTGTAGTTTCATGTATGCAGGTCTTAAGGTGAAAAGGGAGACTGAGACAGGAGGATTACCTAGGAGCTAGTGGGCCAGCTAGCCTGGAGTATAGAGTGATCAGAAACAAGAGTGATCTGGTCTCTTTGCCTAGGTGCAAGCTGAGAACAGACTCCTGAAAGTTGCCTTCTGATTTCTAGACATGTGCCATGGCACACACAGACACAGACACAGACACAGACACAGACACACACACACACACACACACACACACACACACACAAATATACATACATACATAAATACATAATAAATAAAAGATACCCCCTTTTATCACCTCTCATGTCCCCTTTCTCCTTTCTTGGCCTCTACACACAAACACATCAATATAAAAAATGAGAAGCTCGGATCTGTATATGAGAGAGAACACGTGACCTTAATTTTTCTGGGCCTGTGTTACTCTGAGTGTTTTCCAGTTGATAACAGCACTGGGGTTGTGGAAACTCGGAGGTGTGCCTTGGTGGTGGTAGGTCACCAGGGCTATAACTTGGAAGGGTGTGTCTCCTCTCGGGACCTTTCTCTTCTTCCTCCTTTTTGTCTTCTTTCTTCTTTTCTTCTGTCTTCTCCTCTTAGTTGCCCTACAATTGTGCCATTTTGTCTTCTAGTATATTCTCTCTACTGTGATGTTTTAGCTCACCTCAGCCCCAGAGCAGTACCAGCCTACCATGACTGGCATCTTTGATGCCGTAAGCCAAAACAAACCTTTCTCCTTTAAATTGAGTTTTGTAGCTACTGTGCCACAGCAACAAAAAGTGACTAACATAGTATTAAAAAGGAAAAGATGCTCATTATATATAATGAAATTAATCTATATTTATATATTATATAAAATTGCATATAATGAAAATAATATATAATTATATATAATGAAAATAATACTCCATAATAATGGTAAATATATTTATGTCCTTTTTTCTATGAATATGTTTCCAGCACCTCATTTTTCTAAGTTGCAAATAAATTCTGTGCTAGGTTATCACTTCCTTACTGCTCAACATTAAGGTGGTTCTGATTTTTTCCCACATGTGACATCTGTGATGTGTATAAATTCTTATATCCTCAGGGTCACAAATCGATTTTTATAGTTCTGATCTTACTTCATAGTGGTTCTTTGGGGGCCAGAAGGTCGAAGGCTAGAAGTTCTCTTAAACATCCTGGTGTGTGATGATTATGCTAAGCATTTATATATACACTTCTCTTTGGATCAAATTTTCACTTGCTTTGGGTAGCTATTGATGAGTGGAATTTCTTGGCCATATGGTAAATTTATATTTAACTTTTGCGAAGCTGATGAACTTTTAAAAAGTGACTATAACATTTTTTATATTCCCATCTAGCAATGTGTGAAGGTTTTCATTTCTCCACATTCTTAACATTTGTGTACATACAAAATCAGTAGCTTTGTGGGCTGAAGAGATGGCACATTGGTTAAGAGCCCATATTGTTCTTGCAGAGGACCTGAGTTTGATTCCCAGAGCCCATATTAGGCAACTCACAGCTGCCTATAACTCCAGCTCCTGAGGATCTGACATCTCTGTCTTCCTCAGAGGTGTGCACGCGCGCGCACACACACACACACACACACACACACACACACACACACACGATAATAATTAAAATATGATTATAGATTTATATAATCAGTACCTTGTTCTGAATGACTTTGTTTTATGAAACAATAGTTGGTTCTATTTTGAGGGCAAATGACCAGATATCTTATTTGTGCAAATAAACAGCTATCATCTGTCTGTCACAAATCATGGCACAGATTCATCTTTTAACCTATTCATACAAATACAATTCTATCACCTGTGTGCTTTCTGAAGTAAATCAGGAACATATGGGGTCATGGCATAACAAACACATGTCAGAAAAGCAGGACCATGAGTTCATTGAACACATTAGACTGCCTCATGACGCTGCCTCCTCTCATGCCAGATCAGGAAGTACACCTCTCAGGGTTCATAACAATACCTGGATCTGTCAGCAGACCATCCAGTACATACAGGTGGGATCATGGGTGAGGGACTCTCAGTTCTGTTTCCAAGACTATGCTCAAGACGAGTAGTAATTTTAAATATATTTCATGTGTATATTTATGCATCTTTGGTGAAATATAAATTACATTTTTTTTTCACTTTTAAATTTGGTTGCCTTGTTTTTTAGTTGTATAAATTCTTGCATGGTCTATATAAAAACCATTTATCAGCTTGGCGTGGTGTCAAATGCCTTTAATCTGAGTACTTGGGAGGCAGAGGCAGAGGCAGAGGCAGGCAGATCTCTGAGTTTGAGGCCAGCCTGGTCTACAGGCCAAGTTCCAGGCCAGCATGGTCTACATAGTGAGTTCCAGGTCTATGGTGATATTTTATTTGTACTGAAATGTGATTTTAATTTTATGTTAATAAATAAAGTTGCCCTGGGGTCAGAGCTATTAGAGCCATAGCAAGAGCATGGTGGTTAGAAGAGCTAGGTAGATTTCTGTGTGTTCAGGGATACAGCCAGTATTGGAGACATACGCCTTTAAGACCTGGAGGGCGGTACTTACAGGTAGTGATGAGGCAGTCATGTGGTTGGGGTTACAACCAATGAGAAGGCAGAACAGAAAGACTATTTAAACACAGACAAACAGGAAGTAGCTCTCTCTCGGGGAAGTTAGGAGCACTGCAGGAGGTAAGATTTTATGTCTGAGCTCTGACCTCTCGGCTTTCTCTTTTACATTGGCTCTGTGTTTCTTACTTTAATAAGACGATTGGTTACATCTACACAGGTCAGCCAGTGCTACCGAGAGAAACTCTGGAAAAACCAGAACAACACAAACTAAAACCAAAATGATTTCTTATGTGAAATTCTAAGATTTTTTTGTTTATTTTTATCCTTTAATCTGTTTTCTGATGTACAGCTTCCCAGACATTTGGAATATTGAGTGATGTGATGATGTGCTAATGGGGTGAGTGGTTGGCTCAGGGTCTCTATGGAGTCTCAAGAGGAAGAAAGATCCAAACATGATTTGAAATTTTAGCCCCTCCTCTCAACCTCTGAGGAAGGGAAGCCAATGGTTTAGTTATTCACAGCAATGTAATGAATCTTTCATAGAAACTCTTCAGAATCCTATCCAGGGAGCTTCCAGATAGTGAATGTGTGTTGGCTCCTAGAGTGTGGCTTGTCTGCAGAGGCCATGGAAGGTCCATGCTCCTTCCCAGTCCATTTGCATGTCCACTTGGCTGTACATCTGCATCCTTTCAGACATCTGATATAATAAACCCCTTGAACCTGAGGGATCAATAGGGTCATGGAAACCATATTTATAAACCATCAGGCAGAAGTTCAGGCCTCAGCCTGGAGCTTGTCATTGACATTGGAGTAGTGGCACCCAGTCCTTGACCTGTGGCATCTAATGCCATTTCCAAATCGATTTCATCAGAATTAAAATGAATTAAAAGGCCTCAGTGTCTTTTGGGAAATTGTGGCAAAATCATTTTGCTGTGTATAAAAACCCCCAAATATTTCAGTGACCAGAGGTAAGGTGGTCCTGAATTGAGAGTGTGGGTAGACGAAACACTTTGGTTTGTTCATTTGCTATTTGTTGTTTGTTCATTCATTCATTCATTCATTCATTCATTCATTCATTCATTTATTTATTTTGGCACTGGGGATTGGATCCAGGGTCTTTCACAAGGCAAATTCTTCCTCTATATTTGGAATCAGAAATGTTATTTGTAGATGTTTGAGTGTTATTTATTTATTTATTTTATTACAGTGGAATACAATAGGATAAAGTAAAGTAGGCGAGGCTGTTAAGAAAAACTTGAATGTCTTAAAATCCCCAAGTTTGTTTTCTCATTCACATAGGTTTGGCTGCAGGTTCAGGTGGCTCTCTAGTGGAGCTGTCATCCACATGTCACTTCAGTGGCCAACACTGTTTGCAAGGTGTGTTTCAAAAGGTGTCAACGGGCAATTAAACAGTCCCGCCCAGATATGGGAAACATCCTTTTCCCTAGTATTTCATTGGTCAGATGAATCACATGTCTACGCTCAATGACAGTGAGAAAGGAAGAGAAAGCTGTTCATGTGTCTGATGGAGAAAAACAAGGGTTAGTGGTGAGCAGCACCAGCGTTCCTGTGTACAACACACACACACACACACACACACACACACACACACGCACACGCACACGCACACGCACACGCACACGCACACGCACATGCACATATACTTCATTCTGTTGGCCCAAATTGTCTGTTGGTAGACATTTGCGCTGTTTCTATCTTTTGACTGTGATGAAAACGTTACAAAACATGGGTGCAAAAATAGGTCTTTGAGGCCCTGCCTTCAGTTTTAGGTGTATATTGAGAAAGAAATGGAATGCTGGGTTCTATAATTACAAGACTTTGAATATAACCACACTGTTTCCATGAAGCTGTACTGTTTACATCATGGCCAGCATTAAGCAAGTGTTTCAACTTTTTCACATCTTTATCATTACTGCTATTGTCCCCCCCCCACCCCCACCCCCGTTTTTGGTTTCTTGAGACAAGATTGCTCTGTGTAACAGCTCCGGATGTCCTGGAACTTGCTTTGTATTCCAGGCTGTTCTTAAACTCATAGAGATCCACCTGTCTCTGCCTCCTGAACGCTGAGATTAAAGGCATGTGTCACCACCACCCAGCAGTTATTTTCCATCCTACCCTAAAGGTTATAGTGTATGGCCTCACGGTGATTTTGATTTATGTTTTCATGGGGCTTCTCTCTATGAGCCAGTTCCTCATAATGAAAACCTATCTATGTGCATTGTAGGTTGCTGTTTCCTCTGATAAACTATGTTGCCAAATAATTATCAAGATGAGTACCAAGGCCATTCAATGGGAAAAGGACAGTCTTCCCAATGAATGGTTTTGAGACATTTTGTATGCAACATCCACAAAAGAGAAGCCCCATGATCTGCTGTTTGCAAGCCAGGGGCACGGGGAAGCTAATGATATGTCGCCAGTCTAAGTCAGTAATGGCAGGAGACAGATGTTCTTTTTCTAATAAAACAACAAATATGAAAAGATAATTAATAAAATAAGTTGAGTTTGGCCAAGTGTGGTGCTATATACTGTAATTCTAGACCTTGGGAGTCTGAGGCAGAAACAGCTGTATCCTGAACTCAAAATCAGAGTGCTCTGTGTGGTAAGATCTCCTGTCCTAAAAATGAGGTGTCCTTGGTGGCTTTGTTTTCCTTATGTTTTATTCTACTGGAATCACAGTAAACTAGATAACGCTACACATTGGTAAAACCACCTTCTTCTTCTTCTTCTTCTTCTTCTTCTTCTTCTTCTTCTTCTTCTTCTTCTTCTTCTTCTTCTTCTTCTTCTTCTTCTTCTTCTCCTTCTCCTTCTCCTTCTCCTTCTCCTTCTCCTTCTCCTTCTCCTTCTCCTTCTCCTTCTCCTTCTCCTTCTCCTTCTCCTTCTCCTTCTCCTCCTCCTCCTCCTCCTCCTCCTCCTCCTCCTCCTCCTCCTCCTCTTCCTCCTCCTCCTCCTCCTCTTCCTTCTAAAAGTTTTATTTATTTATTATGTTATGTATACAGTGTTCTGTCTGCATGTATACCTGCATGCCAGAAGAGGGCAGCACCAGGTCTCATTATAGATGGTTGTAAGCTACCATGTGGTTGCTAGGAATTGAACTTAGGACCTCTGAAAGAGCAGTCAGTCCTCTTAAACCTTTGAACCATCTCTCCAGCCTCCTTTCCTGGAAACACTTCTACAGACATATCCAGAAAGGATGTTTTTACCAGCTACTTGATCATCCCTTAGCCCAAGGTAGCACATCACTATTCCACCACCTTATTAGTCAGCCTTCTGTCAGGGGAAATAAATATCTGAGATAATCAACTTTAAAGGGGGAAAGACAGATTTTAGTTCACAGCTTCAAAGACTTCAGTCCATGCTCCCTTTGCTCTGTTGCTTTGAGCCTGTGGCATGGAACTGTATCATTGGCCAAAAGTGAGGTAAAGTAAAGCTGTTGTACTTCTGGTGACCAGAAAGCAAAGACAGGGGAAGGGAAGTGTTGTAGGATATTAAGGTGTGTTACTTTTGTTTATGTTGTATTTGTTTAACTCTGTGAAACTGTTTTACTGTGCCTGTCTAAAATACCTGATGGTCTAATAAAGAGCTGAATGGCCAATAGCAAAGCAGGAAGGAGAAAAGATAGGCAGGGCTGGCAGGCAGAGAGAATATATAGAAGGAGAAATCTGGGAGAAAGAAGGAAGTAGCTAGAGAAGGAGGAGGACATCAGGGGCCAGCCACCCAGCTACACAACCAGCAACAGAGTAAGAAAGAAAGGTATACAAAAATAGAGAAAGGTAAAAGCCCAAAGGCAAAAGCTAGACTGGATAATTTAAGTTATGTAAAGCTGGCTAGCAACAAGCCAAGCTAAGGCCAGACATTTATAATTAAGAATAAGCCTCTGTGTGTGATTTATTTAGGAGCTGGGTGGTGGGCACCCCAAAAGAGTAAAAAACACCACCAATAACAGGGAAGAAGCCAGGGTCCCAGTGTCCCTTAAAGAGCATGGCCCCATCAACTTAACTTCTTCTGACGAGGTCTCACATCCCAACAGCACCACAGATTAGTGATCAAACCTTTGTCATGTGGCCTTTTGGGGACATTTCAGATCCAAACCAGCAGTGGCATATAAGTGAGAGTTTATTTCTGACCAGGTTTCTCTTTATGTCATTCCCATATTGTTTCAGTTACCGTAAGTTTAAGGTAATACTTAAAATTGAGATGTGTGAGTCCTCCAGATCTGTTATTTTTAAAGGCTGTTTTGAGTATTTTGAAATACTCTGAGGCTCCATAAAAATTTCAGATAAAAAGAAAACCAAAATGCTAATTTTTAAAAAAAATTGCCCAGCAAATGGAAAAACAAAGCACTTCTTTATTTAAGAATACTATAGAATCTTCAGCTACAGAAGAAAGCCATTCAGCCATGTTGTTCTTCCTCTCAATCTATCTTATTTTTGAAGGCTTTTACCCACAAGATAGTTTAGCTACAATGACCTCTAGGTACAGCAACTGCAGTGTTAGCAACCAATTTAATCATCCAATATTTTTCCAAGTAAGCATCTAGTACCAGCTTCCAACATTGCTTTTACAGCAGAACTTCAGTCTTTAAATATAACCCAGCATTTTTGTTTCCTTTCTGCTTTGCTGTACAGATGTTGGAGATTATAGCATTGGCTTTAACTCTAGCATTTTCTGACAGTGCCTGTGTAATAGTTTCATATGCTACAGCAATCTGTTTATTAGCATAGTGTTCAAGTCCAGGACTTGGCTCTTCCTATGGTGTGATCTGTTTGGCCAGTTCAATTTCTGATGTTTATCCCCTATAAGAACTCAAATTCATTAGAACACCATCATCTCCTGCCCTTTCTATATCAACCATCAGATCGTCTATAGAACATCAATGCACTACAGTAGAAATAGCACCACCTCCTTTCTCAAGACTGAAAACACGTGTATCTTTAACTTCTGTGAGGCAAGGGCTGTTACAGTGTCCTCCTTCTTCCAGGCCAAGAGGAGTCAATCCAGGAAGGGCAGTAGCTCCAACTCTTTTATTGTCTCCTGAGATCCCATTTTGAGTTGAGTCTCATCAACATTGTATTTGCTTGCATAACAAAGAGCCATGCCTGCCATGCTGTCACCTTATATAAATGTTGTAATGAAATTTTCACCAGCACCCACAATAGCTTTTGATTTGTATGCCCCTGAGATTTTCTTCTTTAATGAAATCCAGCAGCTCTCTAGCAGTCTTTATCAGCATGGTTCCCTCATCTCTGTTATCATGCCCTCAAAAGGACAAGAGTATCTTCAGTTTCCTTCTTAAAAACAAACAAACAAACAAACAAACAAACAAACAAACAAACAAACAAACCAGCAACCCATGCAATACCAGAGCCCACAAGTTTACAAGCTCTGACGTTATCAGCATTGAAATGACTGGAATCAAGAGAAATAGATACATGTGGCTGAGCAGGCAGCATGCCCAAATTGTGCTGTTTTCATAGTGTGTGCTCATTCTGGGGGTAAGAAGTAGAGTTGATACCTCATTAACATCCCGAGTGGTTTACAGAGCCCCATCATCTAGTCAGGAGAATGCTCGTAGGCTTTTTGTGTGCTATTTCATAACCTTCTATCGTCTTTGAAACTGATAAACCATCCCTAAGTTCTTCGGCTAGCTCCAGAAGAGCTCCAGCAAATATCAGAACGAAGTTTGTGCCATCCCCAACCTCTTGCTCTCAAGTATGAGAGGCCAAGACATCACTTTTGCAGCAGGATGCTGGGCTTCCAGATCTTTCAAAATGGGCGTTGCCTCTTTTGTCACGAACCGCTCTCCGGGAGACTGAGAACCATTTAATTCTTTCCACTTGGTCCCCATGCTGTGAGAAAGTCTGGGAAAGTTTCTTGCAAGCTTGTGTTTTTATACATAGCCTCTTCTAATGCTAGAAGTGTTTTGCTGTATCCCTGAGCATCTGGAAAAAGCCTGGAAGCTTAGGGCCTTGAAGTGACATGGCCAGCTTGCAAGAAGCTGTTTATGTGCTCCTTTGGAAATCTGGCGGAACTGAGGAGCAGGCAAGCACAGCTGCTGCTTCTCCTCTTCCCTGGAGACTGGGTCTTTCTATATAGCCCAGGCTGGCCTTAAACTCATCATTGAGCCCCAGCCTTGTGAATGCTGGGATCACAGGCACATGCTACCATACCTGTTATACTTATTTTTCTATTTCTGCATATAGTGGTTTGGAGATTGTGGAAAGAACAACATTGAATCTGGAGAGAGAGAGAGAGAGAGAGAGAGAGAGAGAGAGAGAGAGAGAGAGAGAGAGAGATATGCTGGGGGATGTCTTTCTGTATGCTGTGAATATGTGTTGTTCCCACTGGTTAGTAAATAAACTGCCTTGGCCCATGGCAAGGCAGCTTAGAGGCAGGTGGAAATCCAAGGAGAGACAGGAAAGAGAAAGGCGGACTGGGGGAGATGCCAGACTGCCATCCTAAGAGCAACATGTAATGGGATGCAGGTAAAGCCATGGAACACATCAAGATACACAGATTAATAGTTATGGGTTGAGTTACACTATAAGAGCTAGCTAGCAAGAGGCCTGCCGTAGGCCATACAGTTGATAACTAATATTAAGTCTCTGAATGATTATTTTATAAGTGCCTGAGGGACCACAGGGCTGGGTGGGACCTGAGAAAACTTATGGCTAAAGAGAGAGAGAGACAGAGACCAAGACCGTGTATGTGTGTCCATGTATCCAAGAACACCACATAGCACTTGTGGAAATCAGAGGACAACTTGTAGAGTTCGTCATCTCCTTTCACCTTGTGGCCAAACTCAAACTCAGGTTGTTAAACTTGTCAGCAAGCACCTTTACCCAGTGAGCTACCTCATTGGTCCTAAACACACACACACACACACACACACACACACACACACACACACACACACACACACACGAGAGAGAGAGAGAGAGAGAGAGAGAGAGAGAGAGAGAGAGAGAGAGAGAGAGAGAGAGAGAATGAATGAATGAATGCTTAAAATTTATTAGCAAGGTGGTGACTGAATTTCCCCTTTGCTTGCAACGCCGCCCGCCCTCCCCCCCCCCCCCCCCCGCCCTCCCCCCCCCCCTGCCCCTTTCCTGCTGCTTCTTGCCTGTGGGCTGCGTGTGTCAAGATGAAGCTGAGTATCTATCTCTTTCCCAGCCATCACCTGTCAGAGGTGCACCAACGCGGACAAGGAAGCAAACTTTGTACTTTCTATGAGAAATCAATAGCCACAGAAATTCCTGATGATGTTCTGCATGAAGAATGGAAGGGTTGTGTGGTCTGAGTCAGTGGGAATGACAAACAAGGTCTTCCCATCAGGCAAGGAGTCTTCTCAACTTGGTAAAAAAGGGAAGAATGGATTTTACTAGGCTACTGTGCCTTTTACTAGGCTATTGTGCCTTGGCGGTTGAGGCGCCAAAGAGCTCACAGAATCCGAAAACCTTTTCAGTCTCTCTAAAGAAGATGAGGTCCAGCAGTATGTTGGCGGGATGTCCTTTAACAAAGGGAAGAAGCCAAGACGAAAGCCCTGAAGATTCAGCATCCTGTAACCCCACGTGGCCTTCCACACAGACCCTCAGGTACTGCTCTGAAGAAACGACGCACCAAGAAAAGGGAGGAAGGCTGCAGAATTGCTAAACCTTGGCTGAGAGAATGAAGGAAGCAGAGAGCTTCTACTTACATGTCTGAATCCAGTAAAAAATAACTCTTTAAGGGTAATTAATAAATGATCAGACTTGGAAAAAAAATAAAGAAAATTTCCCGTTGGCTATTCCCAAGTATGTTGAAAAAAAAAAAAAAAACAAAAACCAAACCAAACAAACCTTCTTAGAGTATAATCTTGTGGCTTTTTTTTTTTTTGCCAACATAAATGCAGCTTATGAAAATATCAAACATTGCTACAATATTTTAAAACTTTAGAAAGGGTCTTTATGATCATGTATTAGGTTTCATTTTGTCAATTTGACATGATATGGTTGATATATTGTGCACCCCAATAAACTTATGTTGGGGTCAGAGAACAGAACAGCCATAATATTAAACATAGAGGCTAGGCAGTGGTAGCACAGGCCTTTAATCCTAGCATTCTGGAGGTAGAGATCCATCCAGTTCTTTGTGAGTTCAAGGCCACACTGGAAATAGTCAGGCATGGTGACACACATCTTTAATCCTAGCGCTTGATATCTCATATCTTGCTTGGGAAGGACACACACCTTTAATCCCAGGAAGTGATGGAAGGAAGCAGAAAGGTATAAGGTGTGAGGACCAGGAACTAGAGGCTTTTAAGCTTTTAGGCTTTTAGCTGCAGTTCAGCTGAGATCCATATGGGTGAGGACTCAGAGGCTTCCCGTTTGAGGAAACAAGATCAGCTGAGAAGTTGGCTAGGTGAGGTTGGATGTGGTTTGTTCTGTTTCTCTGATCATTCAGCATTCACCTCAATACTTGGCTCCGGGTTTGTTTTTATTAATAAGACCTTTTAAGATTTGTGCTACAACACAATGTAGCTGGGATCACCTGGAGAAATTTAAATGAAGGATTGTTTAGATTACCACAGGTGAGTCCCTGTGGTAATATTGTTGGTGGTAGGTGCTACCATTCTCTGAGCAAGGGATCCTGTGTAAGAGAGGGGAAATCGGGCTAAGCCCTCGTATGCATTCATTAATTTATTGTGTATGCATTAATTCATTGTTCATTCATTAGTTCATTGCTTTCTGCACTTGACTGTGGATGTGATGTGATCCATTTTCATGTTTCTGCCCCCTTTACTTTCTTGCAGGTGGACAGCAACCTGGAACCATGAGCCGAATGAACCCTTTCTCCATTACATTGCTCCTGTCCAGGCATTTGATCTACCTTTCCAGGAGACAAAGACACCGTGCTATATCAAGAATATGAATAAAGTGTCAACTGGTGATAGAGTTTGAAGCAGGGAGCCGGGTGCACTTACCCATCACACATAGGCGCTGGCTTCAACCCAAAGCTCCAGAAAAAGTTTGATCTCATTCAATTTCGATCTTTATTAGACATTCAGACTGGCATAGCACGGTGTGTCAGCATGGTGGCATAAACTTGAAATCCTAGCACTTTGGAGGCTGAGGCAGGAAGATCTGGAAATAAGCCATAAATTGAGCAACTCTATAATTACATGTAGATCTATCTCATTCTGTGCTACAATCTTTACAGCCTTGAAGTAAGTAGGTCCTGATAAACTGAGAGAATTCCTCACTATAAGCAACATATATTAATTTTTATACAGCCTCTTAGGATCACTTTTGTGTACTACCATTTGAGGTGAACTTCTCAGAGTGAAACTGCTGAGTCTGAGGATAACTGCACATTTACATTTTTGTACATTACAGTTTGATAATATTAGAGCATTATCATTTCCTTAGTTTTGGTGAAGGTCACAACGTCCACCCCCACTGAAAAAAATGAGCAACAGAACAGCATAACGAATTCGTTAAACAGCTCATTAGCATTGAATGAAGCCATCAGAAGGAAACACCCAGAGGCTCAGGGAAAACAGTTTTTATGCTCAGGATAGATAAAGAGTGGGCAGCTTTGGGAAATGTGACTGGGCGGAAGTTCCATTCTCATGACAACAGACTGTTGGAGGTGGGTACCCAGCAAGGTCCGTGTTTTCTGGTTTGTTCTCTGTTGCTGGAATAAACACTATGACCAAAAGCAACTTGGGAAGGAAAGGGTCTCTTTCCTTGTGCTGGTTACAGTTCATCAAGGCTGGAAGCCAAGGCAGGAACTTGAAGCAGAAACCTGGTAGGTGAGCTGCTGACCCACTTCCTGTCAGGTTCACGTTGAGCATCCTTTCTCATGCAGCACAAGCCCACCTGTCTGAGGGATGGTACTGCCGCAGCACAAGCCCACCTGTCTAAGGGATGGTACTGCCGCAGTAGGCCCGGCTCCCCTGCATAAATGAGCAATCAAGAAAATGCCCACAGCTGGGGATGGTGATTCACACCTTTAATCTCAGCACTTGGGAGGTAGAGGCAGGTGGACCACTGTGAGTTCGAGGCCAGTCTGGTCTACAAAGCTAGTTCCAGGACAACCAGGGCTGTTACACAGAGAAACCCTGTCGGGGGTGGGGGTGGGGGATGGGGGGAGAAAGAAAAGAAAATACATGCTCACAGACCAACAAATTAGCGATCAAGAACAGCCACAGACAGGCATGCATACAGGATGGCTGTAGTTCCTCAACAGAGGGTCCTCTTCCCAGGATCCCAGCCTGTCTGGATTCTCCTTTGCTCTGTACAGCAAGCATTCCTTCCTGCTGGAATGAGTCTTCCCTCGGAGAGAGGGGAGAATGACATTTTTAGGTTTCATAGTTGGTTTGGAACGACAAGTGTCTATTTTACATGCTCTACTTTGGGGAAAAGGAATTCTAATTTTTATGACTGGCTTCGGGAAAGCAAAGATTCAGGAGAGAGGTGAGCCTGGGAAGGGGTCAGAAGGCTTCTTCATGTCCAGGGCATGCTAAAATGCTGCACTGTGGGGACCTGTATTCTGAGTTTCCGACAGAGGGCCAAATCCTAAACCAGCTTGTGCTGACATCCGGTTATCTGCTAATTTGGGCAGACTGGTTGAAAACTGGTATCTCATGATTTCAGTTTCTATTTCTTTACAAAGGAGATCATGCTCTGCCATCCATTTGCCTTTCTTCGTATTTCTTTAGTTTCACTTTGAGGCCCGCGCTAGGTTTCCCTTGTCTCAGGCCTCAGCGAGGAGGCTCGGTGGTGAGTTGGGTGGGCAGCATCGTGCCTTGCGGCTGTGCTCCGCACTCCGCAGGTGCTGAGCTGGGATGCCGGGGACCCCGCCGGCGGGAAGGTGCTGGGAGAGACCCTGCTTGAGAAAGAGCTGGAGAGAGCAGAGTGCACGGAGCCCGGTCCGGGAATCATCCAGATGCCCGCTGGGCATCCCGCGCAAGAGCAGCACAGGCCCGGAGCTCTCCCCAGCGGGGCGGCGGGCGCAGGACCCCGCCCTTCCGCGCTCCGTCTCCCGGGCGACGGGAACTGGAAAGTGAAAGCGGAACCTGCCCGCCACTGGCTTTAGGTCGCCCGCTGCCCGAGCTTCTCCTCCGCGCCATGGCAAGTTGCTTTCCTCGGGGTCGGGGTGCGGGAAGGCGCGCCCAGGGTCCCCGGAGCACGTGTCCCGCGTGATCGCGCGCCCCGAAGTGGCCGTCGCGGGTGCGGCAGGCTTGGCTCCCACGCGTAGGGACACGGGCGCCTTTCTCACTCCTGGCGGAATGGCAAGGGGCACCCGGGTTTTTTCCGGAAGGTGGTTAGGGCCGTACTGAGAAAGGTGGTTTATGGATGAGGAAGAGGACAGTGACCCATAGCCAACTATTGGAAGGAGCTAGCAAGAAGGGTCCAAACCGACGGCACTGGACGGCGGTCTCTGTCTCCACGCCAGGCCTTTCCTCAGGGCCCTGGGTTTTTGTCTAGAGACCCAGATGTTTTGGAGCAGTTGCCATGCATGCGTGAGTATGTATGTTTCACCTGATGTGTGTGTGTGTGTGTGTGTGTGTGTGTGTGTGTGTGTGTGTGTGTGTGTGTTACCTGGTGACAGGTGATTGGAAAAGCAAATAGAGACTCAAACAGTATGTAAAATATTTCTTCTTAGTGTCCTACTTAAAAAGTAAGTTTTACGTTGCACCAGAGTCTGTTGATATAGAGCATGGAAACGGTAAAATGCCATCAGCCTCGTGTCTCTGCTGACATTGCCTTGTTTCAAAGTCTTTGAATAACTTGTCTTTCTTCGGGATACTCGTTTTTCTTCTTGACTGTGCACAGAGGAGACCGATAACTCTGTTCTTAGCTGGTTCCAGGAGAAGACGAGCAGCCACATGTCCTCAGACTTGAGTGAGCTAAAGAGGACACAGGGCGTCGAAGTGGTTCACAAGATCACAGAATGCAGTGAGGTCTTGCAAAACCAGGTCTACAAAAACCCTGGCTCAGGGAGTTTCTTTGATTCTAAAGATAAAGGTTGCGTAGACACTCGAATTAAGAAACACATTCGTGCTGATGAGGTGTGGATGTTTCCTGAGCTTACATGGATTTTTTTTTTTTCTTTGATGTTGATAAATGCAGGAAAGATGGTGGTTCTCCAGCCATTTACCACAGAGGCTGGTGTGGGCTGTCAGAATGCCATAGAGTTAGAAGGCAGGACGTCAGTCAGTTTCCCTGGAAATCTGAAAGTCCCATTGGTCATTCCTCCCCCCACCCAAGGGAATCTTGGGAGAATTGCATTAAGCCTCTGGGGACTAGAGGGAAGGAACGCTCCAATGATGTATTTCATCTTTTTACTGCACCTTCTAGACAAATCGTTTATTCCCATTACAGTGTCTTCCCTGTCATACAGCCAGTAAGTTTTTACTTTTTGTATTTTTGAGCATTTTATCTTCGGGGGTCTTCCTTTGTCTTGTATTCTGTAAGCACAAGCAATGATCACCCCCCCCCACCACCATTTGGTGGGCTGAGACCTTCCTTTACTTGATATTTTGCTCCATCAGTTCCAGTTCTACCTCAGCCTTCAAGGCCTCTCATTTATGGAGCCTCTTTTGGACATTAGCCAGAATTAGTCTTGCTTCCTAATCCTGAATGGCATTTATTATAGTTTTAGGGTTTTACTAGGGGTGATCTGTGTTCTCAGATGAGGTGTTCTGTTTCCTTCTGTAGAACAGTAAAGAGTCCTCTTTCATGCAAACCGAACTCCTTTGGAATGACTTACATGTCTGTCTCCTCACACAGGTGCTAGAAGTTCCTTCCGCACAATTGTAGAGACCTGTTGGTCTCCTGTCATGTATGAAGCTCCTTTTCTACATAAAGGGAAATATTTCAAGTGACGGTCAGAATTTCTCCATGACAGAAAGAGTACCCAGTACATTTTTATTTTTAAATTTATTTTATTTTATGTGTGTGTGTGTGTGTTTTGCCTGCACGTATATATGTGCACCACATGCATGCCTGATGTCCTCAAAGGCCAAAAGAGGGTGTCAGATCCCTTTGAACTGGGGTTACAGGCGATAGTGGACCACCATGCTGGTGCTGGAAATTGAACACAGGCCTTCTGGAAAAGCAGCCCACAGGACTCTTAAATGCTGAGCCATTTTCCCAGCCCCCCTACAGTGCATGTTTTTGGAGAGAAACAGAGTTTCAGGACAACAGTTTTCTTTCTTCTGCTTGCCACTTCTAGTACCCAACATATTGACAGATGTGGAATATATGTTTAATTAATACTGTTTTTGTTAGTGGCTTAAGTGATAGGTATATGTGCCGAGAACTTCATGCATACATCGTAAACTTAAAACCACAATGTCCTTAGGAAGGGGCTCGTGTGCCATCCTATTTTGTATCTACAACTGGATGAAGCAGGGATTCTGAGAACATGAATCCTTTGGGCCATCACCATTGCCTTAGTCAGTTTCTGAATTCTGCTATAATAAATGAGGGGAACGTCTGATTGCTTTCTCCACTTTTCAACTGTGAAAGCTGTACTGGAACCTCACTTAAAATTTTTCTTTGGGCTGTTTTTGTAACTTTTATAACACACTTAAACTGTGTATAACATCACATGATTCTTTGTAATGTAATCCTGTCGTTCCCCCCACCTTAGTTTCTGTTAATACTGGCTTTATTCTTACATTGACAGCGTTGAATATTTCTTTGTTTTCTGTAGCCATTTAAAAATTTTTGGTATTTTGAAGACTTAGCACTTTTGGTCTAAAACTCAACAGTAGTGCATTCTAAGAACAAACACTACGCCAGCAGGGTCTAATTGTATACTAAAATTCTTTGTTCTCTTTTGATCTCATGTCCTGTGTAATTGTCCTTTTCCACATAAAGGGAAATGTTTCTAGGGACAGTCAAAATTTCTTTTCCTTTTTTATTTCCCCCTTTGACTTAAGATTTAGTTTGCTAATGATCTGTAGGCTGGAGCCTCTTCAAATGCCAGAAAAGAGGGGGCAGTGCTCCTGTGTGCCCAGGCTAACTGGTCTCTAGAGAGTTAATTTTTTTCTTAAGTAAAATGGTCCTCAGTGTTTTCCTGCGGTTTTGCACCAGTGTCCGTTACTCTGGGTTTTGTGTGTTTAAGTCGGGGGTAGACAGTGTGGAGAACAAGCTGGAGCAGTTGCTTTACCAGTAGCCATCATGACCTATTGTGTTTGTTCCTTTTTTCACACCTGAGGGTCCCCTTATGCAGACTGTCGCCTTTACCCACAACCCCCCATTTCCTTGTTCTAGGTTCATTTCTTCTGTCTCCTTCTTAGATATACCTTGGTGTATTGTTGACTCCCTGAAATTGGTTGAAATCTCCTGCACCAGTGAACTAATTTTGTTCTTTTACTTTCATTTTTAAGGCGAATGTGTGTGCACAGACCGTTTATCTGTCCTCCTCCTGGGAGGCCAGAAGCAGGCTCCTCCCCCAGAGGAGTCTTATTTGATACAATCCTTGCTTTGAGAGCCCAAAGCTCCCCTGCAGTTTGCTAATCCTCAGTCCAGCTCAGGAGACCTTGTCCTCCCTCAGCTGATTAAGACAGATTATGTCTGAATGTTGCTGCGTTAGCCTGGGTTAACCGTGCACATCTTGGGAGAGGCTGATAGACTCACTTTCCTAACTCAGGGTGGGAGATAAATGAAGGTGTGAAGGAGGCGTGGATTCAAGAGGAATAGAGAGCTGAGTGGTGGTGGTGGTGGTGCCTTTAATCCCAGCACTCGGGAGGCAGAGCCAGGTGGATTTCTGTGAGTTCAAGGCCAGCCTGGTCTACAGAGCGAGTTCCAGGACAGGCTCCAAAACTACAGAGATGTCTCGGGAAGGTGTTGTGGGATATTTGTACACTGTGTGAAGGTGTGTTGCTGTGCTTAGTGTAATAAAAAGTTGAATGGTTAATAGCTAGGCAGAAGGTGTAGGCAGGACTTCTGGGCAGAGAGAGGAAGTAGGAGGAGACAATTGAGGCACAGAGGAGACACCAGTGAGACATGAAGGGACATACAGAACAAAAGGGAGGTGAAAGGCCACAATGTAAAACCCAGGTTAATAAAAACAGGTCAATTTAAGCTATTAGAGCTAGTGGGACAGGCTAAGATATAGACCGAGCTTTTATAATTAATAAGAAATCTCAGTGTCATCATTTAGGAGCTGGCTGGTGGGACAGAAAAAGACTCTTTACACTAAGATTACATAATAAGACCCCATCTCAAAAGAGCAACCCCCCCTTTTTCTTTTGGTGACAGTTTCTATTATTTGGGCCTTTCTAAAATCAAATATTAACTATTATTTTTTAATTATTAGTAGTCTGCATAACTCTCAGATTTGACTAAGGTCTCTATTGGTAGATGGAATGAGGCAGACATTAGCTGCCTTTGTGGAAAGGCCATTGTGTCTCACTGATGTGATGGTGACTCACATTTAAACAGCATCTAACTGTTTTTCTACAGGCTTCAGCATTGAAGATCAGAGACCCCACAGTTTCTGAGAGAACGATTGTAGTCTCTGGTCTTCCAGTTAGCCTTTCCAAAGACCAGCTAGTGAAGCGTTACTTCCGAGATGAGGGTGGACACGTGGAAGAGGTGATATATCCATCAAGAACCAAAGGACTTGCATATGTCATATTCAAAGAAAAGAAAGGTATTTCTTAACCAAAATTTTATATTCTTTGAAATCCTTTTCCTGGTGAAATTAAAATTTCATACTGTTAAAATGATTCATGGAATTGGTCAAGTTTGAAGTAGCATTAAAGATTACTCTACTCTGAAAAGTGGCCAGTCTCATATTTACAAAAATATATGAAAATGGTTCATGGTAAAGTGTGAGTTTCTGGAAAATTGTGAGGCTTTAAAAAGTATTTTGCTTCTGTATATATACCTTGGGAGGCAAATATAGAACATGTGAGAAAAAAAACCCTTAAATTACATATAATTTCTCTCTCTTTTCCAAGACAGGATTTCTCTGTGTGGCTCTGGCTATCATGGAACTCACTCTGTAGGCCAGGCTGGCCTAGAACTCACAGAGATCCGCCTGCCTCTGCCTCCCCAGTACTGGGATTAAAGGCGTGCGCCACCATTACTGGCTACATATAACCTCTTTGGTAAAATTAAGGTAGCAACAAGAATATAATTCTACTCTCTGCTTCTCATCCCTCACACTCTCAAGCAGACATTCTAATAAGGAATCTGCTTTGTTCCTGGTAAAGTTGATCTGAGAACTGTGGCCTGGACCTGAAGTAGGACTGAGTCATTCTGCCTCCCACCTCACCTTGAAGCAACCAGCTGGCTGCTGTTTCTCCAGCCTGGAGGAGGCACAGTCCTCTAGGCTTTGACCCAAGTAGAATAGACTGCCAGAGAATATTCTCCAGGCCAACCCCTCAGGGGTGAAAGTTCCATGCTGGTGTGTTAGCAAAGAGAAGGTTCTTGCTCTGTTTGAGGGGTAAGGAAAGGTCTAGAAATCCCAGATACTGGACCAGCAGTAACCTTTGGCTGTTTCCAAGAGCTTAAGCCATTCCTTGTCAATGGCCATGCTCAGGGATGGGGTTGGGACAAGGGCTCTTCATATTTTTAAAGGGATGACAGTCGTTGTTTAAGTTGATATTTTATGTGCTGAATATTGCCAGACACTACTCTTGGCGCTGAGAACATACTGTGAATGGAATAGGAGGCTTTTTTGTTTTCATGAAGTATGTATCAATGGGAATGAACATTTATTAGGTCAACAGATGTATAATCTGTTTGTGCTTTATTTATATATTTGTTTACAGTTATTTATATATTACCATATAAATGCTATGAAAAAGCATAAATAATAGTAAAGAGATAAAGTGGTAGGTGGCAATGTTTTAGGTAGACTGAATAGGGAAATTTCTTTTACTCTTTTAATATTTTATTTAAAAAATTTATTTGTATTATTTTCATTTTATAATGTGTGGGTATGTATGTATTTATGCATGTATGTGTGTATATGAAAGTCATGCATAACATGAATTGCTAAATGGTCTTATTAATAAAAAACTCGGACTCAGATATTGGGGTGAAAACTGAAAGATCAGAGGGATAAGATAAGCCTGCCACAAGTTCTTACCATTAGGAAATCCTCAGCCTAAGAGAGCTACTTCCTGTATACTCACACCTATATACCTTTCTGTGCCCTGCCATCTTACTTCCTCTCTCCACCCAGCTACATTACTTCCTCTTTCCACCCAGCTCTATCATTTCCTGTCTGTCTGTACAGACTTCCAGACCTCTGTGGTCAACTAGTGCTGGGATTAAATGAGTGTGCCACCATGCTTGGCTTTGTTGCCATTGTGACCTTGAACTCACAGAGATTCAGATGAATCTCTGCCTCCTGAATGCTAGCATTAAAGGTGCATGCTACCATTATGATTAATATAGTGGCTGGCTTTTTCCTCAGATCCCCAGGCAAGCTTTATTTGTTAGAGCACAAATAAAATATCACCACAATCATGTGTGTGTAAAGGTGCTTGAGGAGGCCAGAAGGGGGAGCTGGATTCCCTGGAGCTGGAGTTATAACAGGAGATAGTGAATCACTGGATGTGGGTGCTGAGAACTGAACTCAGTTCCTCTGGAGAAGTAAGCACTGTTTCCTGCTGCACCATCTCTCTAGACCCTTTTTTTAGTTTCTCTGGGGAGATGGAATTTCATGATGTTACCAAGTTGCTCAGGCTTGCCTTGAACTGAGATACTCCGGCTTTACTTCCCTAACAGTTGGGACTACAAGCTACTACTAGATCTAGTTGGGAAACACTGTGTGTGTGTGCGTGAGTGTGCGTGTGCGTGCATGCGTGCGTGCGTGCGTGCGTGCGTGCGTGTGTGTGTGTGTGTGTGTGTGTTGGGGATCACATCACATGCCATCCACTAGGCATGTTGGGTATAATACCCACGGTTTCATCCTTGCAAGATATGTGCTGTACCAACAAGCTATGTTCCCAGATCTAAAATACTCTGTTTATGTGACAATTGAGTAAAGATCAGAATGAAGCAAGAGGTAGGGTTGGGGAGTAAAAGGTTGGGATGGATTCATGTGGATAAAGGGGAAGAACATTCTAGGATAAAAGAAGGATTGATAAAAATTCTGGCTAGCTTGGGGTGGGGAGTGTGGTAAGGAGGGAACGGGAAGTGTAATGAATGTTTGGGGCAACAGAAAGGAGCCCATTGTAGCAGGAGTGGAATGTGCATGGGCAGAGTTATAAATGGATGCGTCCTGTCCCTACCGCCTGTTTCCAAATACACAGTAGTTGCTTCCTAAATTATCACACAGAGGCTTATAGCAATTGTAAATGCTTTGCTGATAGCTCAGGCTTGTTGCTAGCTAACTCTTACACTTAAATTGACCCATATTTCTTGTCTATGTTTAGCCATGTGGCTTGGTACCTTTTCTCAGTACAACATTCTCTTCTTGCTTCTCTGTGTTTGCCGTGACTCTCTGACTCTGCCCTTCCTCTTCCCAGAATTCTCCTGGTCTGGCTCTCAAACTTAATCTCTTCCTGCCCAGCTATTGGCCAATCAGCTTTTTATTAGCAAATGAGAGTAATACATTCACAGTGTACAGAAGGATTATCCCACAGCACAGAGTAAGAGATGTGGGTGGAGTGGGAGCTGGGACCGTGTGCGCTGAGTAGCCTAGGGTCCAGGCAAGGGTTCTGGGTTGTATTCTGGTTAGGGGTGGGAGCCATTGTATTCTGAGTAGAGGGCTGAGGATTAGTTCTCCAAGGCAGCCTTTCTCTGACTAGAGTGGATAGCGTGGGGGATTGACTCAGGTTATTGTTTCTTTATTCATGTATGTGCTTATGTGTGTTTAAAAATAGGACTAGGAAACTATTAACACATTTATGGTGAACTTTAGTGTGTTCGAGCACAAGAGAAAAGTTATTTGAATCTTAGGTTTACAAGAAAAATGTAGCAAAAACCTCACCTTCTGAACAATGGAATGTCTCCGTTTTTGTAAATTAAGGTAATTATTGGTGTGCCAGGTCACAAATACTTTTGTTGCTAATGTTTCCATAGTTGCACAGAATGTCATCAGACAAAAGAAACGCTCCCTGGCCTCAAAGCCTCAGCTCACCGTCTCTCCGTTCAGTGAAAAGGTGAGTGTGGGGACCTAGGGTGTGTTTTGAGGCCTGGGTCCCTTTCTTCTGGGAAGTCTTTGGTGTATAAAGACACACAAAGTGCTCTTGCCCCATGACTTCTTAGGGATGAAAGTAGGAACGTCTCAGTTCTCAAAGGCAAAAGCTGCCTCTAGAAATGTCGTTTTTATATTTCAACATATGTGTGCGTCGCATGATGCCTTTAAAGCAATGGTGAGCTTCTGTGCTGCTGCGGATAATGGGTGGGTTAAAGGTTTTATATGGTCGGGGGGCAATTAGGATGAATATTAAAAAGGAACTTTGAAGGAGCAGGGAAGGTGGGAGTAAGAATGAAAGTTAAAATCCGAAGTATTAGCTTCCATATATATTCTCTAGAGAACCTGGGCTTCTGGTATAGCCAGCTATTGAAATTTCATCTGGGAGAGAGAGGTAGGGCAGGCCTGACCCTGGGGATGTCTGTCTATGGAGCATATGCCAATAGTGTGTGTGTGTGTGTGTGTGTGTGCGCATGTTTGTATATATGGATTCTGAGAAGCACTGTGTTTCCAAACAGCCTTTTTTGGGTGTGTGTGTGTTGTGGGCTGTGACTCCACAGTGTGCAGTGTAGACTCTCTGAAGGAGTGACCTAGAGTGAGAATCTGGGAATGGGAAGGGAAGTCTGTGCATGGGCGGTGGCCCCCCCCCCCCCCCCCCCCCCCCCCCCCGCGCGCCTTTCAGGCCTGACTTAGAGCAAGTGCTGCCTGGATGGCAGAAACCCAGGTGTTCCACTGCTTGCTCACTAGGCTATGCTGTTTTGACTTTTCCCTTTCTCATTTTAGGTCTTCAACTATGTGATGGCTATTCTTGATCTGTCTATTTTTCGGACTCAAATCGTACTAGAAAGCTTGGTAACGGACCTGAAAAAGAAAATCCCAGCTTTAAACTTCAGCCCATTGGGACCCAGTGGGAAAATCTCCGTGCAAGGTTCATTTCTGGCTATCATGAAGCTCAAACAGGCTTTGATAGCAAAAGCCATCTCCGCTTCAGAAAGCAACAGGAAGGAGGATGCCGGCAAGAGGAGAAATCACAGTAGACAGAACCCTGGAGGCGTCCTACAGGGCAGGGAGACCTCTGCAGCGGCACTTGGGACCTCTGTACCTGAGTCTGCCAGAAGCCAAGCGACGCTTGTGCTTGATACAGATGTTTTCCTTTACCTGAAACACAAGTGTGAGTTGTATGAACTAACACTGAACAAATACCGGATCCTGTGTCAGGAGAGCGTGGATGGTGACGTCACCACCATTTGTCTGCAAGATGCTCACGGTGGGTCTCGCCCTAGCGGCATCAGACACGTGAAGGAGCTCATTGAGGAGTGGGCCCAGGGGCTCCACCTTGAGCTCAGAAAAGAGACACTGGTTTTGGAAGGAAGGGGAGAGAGAGAGAAAAGAAAGATTAAGCAGGCTTGTGAACAGCTGCGTTACAGATATCTTGGAGTTTTGGTTAATCCTCACCACACACATATCGACATTATAGGACCTTCATCCGACACGTTCCTGTTTAAGACAGAGCTCATGAAATCCGCAGGGTAAAAGGTCACCTGAGGTCTCAGCCACAGTTGTCATGGTCGCTTTCTACCTAACTGAGAAGTGACTGTGCTTGCCCCTCATTTCATCCAGATTTTATTGTGTGTATCATTGTCTTCATGTTATAGGAGAAGAAGGTAGGATTTAGGGAAATTAAAATACTATCCAAAGTTACCCAGCTGACAAGGAATGGGCCTGGCATTGAATACAAAAATAGTAAGTACCTAAATCAAACTGAAAAACAAAACAACAACAACAACAACAACAAAAAAAACCCTCACTAAACTTGGAAGAAATCTCACTTTTCCTGCAACTCCAAATTATTAGGAAAAGAAGTTTTTCCGCTGACAGAGGTTTGTATGATTACCGTGCTGTTGCTAAGTTCTCAGGGTTTGTATTTACTCCCCACAGCATTAGAATGTTGCCTAGGGTCACTTGGGAAAGTGGTGGTTCTGTTAGAATTGTAAGGAATCTTTGGAGAAATTTGTGTGCTTGCTATTGTAGACAATTCTTGTTTTACAACGGTATGCCAGTCAGATACGTGTTGTAATTTCAAAACATGGTGAGTCAAAAAAGTGCCTTTAACCCATGTAACTTGCAGAACATCCTTACTTTGCTACACTGTCTGTGGCAGAGAAATGACTCCTTACCCTGGCTGCTGCGCTGATTGACAGCTAGAGCTCACCGTTGCTGCTCAGCATTGCTAGAGAGCATTGCGTGGTGCGTCACTAGCCTGGAAAAGATTGAGTGTCTGAAGTACTGACCATGTACTCCTTTTGCACCATAATAAAGTAAAACTTACAGTAATATTAAATTGTGAGTTGAACCATCATTGAGCCAAGCAAGGATCATCTGCATTCTGAGCATCTGTGATCTTATTCCTCAAATGCTGTTACTTGAACAGCACGATAATAAAGACAAAGAAAGAAAAGCTGTAGTGATTTGTTTCCAGGTCTATGATTCCCTTGAAGTTAGCCCCAGAGTAAGGCAATTTTGCATAATGGAGCTCTGCAGAGCTCATCTTGGTGTAATAAATAATAGAACTGTATCTGTTCCTCTTAAGGTGGACAAACATGATTATGATTATTTTAACTATCAGTAGAGCATACAACAAAATCGATTTTGTCCTTATTTTCCTTTGCCATCTAAATCCCAAATGTTTAAATCATTTCTGTTTCCCTACAATATTTCTGACACCAAAATGCAGACAACAATTCCTAAACTTGACAAATGAGACTATGTCAGTCTGAACAAGATTTGTGCCTCAGAGGACGTGATCAATCAAGTGAAAGAATGCTTTCATTTGTTCGGACTGCTGTAAAAGGTTTTGCAGGATGATCTAAACAATAGGCATTTTTCACAGTTCTCAAGACTGGAGTCAAGATCAGGGTGCAGCCATGGTTGGGCCATGATAAGGGCCCTATTCCTGGGAGAATGCAAGAACGCTCCTCCATCTCTTAGAACATTAATTCCATCAGGAGGGCTCTTCTTCATGACTCAGTCACTCCCCTCAAGGCCCCGCCTCCAAATACCCTCAGTCACTCCCCTCAAGGCCCCGTCTCCAAATACTGTCTGTGTTAAGTTCCTGTGGCTGTGACAAAATGCCTGAGTAAATTCGCAGGAAGGAAAGATACAATGTGGCTTACAATTTCAGTCCATGGCTACTTGACCCCATAGCTGGGCTTGTGCCAAGGCACCCTTGTGGTGAGGAGGGGATGGCAGAACTAGGATGCTTGCCTCATGGCAGCTGGGAAGCCAAAGGAGACAGGAGAGGTTTAGGGACAGCATTACTCTCCACTCTTCAAAGAACATCACCACTGACTCCACCTAGGTCCTACCTTCTGATAGTCCACTCAGTTATGAGCTCATCAGCTGATCTGTGTTGACAATAGCACACTTAGGAGCTGTCCATCGCACTCTCAGCTGGGGACCACGCCGTCCACATAGGAGTTTCCGGGAGTATTTTACAACCAAACCATAACATCACGTTGGGATTAGAATTTTTAACATACGAGTTCTTAAGAGGACAAATATTCAGCCTCTAGTAGTCAACCCTGGACCTCAGGAATTTATTTCCTTGTCAAGAGCCAAATGTTTATTCTAGGATTGGAGAGATGGTTTTTGGGGTAAAGGCACCTGCTGTTCAGCCTGATGACCAGAGTTTGATCCCTGGGACACATGGTACATGCATGCACATGGACGGGACACACACACACACACACACACACACACACACACACACACACACACACACAATTTAAAAAACAAAACCCATGGTGGTTTAAATGAGAAATGATGTCCTCAGTGGATGGCACTGTTAGGGAAGGTGGTGGAGCCTTGGAGCCTTGCTGGAGGAAGTATGTCACTGGGGGTGGACATTGAGAGTATACAGCCTCTTCTACTTCCAGTTTGCTCTCTGTGCTTCCTGCTTTTGGTTGAAGGTATCTCTCAACTCCCAGCACATGACCCATGCTTGCTCCATCACTGCCATGCCTCCTGGACAGCACCAACTCCCCCTCTGGTACTTTAAGCCCAAATGAACCCTTTCTCCTGTAAGTTGATTTTGGTCATGATGTTCTAGAAGAGTAACAGAAAAGTAACTAATTGCCCCCAGATCCACACGTATTCCATCTCAACAGCTCCAGAGATTTTAACTGCAATATCTTAAGATGCTTCCAACCTCATTGAAATCTGACAGCAGTGAGATTTGTGTAATTGTGTTGTGTCAAAATTCCTTTCTAGCTATGAATTTGGGAAACCAAAGATGTTTCATGCTTCCAAAATGAGAGGAATAAGAAAAGCATTCCCATTCCAAAAGGTAAAAATAGGAGATGAGGAAGAGGCACTAGGTCCTAAGAAATGTAAAGGAAGCTGCTTGAATACAGTCTTCAGTTCACTGCTCTGCCTTCCTGGCCCATGGGGCCAGCAGCAACAAATCTCACCAGACAGCAAATAGCCAGTCCTTTGACTTCAGATCCCCAGCCTCCAGAAGTGTGAGCAACAAATGTCTTTATTAGTAAGTGACCTAGTCTCTAACATTTGTTATAGTAGTCTGAGCAAGCTGAGAGAGGCAGAGAGGAGTGGTTTACCTACCAGTCCAGGAATAGCAAGGGTTTCCAGGAGTCACCTGGAGCTGTGAATGGTAAGATGAATTCCTCTGGTGTGGAATATTCCTTTACACTGTGTGACTATATGTCACTGTGATTGGTTTAATAAAGAAGCTGACTGGCCAGTAGCTGGACAGGATAAGGCTAAGCATAAAAGCCAAATTGAGGATGCTGGGAAGAAGAAGGGGGGAGTCAGGAGTCTCTAGCAGAGACAAGGAGAAGCAAGATGGGCATGCTGTATTGAGAAAAGGCACCAAGTCACGTGGCAAAGCATAGACAAGAAATATGGGTTAATTTAATTGTAAGAACTAGCTAGTAACAAACCTGAGCTATTGGCTGATCATTTATAATTGATATCAAGCCTCTGTGTGGTTACTTGGGAGTGGCTTGTGGGACAGAAACTTCTGCCTATACCCTGGCCCTGAGAACATACCAATTCTAGGCCTCTAAGTTCCAGACAGCTAGAGAAAGGACTCTTTGTTTTAAATCATCATTTGTGGTAGCTTGCCACATCCAACACAGGAAATGAGTAGACTCAACTTTCTTTTAAAAAAACGTTGGTGAGAGCCCCCATCCTTGCAGATGGTTTTGGGTGTGGGCCCTTGTTTTTCTTACAAGTTTTCTTACTCTGTTCTCCCCAGGGTATATCAGAACACATGGTACAGACTCAGTATTCTGCAAACACTTAGGAAGCATTTGAACAAGTTTTATGATCCATGTACATTTACGCAGGGCTATGATGACTGATTGTGGTTGTCAACTCAACTGCATCTAGAATCAACTAAAACCAAAACAGCTGTGCACACCTGTGGAGGATTTGATTGGATTATTTGAGGTCAGAAGACCATACCCTAAATCTGGCCGCACCTGGTGGCAGCCCACAGAAGACATGGAGAAGGAAGCTTTTGCTTTTTGCCTGCTTCTCCTCACTGGCAATTTCATCTCTCCTATTTCTGATGCATTCCATTAATTAGCGTTAGAACCTACTTCTTAGGGATTCCAAGGTAGACTGAAGGCTGACAGCTCTCTCTCTGCCTTCTACTTTTGGATAAGGATGTGAGCTAATTACCAACCCAGTGCCATGCCTGTCTGCCTGCTGCCATGCTCCCCATCATACTGGTCTAACCTCTGCAACTGTGTGCCCTAAATTAAATGTTTTTTATAAGTTGCCTTGGTTATGGTGCTTTGTTATGGCAACAGAAAAGTAACTAAGACAAGGACTCTGCCCTTAGTGTCTGATAAACCTGTGCTCAGTGAGCCAGGAGTATTCTAGGTTTTTTTTTAATCATGTAGTGTGTTCTCTCTTGTCAATGCAATATTAATATTGATTTTTTTTTTTACTTTCTTATTAGAACAGGTCTGTATTTCCTATTTACCTTATTTTCTCCAATGCAGAGAATTCTCCCTGGCAAGACAATTGAGAGTAAAAGGATGTCCTCGTCTTTCTGTCCTTGTCAAGCTGGTTGGTCCGTGCCTACTGCTGTGGCCAGGCACCAGACATGTTCTCTGGACTTACCTGTCTCTAGACTCAGGTTCCCAGGAGACTTGCCGAGTCTGTTTCCTCTGGCATTTGGTTGTAGTCATCTGTAAGAGCTAGTCAGGAACCCATGCTGTCTGTGAATAGTCTACCCGTCAGTGCCTGAGATGTTAAAACGTTTGCATCTGTAGAAAATCCTCTAGAGCATGTATAGTGTGGCAAGAGTGCCCCGCAGTTAACTTCTTTCGCATCATTCTGGTAAAGTCAGAGGGCAGGATATGCCTCCCCTTGTTATTTTAAGTGAAGTACAGCACAAGAGGAAAGGGGGTAGTCAGTGTTGCACAGATCCAGTCAGTGCTGAGATGCTAACTTAAAGCAAAGCTGTCCAGGACATACTTTACTACAAGCATCTTTTGAGGCGTTCCTACAAACCTGTTTCAAATAATGGCTAAGTATTTTCAGGCCTGTGTATGAGAGTGGAGAAGAACAGCTTGCTTCTGATGGGTAATTATTGAAAATACCTTTCTTCATTTTCCCTGAGAACTGCCTTTTAGAGTGAAAATCCCACATATTCCTTCCCATGTTCCTTAAGTTGCCACGCATTTGGATTCTGTCCCTGGATCACCCCTTTCCCCATGCTCTATGCATTACCCTTTACTTTTGAGTAAAGCTTCCTTGTATCTTTTGCAGTCTGCGTGCACCTTTATTCATAAGTTCCTTGCAAAAGATGTGGTGTTGGTTTTAGTGTCAACTTGCCACAAATTAAACATCACCTGGGTAGGGATCATAACATGAAGAATTGAAGACCACATGAGAAAAGGAAGAAACAAAGTGCTAAAGAGGCCCACAGAAATCCACAAAGATACCCCCACAAAAGACTGCTGGCAATGGTCGAGAGACAGCTGGGACTGACCTACTCTGGTGATGGGATGGCCAAACACCCTAATAGTTGTGCCAGAAACCCCATCCAAGGACTGAGGAATCTGGATGCAGACATCCACAGCTAGGCCCCAGGTGGAGCGCTGGGAGTCTAATTAGCGAGAAAGAGGAGGGTTTATATGAGCGACAGATGTTGAAACCAAGGTTGGATAAGGCACAGGGACAAATACCCAAACGAATGGAAACACATGAACTATGAACCAAAGGCTGAGGGGCCCCCAACTGGATCAGGCCCTCTGAATAGGTGAGACAGTTGATTGGCTTGATCTGTTTGGGAGGCATCTAGGCAGTGGTACCAGGTCCTGGGCTCATTGCATGAGTTAGCTGTTTGAAAACTGGGACTTATGCAGGGACGCTTGGCTCAATCTGGGAGGAGGGGACTGGACCTGCCTGGACTGAGTCTACCAGGTTGATCTCAGTCCTCGGGGGAGGCTTTGCCCTGACTGAGGTGGGAATGGGGGGTGGGCTGGGGGGAAGGGGATGGGGGCAGGAAGGGGGAGAACAAGGGAATCTGTGGCTGCTATGTAGAACTGAATGGTATTGTAAAATAAAATAAAATAAAAAAAAATAACATGAAAAATTGTCCAGATTACCTTGCCCGATGTGGGAAGACTACCCCAAATATGGAAGATTACTCACCTTTTGCTCATTTGGCCTTCTCTCTTGCTGCCAAGGCTAAGAGAACACTGCAGAAGTGGCAGTGGGAAGATAGTAAGATCCAGAGGTCGGGAATACTGGGGTAAACAGTGTGTTCTGGACACAACAGAATTGCTGCACCCAGGAGCTCATGGCAGCTGTGGTTGTCTGCGCAGAATCAAGGCAGCCAACGTTCCAGCCCTGATGGGCAGGGGGCTCATGAGCTCCTACTCCTGACTGGGGTGGTTAATAGGTGATGGTTTTTAGGGGAGGGAGAATCAGTTTCTTTCAGGGTGTAGTCCCTGGTAGGGTGGCCATGCTTCAATGTATGGCCCCATGTCTGTGCACACATTGGCAGCACAAATTGGATTCAGTGTGGTAGTTTTTAAAAAGGGACATGAAGTTGGGAGGGGGGCATGTGAGGTCTGGAGGGAGAAAGTAGGGGAGTTGAATATGATTGAAATACATTGTGTGAAATCCTCAAAGAATAAATTAAAATAATATGTCTGTCTACCTCCCTCCCTCCCTATCATCTATCCAATCCCTCTATCTATCGGCAGTGGGCCACATGCGTGAGGGTACTCAGGGCCTGGTTATTGTTTCGTGGTGTTTAGATGAAGTAGGAGTTTGGTTACTAAGGAGCACAGCATGGTTGGTTCTGTTTTCTGTATTAGTTTATTTTCTGTTGCTGTGATAAAATACCATGACCAAAAGTGACTTAAGGAAGAAAGAATTTGTTTTGGCATATGGTTCCAGAGGAAGAGTGCATAATGGCCAGGGCATGGCAGGAGGGGGTCTAAGCAGGAAGCTGAGGGATAGATAAATCTTCAACCTCAAATGTGAAGCAGAGAGTGAATGGGAAGCGGGGTGGGGCTGTGAACTCCCAAAGGCCTCCCCCAGCGGTGTGCTTCCTACAACAAAGTTCCCCTTCATAAAGGTTCCAAACAACATTGCCAGTTCTGAGCACTGAGTACTGCCATGATGTATTTCACCTTCCCATGAGCCATAACTGAAGCAGGGATCATTGCATTATAACATAATTTTGATGATGGGTGTCAGAATTCTGTCCTGAAGTTCTCCATGCCTGGAGGAGGAGGGAGGGTCTTCTCTCTAGTCTGAAGATAATAGATGAGTCTACCTTTTAATCCCTGGAAGGAGCTGAGCTCTGGCTTTGTCCCTAAAACAAAACTGATGGTTACCTTAAAGAAGTTACCCCTGGGGTTGAACACAGTGTTCTTCCTCTTTTTTTGTCTAATTAAAAAGGAAGGTTTTAACTTTAACATAGTGAAATTATATACAACAAAAACAGTTACCAAGTAAGAATTATAGTTACAATATCTGGTCCATTTGTATTTGGTAAATTTAGAGAAAATACTTTATTATCTATCTTATCTTTCAGAGTCTAAAGTTTTATACCTAATTTACCTTACATCATAACTAAGGAAAACTTTAAGTTCAATTCTTTAGTCTTTAACTCCATCAAAGACCCCAGAAGGGTATCATGTTACCTAATGACAGGGACATCTGGCTGCCTGGAAAGTTACCCAAAGTTCTTCTGTATCATTGGGGCATCCTTCTTTGGCCTACAGGCTTACTATATTTGACAGACATTTTTGAGAAGCAGGAAATTTTGAAGGACTGTCCAACCTTGTCTTGGCAAAGTTTGGCAGTCACTTTCTTTTGCATCTTGCTGGTCCAGTTTGGATAATATACTGTCATCAATTGAGGCAAGGGCAGTTTCTTTGCCCAAATGACTAGCTTTTGCCACAAAGAAAGCTAACTCCATATGGAGTTTCTTCAATGCTCATCATCTTCTCTGAAGTAAATTTGTGCTGCCAGGAGCAGACATGTCTCAGAGTCAAGAAAAGCCTTATGTTATTAAATATTTTAAACATCATATTCTGTAGGTCTTGGAAGTATTTGAAAGCCATCTATCTAAAATATATCTCTGTATGACCTTGAAAACATACCTAACATGACTCTAAGTTTGATAGTTATGGGTGACTAACTACTAACTTGTATTTCTTAATTATATGTCACATTTTTCAACGAGCTGCATAAGTAGAAAACCCCAAACAAGAGTAGAAACATACATATAATATAACAAAAATAACTTTAAATTTGTGTCAATAAACCAAAATCCATACCAATGTAAAATATTTTGAGATTAATAGTTGTTTTTTGATTAAAGTAGATTCAATTATTTATCCTTTTGTCTCATCATTTCTATATCATATCCCTCTTTTTTCTTTTAGAAAGAGATCTTTGAATTTAACTCCTTTGTTTAGCTTCTTTCCTGACTATGACCAATAATAACTTGTAACCAACCTCCTTTATATGATGACAAACACCCATAAGCCATCTTTTGGGAATGTGGGCATTGTTTTCTCTAGACTGCTTTCTGTTGTTTGGGGGCACTGGCATCTTTGGGGGAACCTTGAGAAAAATCAGGATAATGGTTAATTAAGTCTTGGCTGGAGTAGTCTGTGAGGCTGGACTATCTCAGCCAGCAGCCTTTAAGCTGTTCGCGATGAAGAACTCTGAGAGAACTGTAACAGAGGTGCTCTGAGATGTTAGATCACCTGGGGCATTCATTTTATTGGTGTCTGGTCCCCTTGCTCTGAAAATGCATAAACTTTTAAAGGTAACATACATAACTACATTAATTCAAGTATAGACTGTGTGTTGTACACAAGTTAACCAAAGATGATTTTTTGTTCTATGTTTGAGTAAGTAAAATATACATTACTTGTCTTGTAGTTTTTCTAGCTTTTTTTTTTTTTTTTTTTTTTTAATGTCTGTAGCCAGGATTTTCAAGGGGTCTTCCTTAGTCAAACCTGATCATCTTTAACCTTGAATGAATCCATAGTCTTTTGTTTTCTGTGGGAACAAAAGCACAACCTCCCAAAACAACACATCCTTTGAAGTCAAGATATTTTAAAAATATGTAGGTTGCTTTAATGCCTCTGTAATTCAATGTCTCTTAGCAGCTATTGTTTGTTCATCAGAAATCAAAAAATTCAAAGACAACACAATAACATATAGGATTCAGACTCCGCATGTGTTTTCCATCTTTATGCACCTTTTTTCTTTTATGTTACTTTCCTCCTTTTTGAGAGACTTTACTTGATTATTTTTAAACTATTCTTTTTTCTATGACTGTCTATATCTTTTCTTCCTTTCTCCTCTAGCCTATGTACATTTTTAAACATACTGTAACCGGTTAGAGGTTTCTTTCATCTGAATCTGTCTTTATTGAGCATCAGTAATGTTCTCGGACTGCATGAGATGAATCTTAAGCTGATATATCAGCTACTGGCAGCTCAGCTTAGGGCATGGTGCTAGCTCATGGTTGGTGGCTGGTAGCTGGCTCCACCCCAGCAGGCAGCTGCTGGGAGACATGTTTTTGCACTGAGCCTGGCATGAGACTGTGAGACTAGGAAGCCACATTTGGCTCTATTTTTGTGTGTTTGGAACTTTTTCTTAAGCTTTCTCAGGTTTTATGTGGATATACATGGCTGGACTTTTGGTACCATTTGTAGGCAGATCTTTCTGTCCTACTAGCTTGCTCCCAAATAACCACACAGAGACTTATTATTAATTAAAAATGCTTAGTTGATAGCTTAGGCTTGATACTAACTAGCTCTTACAACTTAAATTAACCTATATTTCTTATCTACGCTCTACCATGTGGTGGGACCTTTTTTCAGCATGACTGGTGACTTTGCCCTGCTTCATTCTAGCGTTCTCTCCGTCTGGCTCTCCCGCCTAACCTCTTTCTGCCTAGCTATTGGTCTGTCAGCCCTTTATTAAACCACTAAGAACAATACATATTCACAGTGTACAAAAGAATTATTCCGCAGCAGCTCTAATCCCTCTTAAGCTCTTAACTGATTTATCCTGTTTCAGTATAGCAGAGCACATGATAAGCTCACATTTTTTCAATTATTTAAATGACCCAGTCTAATCTGGATCAATCTTACTGTGGTGGTTTGAATAAGAATGACCCTATGTTAGTTAGGGTTTCTGTTGCAGTGAAGAGACACTATGACCAGAACAACCCTTATAGAGGAAAACAATTAATTGGGGTGGCTCACTTACAGTTTAGATGTTTAGTCCATCATTGTCATGGTGGGAAGAAAGGTAGCATGCAGGCAGACATGGTACTAGAGAAGGAGATGACAGTTCTTACGTCTTGACTCAAAGGCAACAGGAAGTAGTCTGAGACATTGGACAGCATATATGAGACCTCAAAGCCAGTCTCCACAGTGACACACTTTCTCCAACAGGACCATACTTACTCCAACAAAGCCACACTTCCTAATAGTGCCACTCCCTTTGGGGGCCATTTTCTTTCAAACCACTACAGTCTCCCCATAGGCTCAAATAAGTATGATCTTTTTGGAGGAAGTGTCACTGGGCATGGGCTTTTAGGTTTCAAAAGCTCATGCCAGGCCCAGTCTTACTCTCTGTTGGCCTGCAGATCAGGATGTAGCTACTTTCAGCTACTGTTTCAGAGCCATGATGATAACGGACTCACCCCCTGAAACCGTAAGCAAGTCTTCAACTTAATGCTTTCTTTTATAAGAGTTGCCTTGGTCATGGCATGGTGTCTCTTCATAGCAGTAGAACAGTGACTGAGACACTCACCATTGTAAGGAAGCCTTTCCTGCTGTGCATGGTGATGCACCCCTTTAATCTCAGCACTTGTGGGGGCCAAGACAGGCAGATATCTGTGAGTTTGATGACAGCCTGGTCTATGTAAGTAAGTTCTAGGTTATCTAGGGCTATATACTGAGACCCTGTCTGGAAAAAACCAACCAACCAACCAAACAAACAAACAAACAAACAATAGCAAACCAAACTAAAACAAATAATAAACCAAAGAACAGCAAAAATATTAAATGTTCCAAAAACAAGAAAGCCTTTCCTCAATTAATTAACAAATTAATTGTTACTTTGAGACAAGATCTTGTTATAGGTAGCCCAGACTGGCCCCAAACGCAAAATCCTCTTGTCTCAGCCTTCCCACTAATGGGATTTTAGGCTTGCAAACACAAATAGTTCCCTTCAATCTTGTCCAACTGAGACACGAGCATCAGTTAGCTCAAATGGTTCACCACTTTGTGACCAAATGGGGTCACAGAGAAGCATTAGCACATCAGGTCACTCAGAAACATGGAGTTAGTGATATATGAAGACAGCTGTACTCAAGAGGAGAGCTCTCTGGTCATAAAGATGCCTGCCCCTGGGAGCCAGCTCCCTAGGTATTACAACGAATACTGGTGAATATAGTTAGTGTGAGTCTGCTTTCTTCACTTATAGAACCTACCAGAGCAGTGACGGTCACCAGTCATAGCTGCCTTGATGAGAATGGCAGGCCACTGGAGACAAGCAGGTGAACATGGGAATGACCCCAGGGTGACCTTCTTCTACTCAGCAGATGTCACTAAGGGTTTAGAACCACAGTTTTGTTCTGCAACGCCCTCTGCCATGATGCCTTGCTTTGCTATGAGCTGAAGGTGACAGGGCCAAGCAACTGTGCATGGAAACAGCTGAAGCCATGAGCCAAAGTAAACCTTTCTTCCTCTAACTCAGTTTCTCTCAGGTGTTTTGTTATAGTAATGAAAGCTGACGAATACAGGGAACTATGAGAGGCCATCTCCACTACTACTGTGCATGAAAACACACTCCTGCCAAGAATCAAACTAAAACATGAAGGAGGCCAGGTAGTAGAAAGAGCTGGTGCTTGTTCCTCAATGATGAAGAAGGGGTCAAGGGTCAAACCATCACTTTCTTGTAAAGGAACACCCATACATACCTGGGGCAGCATCATTATAGACAGTACATACTCTCATTGCTGTAGGCAAGGTATGGAAAGAAGTCTTTTTTATTTTTTATTATCTCTCTCTCTCTCTCTCTCTCTCTCTCTCTCTCACACACACACACACACACACACACAAATGAATCAGTTCTTTTCTTTGACTGGGTTCTGGGGATTGAACTCTGGGATTCAGGTTTGTGCAACCTGTTCTTTTATCACTGAGCCATCTTGCTGGTCCAAAAGTCTTCTTAATGTACTCACTGTCTAGTTGAGCCATCATGCCACTGATGGATGGAACAGCATTGTTGACAGAGCAGAACAAGGCACATCAACTGGACTGACTGCACTCAAGAAGTAAAAGTAAACAGTCATGACATCACGGGTTCTAGATAGTTCTTGTTATCAGATATTCTGGGTAGCTTGGGAAGCGTTTCTATTCTCACAGGATTTGGTCTGGGTGTTTTCCCCCCCCATATCTTCTTGCCCTGGGTGCTTTTTTTCATATCTTCTTGTTCTCAAAGAGAAGACTTTAAAAAATATCTTCCTTCCTTCCTTCCTTCCTTCCTTCCTTCCTTCCTTCCTTCCTTCCTTCCTTCCTTCCTTTCTTTCTTTCTTTCTTTCTTTCTTTCTTCTTTCCTTTCTTTCTCTCTCTCTCTCTCCCTCCTTTCCCTTCCTCCTTCCCACTCTCTTTCCTTCCTTCTTTACTTCTCTCTCTCTTTTTCTTTCCTTTTTTTCTCATCCTCCCAGGAAGTGGGCCAGACTGTGGTACCTGGAGGAGACGGGATTAGGATATGCAATAAAATGTCCTTAGACAAAATTACCAGAAAACAAGGTTATGTATTGCTTAGTTTCTTAAAATGTGACCAGAGGCTCATAGGAATCTAACCCTGTGTTTTTTTCCTAGGACTGATGGTTCAGTATTTGCTAATTCAATGTTCTTTGAGACTGCACAGGGCATAAATACAGACGATGGGTTCATAATGTCAGGGAGCCTGAGTCAGCAGACATCATTCTGTAAGGGCCAGACTCCACTTGTTCTCACAGGGACCTCTAGACCCGATTGCTGTTCTCATTTGGCTATGCACTCCCTTGACAAGGGAACCCTGTGCTGTGTCCGATATGTTCTGAGCAGGAGTAACAAAAGATAAGAGGGTAATCTGCAGTTCTCACTCATCTCAGCAGACATCTACCAGCCCCCAACTGACCTTGGAATAATCTGTAGTGAGAATATTTACTGTTTTTGCTCCCATCTCCTCAACACACCACCGAAAAATAAAGCAATCCCACGATAGGCTGTTTCTGGAGATCTGAGCTGATGGAGAGTAATGTGAAGATGGAAAACAGTCACAGGGCTCCTGGAGGTGACAAGTGACTCAGCCCAGACGGCTTCAAGTCAGGTCCGTGCTGGACTGGGGACTGAATTCACACTGAACTGAAACTGTATTGGGTGTGTTGAATCTCAACTTTTGGCGAACGATTCAAAGGTGACAATGTTCTCAACTAGACTTTCTCTTATGCGTTCAAGGGGTCAGTCTTGAAAAGTTGTTACTGCTGAGCCCCTGTGGAAGGGCCTTTGGGTGTTTTCATCTGGTGTCCAGAGATGACGCCATGTTTACCCTTTGCTACTCTTCTTACTACATTGCCTCCTCCCTCTCTTCCTCCTCCTCCTCTTCCTCCTCCTCCACTCCCCCTCCCTCTCCTTTCCCATCATCCCGTTTTCTCTTCTTCCAGAGTTTTGCCATCTAGCCCAAAATGGCCTGAAACTCAAGATCTTCTTGTCTTAGCCTTTCAAGTGTTGGGATTATAGGTGTTCACCACAATGCCTACCTCAATTTCAACACCCCCACACCCAGAAATGTGTTTTTAAAGATAGCTCAGGTATAGTAATTGTGCTGGTTGGTTAATGTTAACCTGACACAAACTAGAGTCATCTGGAAGAGGAAATCTCAACTGAGAAACCACCTCCATCTGATTGGCATGTGGGCATGTCACTAGGGCATTTCTCAGATTAATACTGAAGTGGGAAGGTTCAGCCCACTGTGGGTGGTGTCATCCCTGGGCAGGTGGTCTTGGGCTGTGTAAAAAATCAGGCTGAGTAAGCCAAGGGGAGCAAGTCAGTAAGTCATTCCTCCTTGGCCTCTGCTTCAGTTCCTGCCCCGGCTTCCCTCAATGATGGACTGTGACAGAGAAGTGCAAGCCAAGTAAACCCTTTCCTCCCTGAAGCGGTTTGGTCAATGTTTATTACAGCAACAAGAAGCAAACCAAAACAGTGATGGTGATGATGATAATGATGGTGATGGTGATGGTGATGATGATTTTTGTTTTTTTGAGACGGAGTTTCTCTGTGTAGCCCTGGCTGTCCTGGATCTCACTTTGTAGATCAGGCTGGCCTTGAACTCACAGAGATCAGCCCGCCTCGGCCTCCCAAAGTAATGATTATTTTTAAATACACAGAAAGAAAAAAGTATGCTTTAATGTAGCTATAGCAAAAATGCAAAATTTCCGTATATTCGGAGGTACAGAATTATCCAAGGTAAACAAATGTTTCTGGGTTTGATGTTCTTTTTATTTTCATATCAGTTTTACATTCTATGCAATCAACTGGTGCTCAAAATATGTTAATTCCAACAGCTCATCATTTAAAATACATCATTTCTTTGTTTTTGTTTTTGTTTTTTCGAGACAGGGTTTCTCTGTGTAGCTTTGCGCCTTTTCCTGGAACTTACTTGGTAGCCCAGGCTGGCCTCGAACTCACAGATATCTGCCTGGCTCTGCCTCCTGAGTGCTGGGATTAAAGGCACGCGCCACGTCATTTCTAAGACAAGTTTACACTTCTTTCATTCTGTCTTCTGGTGGTGTGGCCTGGCCTTAAGAATTTTCATAAGCATTTATATGTTTTTCTTTCACATAGCATCTCTCTCCTCTGTTCTTTTGGTGCGCCACGACAAAGGCTGGGAACTTTCCTCACCTTTGGAGTAGGCCTTTTTCACCTTCCCCAACCCAAGCCCAGTGTAGTCACCACCAAGAAGCAGCACTTTGAAGTAAAAGACATCAACACAGTGGCAGTGTCTAGGAAACAGTGGCCCAGGCACTCCAGCATAAACAATGATGATGTCATTTGGAGTGATGGACTGTGACATCCTCCAAGCGAGGGAATAAGCAATTAGCTCTTGACTCTGAACTTGGATTTCTGTCTTGTCTCTCAATATTAAAGAGACTCCCTGCCGAATAGTGCGCTGTAAGGAACGCTCAGCTAAAATGTCACTGAGTGGGAACTTGTTACACCAGGGCTGGTTTTTTATGTTGCAAAACTGCCCTGAGACTCAGAAGCAGTTACAATCTGAAAAAGCGCTAGAGGGCGCCAGACTCCTTCGTGAGGAATTTTTCTTTGTCCTGCAGCACACAGCACCTTTATATCAGCCTGGCAACCTGTGAATTCAGGGATCAGCCCGAGTCCGCAGGCACGATTACACATGCATTAGAAATTTAACAGTCACAGACTTTAGAGGGTAGAGTTACGACCGCACATTAAAATGGACCTAGGAGACCTATTACCTAAGACAATCTATGGACCTTGCTTGAATCATAATGCAAACATCATTCTTAAAATGATGTTTGTGAGACAACCAGGGAAATTTGATCAGGAATAAAAGTTATATTACAGCATTATTGTTTGTTTTATTAGGTGTGGTAATGGTATCTTGGTAATGCTAAAAATTCCTTAACTATTAAAGACAAAAATGTTTACATGAAATTACTTGATGCCAAAATTCATTATAAAATATTTTACAATAAGGGTGGGATGCAGCTCTGTTGTAGAGAGTTGCCTAGTATCTACAATAGTGATGAAGTGTGTGCATCTCTCTTTCTCTTTCTCTCTCTCTCTCTCTGTAGTGGACAATGGAAGACGTAGGTGGATGACATCTTGATAATTGTTAGAACAGGAGTTCACTGTAGCATTTGTTATGCTTTTGTGAGTTTCTAGCAATTTCTACTAAAAGTAAAGATGAAGCCTGGAGAGGTGTGTCAGCTGGCAGGGATGTTTCTAGACAAGTCTCACAATGTGATTGATTCCTGGAACTCACAGGGTAGAAGGAAAGAATCAACTCCTATAAGTAAGTGGTCCTCTGATCTCCACACATGCAGTGTGGTATACACACACACACACACACACACACACACACACTCATGCACACACACATACACATATGGGAGTACACACGTGCACACATATGTGCACACACACACAAAAGGATAAAGATGAAAATATAGTTGGTTCTTTCGATACTTATTTATGCTTTTATTTATTACCATAGAGAGGGGATCTGTATTTCTTAGGTTACAAAGTCAGATATGCAAGAAAATAGTACTTTGTCCTCGTTACTTCAATCCTATTCATTTCTGGTTTGAGCTTCTCTTCTATTAGATGTCAGAAATTAGCATCATTTAAGTCAGTATTTCACTATCAAAAAACTTAATCCAAGAGAGTCTGGAGTATCTCACTTTCTCCCACAACAGAATTGCTGAGTGGAAGTCGGGGCATGGAGCGGATGGTGGGAGTTTGTTGATGGACCTTGTCTGCCACCTTGGGTCAAAAATCTCAAAAGACCTCCTTGATCTTCTCTTGAGTCCTTGCAAGCAACAGCCGCATTGTCTGATGAAAGTCTGCAAGGGCTCCCTTGTCTGCCTCTCCCCGGGATTCCCAAACCTCTTTTGAAATAGGAGCAATACTCAGAAGTTTCCCTTCTGACTTCCTTAGCCCTATTGTTCGGTTATTCCTGATTGGCCAATCCTATGACAGGTGTGACATGGATGACCTTGAGAACTCTAGGATACTTGCGGCTTCCACAGGTCCAATAAGGGAATAATTACTTCTGACCTTCACATCCTGTGACACATCTGGGCTTTGGGTTCAGTTCCCCGAGAGAGGGGCACACACAGGCCCTCTTCTTAAGGGAATATCGATAAGTCTACTATCTCCCCATGAAGCTTGTGGTTTCTGGTCTGTGGGTAGAGAGAGCACCTAACCCTCTACCAACTTACAACATAAACATCTGGTGTCCTTCGGAGCTCTGGCTGCAAGGAAGGTCATGAGCTTAAAGGGATTAGTATGAACAGTCCGTCCGTTAATACAATAATAATGGATGATTACATTGAATAGTTGTAATTAAAAACTTAACATTTCTGTCTGTGCAGAAAGAAACTAGGGAGGCATTAGTGAAGGGCAAAAGTCTAGGGCATAGGCCACTGGTACAGTGTATGCCCAGCATGCACATGGGCCTGGGTTTGCTCCTCAGTACCATACACACAAAAAGTAGTTAGGAAAGCTTTGGGCTGAGAGGCTTCGGCAGACCTCTGTTCTAATTCAGATTCTATGCCTTTTGTACTGGGTATCAGGTACCTTTTTTTTCTTTTGCATCATGTTAGTATTTATAAAGCAGAGTGAATGCACGTTTTGCTTAAACAAGAATATGTATAACAGATACACGGAGAAAATTTGGCCTTTTGTATAAAACCCATACACGACAAGCATTTAAAAAATTATTATTAGCAAAAAGACAACAAGCAGGAAAAGCCTCTTATCTATTTTTTCCACCTGGTTCCTGAGTCTTTCTCCTAAGGCTTCTTAAGCTATTAGCTCAGGCCTTAAAGGGCCGTGTGGGAATCCAGGTGGAGCCCCAGGCGCTGAAGCTGCCACAACTCAGGAAAAATGTTCTCTGGCATCCAGTCCGTGGTCTGCGGAGCTGAAATTCCCCCGGTATTTGAAGAAATAACTGTGGAGCCTTCGTCCCCAGTGTGGCCGTCCTTTATGAGCTGTCAGTGGAAAGGAAACAGATGAAAGGAGGGATTCCTACAGTATCATGTCACCGTGGCCTCAGGAAACAGGGAAAGAAACCCAAACAGTTTATAGTGGATAAACTTCCAGATGCTTATTGTCAAGACCTCTGCTCGGGATAGAAAGAAAATCCAAACTGTGCCATGTCTGACTCCTGCATTGTAAGAAAAAGCCATGCTTCCTTCCTCAGCCCTTCCTGCCTTGATGGCCAGGAGAGAGATAATGGCGGATGGCTGTTCTCTTTCTCCGGGGTATCTTGACAGTGACTCCAGACTAAACGGCAGCTGATTCCTTTCTGTTCATGGGCGTTAGGTTCCAGGCCCCTGGGCAGAGATGTCCAGCTTTGTAATTGGCTTTCTTTTAGATGCAGGATGGTGTCGTGAAGGTACCAAGACCTGGCCTAGCACGAGCAATCCCCGCCTTATACACACGCATGCTCTATATCCAGATGCAATCTTTTAATTAATCATAGGCATTCAGAGTGCTTGACCACATTTTATTGCTGTTAAAGTAAGTTCAGTGAAGAAAATGTCTCATGTTCTTACATCATTTCTTAACAGAAAACTCTCAAGCCAGGATGTCTTACAGTGTGCATTTTGGGGGTCACTGTAAAAGTTTCCTATTATGGCTATAAATCCTGTGATTACATTGGGTACCCTCAGATAATCCAGGTAAGTCCTTCATCACAAGGTTCACAACCTGTTCACTTCTGTAAAGTCCTTTTGCCTAATAAGGTAGCATATTTACAGCCTTCTTAGACTAAGGTGTGGATTCTCTCAGAGCCATTTATTATTCAACCTACCACAGTCCACTTCTGACCACCAAAGATTTATTTCCCTTCCTCATACAGGATATATTCATTCCGTCCTATTTATCTCTGAAAGTCTCAACCCCAAAATCTAAAATGTCATCAATTTTGATCTCAACAGATCTCGATGGCCGTGGCCAATACAGGCCATTCTGAGGCGAGACTCGTCCCATCAATGGATCTATGACACACAAGAAGCACTTGTCTGGTCCTCCTCCACATTGGTGGTGCTGGTGCAGGATAGAGTGCATCCCAGGTCAGGGAAGAGAGAGAGAGAGAGAGAGAGAGAGAGAGAGAGAGAGAGAGAGAGAGAGAGAGAGAGAGAGAAATGTCTCACAATGCTCTCCAAGGGGGAAGGCTTCTTATGACCAAAGACTTCCCACCAGTTCCCATTCTCATTTCTTGAAAGTTCCCCTGAGTCCCAATAGTGTCACAGGATCAGTCTACAGTAGATAGGCTCTGGGGTCATTTTCGATCCAACTGTAACAGTCCCGTTATCCCAAGCTGGCTGTCTTTGCAGCTTCAGCACGAACCGTTTGAGCCTCCTGTGTGTGTCATGAGGATTTACTCCATTAGACGGAAGGGCTCCTCTGAAGTATTTCCTGACTTCCACTGAGAGGTTGAGTGGACCCAGGAGTCATAGGAGTCATCTCTTCAAAGAATCCTCCTGTGGCTGAGCATTCGTTCTGACCTGTTTATTTTTCTTGAAGCACATGAGCAGACAATCCTTTACCCATGTCCGTAGCTTTCTTTTCAGAACACAGTGGCACGAGTCTCCTAATTTCTGTGTCTCTCTTAAAGATCAGAATGGGTTGAGGCCCCAAGTCAACAATGGCTGGCTTCTCTCCCATTCAGCAGTTCTTCTGGCTGCCCACCCTTTTCCTCTTGCATTTTACTATAAGAAGTAAGACACAGGTTACACCTTCAACACTTTGGAATCTCAAGTTCGTATCCCCGTTGATTGCTTAAGGTTTTTCTCTATACAGCTGAAGGACACAGGTCACTGAAAACTTTCTGAGACTACAGAAAAGGATCTTTTCACCTCTCACTCCCAATAACACACTTCCAACTTCTGTGTGAGCCACGTGGGCGGCGCCTTTAATGTCTGTCTGTCCACCAAGGTTTCTTTGTGACAATTTAGGTATTATTTGAGAATGTGTATTTTTTCCATTATATTTCCCATTTCCTTCTGAATCCCCACTTGCAGAATCAATTAATTAAAAAATTCAGTTTAAAAAATGTACCACAGTAACATAAGGTTTTAGTAATAGGGGCGCCCTGAGGATAGGACAATATGTGAGTGTTGCACTCTCTGCATGGTTTTTCTGAAACCTGAAATCACTTAAAAATCTCCTAAATGGGGCTGAAGAGATGGCTCAGTGATGGGGACTCCGATTTTTATGTCCCGTACCATTCAGTAGCCCACACTATCTGTAACTCTAGTGCCTAGGGGTTCAATGCCTCCTCCGGCACTGCACACACATAGTATGCCTTCGTACATCACCTGCAATCAAATAAACTTGAAAAGCTCTTCTAAGATAATAAATCCTTAAAAATCATCATTTGTGACTTAGCTAAATAATAAGTCCAACTGAGGATGGTTAGGACACATGTTGATCTAGTCGTGGGCTCTCCACTGTTCTTGCAGGTAGAGCTGGAAGGAGAGACCGCCCAAGATGGACGCCCTATTTGCTCCTTTTATTTTTTTACTACCAGAGGAAAGGAGGAAAGCTTTTCTTAGCTTTATCTCAGTCATATCAGATCAAAATAATACTTGGACATACTTTAAAGCAGCACGTTTTGGAACATATTCTAGTGTCATACAATGTGCATTTTAAAATCTTTTCTATGGTAATTAATCTTTTCACTATCTTTTATTTCCTCTAACACATTCAGGGCAGAGCATATCATCTTCTAGTGTGGGACTAGGAAAGTACATGTTGGTAGCCAGAAGAAAGTACAGTTCTCTAGGGAGTGTCAGGGACTCCGGTCTGACCTGCATGAAGCTGCGGGCGAAGTCCGTCACTCTGCAAGGGGAAGTCTGATGTGGCTACCTGACATCAGGGGTTGCAGCAAAATCGCTCACAGACGTGTGGGTATGTGTGGGGCTCGGCACAAAGCCTCACAGCATTGGGTTGGATGGCTCTTATAGTCGTTCTTGCCCCCGACACCAATGTAGACGTCTGAGGTGAAGTTACAAGTTCAATTATCTTTATTCTCTCTTTTTTTTTTTTAAAAAAAAAAAACAAAACCAATATTCCCCTATAGTTCCTGGAACATGGCCACAACCTGGCCTCTCACAATGTGTTAGGGATATCAGAATGTTGTGTATAGTATGCCTGTCCTTAGAGTTCCAAATCAATCTCTGTTTTCTTCTCGCTGAAACTCTGACTGGAATCTGACATTTTCAGAGAAGACAAAGCCACCGGCACTGAGGACCTCACCGTTCACTGCCAGCAGCAGAACAGTTAACACCATATATCCAGTCATAGTCCATAAGCACTGTAGGGTTTTCTCATTATGTTCCCCAGCCTTTCCAGCCTCCACCCCTTGCTCAGTCCCAAAGCTAGGTCTTCAGGTATGTTTTACAGAAGCACCTGCCCTCTGGTTCCTAAATCTACATGTATTTTCTATTGCATCGGATTTCTAAAAACTCAGTGATTTAACACAAATTCCTTGCCAGGAGATCAGAAGTGTGAATGGTGTGTCACAAGGCTGCAGTCAAGGTGCTTGTCAGTCAGGGATGTGTTTCCTCCAAGGTCTCCAGGGAGGACCTTCTCAGCTCACAAGAGCTGCTGGAGTTCATTGGTTTGTGTCCTGCTTCCAAGAGCCACACTTCCCGGACCTCTGCTCTCTTTGCCACAGCCCCCTTTCTGAGTTAGAATTCCTATTTCTCTCGTCAGTCTCTAAGGTTCTTTATGGCTGTGGATGGAGCTAGTAGAAGAGCATGTGCCTAGCCTAGCATGCTGGAGGACGGATCTTCATCACCCCAGTAAAGAGAAAAACCATCCTTATGATTACATTGTTCCCACCTGTGTAGTGGAGCATGACTTCTTGGTTTAAAATCCTTTTGCTAATTACAGCTAGAAAGTTTGTTTTGAAAGTAAGGCTTTGTAGTTTTAGGTTCTAGGACTGAGGATATTGTAGCTTGCCTGCCTGCCTGCCTGCCTCCCTCCCTTTCTCCCTCCCTCCCTCCCTCCTTCCCTCCCTCCCTCCTTCCCTCCATCCATTCCTTCCATCACCACATCTCAACAGTCTCAGGTTGGGTTTTCTGGAGTCAGACACTAAAAGTCTGTCTGGGCTGTAAAAACACATCAAGAATTAAGTACTGAGGAAGGAAGCAAAAAATTAACAGTGAAGAACATTGAAGTGTGAGGCAGGCCTGAATACACTTTGGCCACTGCAAGACCAGCTGTGGTCTGAATTGTTTGGTCTTGAGACACACGTTGAAGTGTCTGTTCCCATGCTGTGCTCAGTCACTGGAGGGAGATGCTGGGTATAACCTGGCAGCTTTCTGTAGACAAGGCAGATGCTGATGGAGTCTGTGGTTGGAGATGTGCTGCTGACTGCAGCCAGGAGGAAGCCCTTTCTTGAAGGAGGATCTGTACTGTGCATCTTTGTGTTTAGGACACATAGGTCACTTGAATGAGTACTGATACTTCTGTGACCTTTGATTGTTTGGCTGGAAGCTGTTGGACCAGCTCAAATCCTGCAAAAATCATGGTAGAATTTTCATGGCCTTTATGATCTTTCTAATAGCTCAGGACAGAACTCAGCTGGATTCTTGGTACCGAAAGCTATCTTGGAAGTTTCTGTGCAAGAGTTAGGTTGTTAGAAGGAGTCTAATTGGTTCAAGGCATAGTCATGACCCGTCTCTCTCACGAGTACTCATTGAGTGTGTAACTGAGGAATAAAGAGCTTGCCTGGAGTGTATAGACCCTGGATAAAAAATTGTCAACTTCCATGCCAATATTCACCACCATCATCATCATCCAATTAAACATTGATATTATGTATTGAATATTGGCTAGTCTGTACTAAGTATTTTGCATATAGCATCTTATATCTCATTTCAGTATGCTGAAACAGTTCCGGGAGTTGTTGGTATGGGGCCAGTGAGAGGGAGTATCCATGTTCTCCCATGTCCCCAGTGCTTCTTCCTCGGATGTGACATCGCAGCTCAGTAGCGACATAGTGAGCAGCATCCATTTTGCCCCAGAGCCTGACATGTAACCTATGATGTGATATGCTACCTTACAGCATGGGGTTCAATTGTCTGAGTTCTAGAACATAGTTTAAACAACTCACCCCAACACCAGCATGTCCTAGTATCTTTTGAGGGTGGGCACATTCTTATCTTTAAAAAAATGTAGAATTGGAGGGGGGGAGATGGCTCAGTGGGAAATGTGCTTGCCACATATGCACAAAGACCCAAGTTTGATGGCCAGCATCCATAGAAGAAATCCAGGTGTGATGGTGTGCAGCTGTAATCCCAGCGTTGGGATTCAGTATGGTGAAACAGTTCAGGAAGCTGGATCTGTGGGCTCACTGACTAGCTTCCAATTGGTGAGCTCGGGGCCAATGAGAGATCCTGTCTCAAAACAGACAGACAGACAGACAGACAGACAACTGATCAACCAAACAAGCCAAGGAAGGCAGAATGTGAGAAATGAATGACCCCTGAAGTTCTCTGGTCTCCACATGTGCATAGGTACCCACGTGTGTAGAATTGGTAGCTTGTGCTTATAATTGCAGCATTCAAGAAGCTGAGGCAGACTTGAGTTGCCATGAGTTGAAGGCTATAGACTGGCTACATGTAAGACCAGCAAACTACTACTACTACTACTACTACTACTACTACTATTACTACTACTACAATGCGGATTGTGATTTGTGCCTTTTTCTTAGGAGGGCTAGGGCCCAAGGGAAGGACAGATCTGACATGCTGTCTGTATCACTGAAGCCTAATTGCAATTTAAAAGTGCCAAGTGAGACCCTTAGCCAGGAAGCTGTACGAAAACATGACCCTCCCAGGCTTCTCCGATGCTGCGAGTTTGCGTGTGTGAGTGTATTTTGTCTCTGCTCAGTATTTTCAGTGAGGACAAAACAAGCCATCCAATCCGACACAGAAATGAAAAGCTGTTTGCAGACGTGCTTGAGTTTTATGTATGGTGTGGTGTCTTTTTAAAGTTTTGGGCTTAGCTATGAAAATCTGTTCCACTTTTGTGAAACTAAACATCTTGCCTCCTTGTAAACTATGGTGGCATATCTGTGGGAGACATCAAACCTTCTCATTTTGTAATTTTGGACTCAAGTTTCTAGGCCACGTGTTTGAAGTCTCCTGCATGATTACAGACTGCGTGCATAATTTCTCCACGGCTCTACCCTCTTCTGAATTTTGAAAAGTAATCAGACATGCATCCACGCACACAAGCTTTTAGGCTCTAGGCATGTGTACACTGTCCATTTCTTCTAGTCAGGATTTTGTATTTTCTCTTGGCAAGAAAACTCAAGAGGGCAGCTTTCTTATAGAAATCAGATTATTTAGCTCAATCATCAAGTCGGTCCTCAAGAGAGAAAGTGGGCACAAGTAACTCTTGCTCTGTCCTGTGGGGGTAAGTCTAGAACATGGTGGGTACTGTGACAAAACCCCTTGTCCATGGCCTTTCTGAGTTTAGGCTGTTGCTACATGTGCCCTGTATCAGATTGCTGCTTCTGCTGGAACAAATTTCCACCGATCACTGGTTTCTAATGACACAGATAGATGTCCAAAATGTGCCCTGGGAACCAAAACCAAGGTGCTGGTTCCTTGTAGACAATCCAGGGCATCCTTGTCTTGCTCAGCTTCTGCAGGCCACTTGTTTCCTTTAGCATATGGCTGCTGATCGGCCACTCTGACCTCAGCTCCCATTGTCTTGTTTCTCCTTTCTGTTTCTCCCCGACTCTGTTTCTCCCTTCTGTTTCTCTCCGACTTTGTTTCTTCCTGACTCTGTTTCTCCCTGACTCTGTTTCTCTCCGACTCTGGCCCTCTGTGTTTCCCTTCTGCTTCACTTCATGGGTTATATCGGATGCACCTGGGTAAGCCAAAAGAGTTTCCCAGGTTCAAGACCCTTAATAGAAGCACAAAGCTAAAGTCTTTTTGCCATGCATGGCCACATAATTATAGACCCCAGACCTCAGAATCAGGTTTTAATACTTGCTGTGTACCTCTATAGCAAGAACCTCATAGGCTACATAATTTAGAAAGAAAAGAAATGTATTTTTCAGAGTTCTGGAGGTTGGGAAGGCCAAGGTCAGGGCATCAGTAGGTTAGAGTCTGCTCTATCTGCTGGCAAGTTAGTGCCTTAAATGCTGCATCCTCCGGTGGGAGGAATACCACATCCTCACATAGCAGAGGAGCAGAAGGGAGGCACCTACCCACCTACCCTTTTATGGTGGCATTGCTCCACTGACCCAGATGTCTCCAATAGGCCCCACCTCCCAAACCATTGCACTCATGATTAGCGATTAAGCTTCTAACACATGAATTTTGTAGGAACTAAACATACAGCATAGCAGATAAGGACTTCTTTGGTGTGCTGCTTACTTATCCTACCCGTACCTGTTTGCAGCACACCTCCCCGCACCTGTTTGCAGCATACCTCCCAGCTAAACTGGCTTTTCCAGATGACTTTGTAGCCATCCTCCTTCCCGCACCAGGTTCACACTTACTGGAATGCTTTGTCAAGCCACCTGCTTTTAGAACCACCTCTTCTTTACAATGTTAGTCCTCATTCCTTCCTTGCATTTACCTTCTGCTTTGCTGTATCTGCTTAAACGTAGCCCCCACGTCCATTCTTTCATTGGGAGGGTCTGCTCTCCACTTACTCCTGAATCTTGTTCATTTCCCAAAGTTTATGATCAGGTCTTGCCTCTGATCTGAGACTCCCCTGGTAACTCTTCTTATTTTGTTTAATTCTTCATGATTGTCTAAAGTAATGGTTCTCAACCTGTGGGTTGCAACCCCAGGTCAAGTGACCTGTCATAGGGGTTGACTAAGACCACCAGAAAACACAGATATTTACATTAAAATTCATAACAGTAGCAAAATGACAGTTATGAAGTAGCAATGAAAATAATTTTATGGTTGGGGGTCACCACAACATGAGGAGCTGTATTAAAGGGTTGCAGCATTAGGAAGGTTGAGAACCACTGGTCTAAAGCATTCATTATTTTTGCACACCACTTGTGTCCATATTTATATAGAATATGTATTTCTGATACTTGCTTCCTTATTTTGACCATAAGCTTTTGGAAGCAGTCTGTTTATTCTGAACATTGAATCACCCTTGACCTGGTGCAATTGGTAATAACATGGAAGTATTTGTTCATTGTCTTGTTTAGAGCTGACTTTTGTTAGGCTTGTGTTTTCAGAAATGTCCACCTAGAATACAATAAATAGAGACTAGTCTACCATCTACTGAAGAAGCAATAGGAAAAGCCTTTTTCCACTTTATAGTCTAATATCTCCATGTTGTGTGACTTTTCCTGTAGAGGCACGGAGACATGTCTCTTCACCTTAGATAAGAAACTGATGGTAGATTAAAGAAATTATTCCCCTCCTACATCTAGCTTGGCAAAGCAGTGGATTTATTGGGTTTATTTATAGGAACAAGGGGGAGGAGTTATTTACAGAAGCAGGGATGATTCAAAGGCAGGTGCCTCTTGGGAAAGCCTACTCCAGCATGGGTGATGACTCCTCTGAGATGCATCCCTGGAGCCTCCTGAACAACTTGTAAGTAACTCTTGGGGAATGGCTGCTTTTCCTTAACAATTGCCTGTTGCTTCTAGAACTTTGAAGGGACCCTTGTGAATCCTGTCATTTTCTGAGTTTCCTGAGCCTGGAAAGTTTTGTGAGCTTCCTGAGTCCTACAAGTTCCACGAGTTACCTGAGTCCTGTAAGTTCCATGAACTTCCTGAGTCCTGTGAATTCCATGAGCTTCCTGAGTCCTGTAAATTTTGTGAGCATCTTAAGCCTGTGAGCCTGCCTCTGTACTCCAGGAGGGAATATTTCAATTTGGAAGCAATATTTATACAACCCCCAATCAATTGGCATCTCGATTTCTGTGATGCTTTGTATTTCTATCCCAACTCAACCAGCACTGGGGTAAGAGTTCTGTGCCATGCAGTCCCTGCTCTATAAAGATGCCTTTCTTTTGATGTATGATGCTTAGGAGGATTCTGCCACTTTTCTGGATCAGGTGGTTGGTACCCGGCCCTCAGAAGCTGTTGTGTTGTCCTTGGAGTGAGCCATTCATGTAGGTCAGTTGTAATGATATAAACTTAGAAGAACAGAGCACATGGCTTTTGTGTTTCCTTCCTCTAATTGTTGGTGCATTATCTGATTTTATTTTTGCCTGTGGCTCATAGTAATTTATCACCATGGAGGGAGGAGTTGCAGAGATGGCCCCATTTATTCTAATTCTGAATTTATCAAGGAGACTTTCTATGTTTGCCCTCAGAACTTGACAGCTGATGAATGGTCATTCTGGCTTAAGTCAGTTTTCAATAATGAACCTAGGGGAAAGTTATTATCATATTACCCTCATTGTATACACACATTGGTAGAACACATTGGATACACTAAGGTATATAACACTGAGTGACAGATCAGTGATGATACATGGGTTGGAATACAGACAACCAACTTTCAATCGCCTCTTTATCTTGATACTGAACAATTGAGTGGTAGCACATGCCTGTAATCCCAGCACCCAGGAGACTGGGGAGACACTGAGTCCAACAACAGCAGCAAAGAAATTGAGGTATAGTCCCATTGCAATAGATAACTGGTAGATTCCCATGTGAATAATAGAAGCTGCCACATAGAACAGGGCAAGACAACACTAAAGGATGTGAAATGTCTAGCGCAACAGTGGCTTTTCACTGGCATGAGCAGCACTGGAAAAATCAGGCGTGTCTTTTGCCATTCAGTAGGTTGATTTTGTTTCCTGTTCTCTGTGCTCTGGAAGAGAGGATAAGGAGGAAGGAAGCTATTGATGTCCTCCCAGACAAAGTTACTAGTGGAATTTTTCCTGAAAGGGAGTTCTATTGTTCCTTTCTACTAGGGTGAGAGCTCATTATTGACAGCAAAATCGCAATGGTGTGAGGGCTGGTTGTCCACATGGATGTTTAGTTATTACGTAGAAATTGATTCCTGAACACACATACACACATATATGTTACATAAAGCTATTTTGATTATTGGCAACAAATTTGATATTTTTCACTCCAAAGTTTCGAATCATGAGATATCTCACATTTTTCTCTTGTCCAGAAATACCTATGCCTTTACAGGACCCAACATTGACTACATGAGAATGCCAGTGTGTTGTTTTTGCTCTTCATAATTAGGATAGATATGAAATGATAATTAATTTTAACTAGAGCCATTTACATTAGGGAATCATGTTCAGTAAAACGCACGAAACACTTCAACCAGCAAAATAAAGACTTCGGCTCTTCAAGTAAGGCCCGATGTCTGATTTATGCTCTATTCACAAATTATGGTGGAGCCATCTGCATCGCTGTAGATTCTGGAAGACGAGAGTAATAACCACTGTCCATAAAAAGTGCAGCAGTATGGAATGTTTGTCTTTTAAATTTCCTTACTGGCTGGTAAACTCATCTACGCTAAAGAGCATCTTTTATCATCATCACATAAATCCCTGCTGTTGCTGCAAAACACAGTATGTGGCATTGTCCAGCTGATGCCCAGCCCACTGTAAACCAGTACCCACTCTGTCGATGCCATCTAACTAGGATGTTTTTATTTGAAACTATGATTTATGTCTTATTTTCAAAGAATCCTAATGTATAAGATGTGTTTTTCAGACGTTTAATCAACAGTATTTTATGTTCAGTTTTAGCTGTGCTGGGACGCTAGCTGCCCATGCCACAGCTTTGATGTATTATTTATGGTGGAGAACAGTATCATAGAGCGGGTAGTTTTCACATCCAGGTGATTCCACACGTAACTCCACATCTGATAAGAGTATAATCAGGTCATTGATGCCTGACACAGAAACAGAAAATAGATGGAAATTTAATTTTTTAAAAAATATAAAGTAGAACATGAGAAATTGGGATTGACATACAAAGACAAAGCAATAATGTTAACCCTTGAATCTGCTGAAGGACTGGACAAAGGTAATGTGACCAATTTTAGCAGAAATTAACATAGAGACCCATTCTGTGCACTTAGAACATTCCATGTAAATAAAAGCTGAGGAAAATGTGGTTTTAATGAAGTAGATATTATCCATGCCTCTCTAACATCCGCTGGGCCCCTGGAACCACAAGAGTGGACTCTAAGCCTGCCAGAGTAGCAGGCTCTCATTTGCCCAAGTGAGTGACTCAGGTGACCACCGTTTTAGTCTATCTGTGCTTGTATTTTTCTGGCCTCAAAGATTGGTTTTGAAGTGCTCCTAACATCAAGAGGCCCAATACTTTGAGTCAGGATCATAAGCACACTCTCTAGTCAGGAACAAGCCAGCATACACTTTCAGCACTGTGGGAAATATCTTGTTTCTATGAGAACAGTTAACTAGAGAAGAAATCCAGCACACACTCTGAAAACCTCAGAGGGATGCGGGTGACTGAACCAGATGTTAAATCTTTGTAACAGGGGGACTTAATAGTCCCTGCCAGAAATACACTTTATTTGTAGATTTTAGTTAGTTAAACATGGGTAATTCTTTTTTTTTAAACTTTTTATTGATTCTTTGTGGATTTCACATCATGCATCCCAATCCCATTCATCTCCCCACCCCTTCTTATGTGCCCTCTGCTCTTACAACCTCTCCCACAAAATAAAATAAATTAAAAAAAAAAAAGCAAAACCAAAAACAAACAAGCAAACAGCCTCGTTGTGGAAGTTGTCGTGTGTGACACAGTGAGTCACACAGTGTATGGACCCTTTGGTCCACACATCTTTCCTTGTAAGTGTTCATTGTGATGAGTGATTGGTCTGGTTCGAGGCTTCTGGCTTCTGCTCCATCCTCGGTACTGGGCTCTCACTAGGACTCCTCTATGGATATCCTTTTGTTGCTCTGTGTCATGGAGACCCTGCAGCTTTGGATCTGCAGGACCGGCCCCTTCACATGCTCCAGCAGTTCATAGATGAGGTGGGTGCTGGGGTGGGCCTGGTTCTGGGCCTGGGTGGTAGCTGGGTTGGTCAGCCTGCCAGCTTTCCCTCATCAGCACCACCAGGGTGAGCTCTCCAGCATTGGGCTGGCTAGCTCACCCACTGTAGCAGGCAGCAAGGAGCAGGGCCATTTCTCCCGCTCTGGCACCCTCAGGGCTGGCTCACTGGCACCCACACCACCAGGGCCAGCTTTACTGTTCTGCAAGTGTTTGCAGGGCCCATTCTTGCAAGTGTTGCAGTTGGTGAGGGGCAGGGCCAGATCTCCTGTCTGTTGCAGGTGGCAAGGGTTGGGGGATTGTTCTTTTTTAGAAAGAATTTTTACTTAATAGTTTTGTTTAAAAAAAATCTCTTAAAATAATACAAAAATCATATTTAGGAAAAAAACAAGATTCTTGAGCTTAGAAAATAGATGATGGAGTTAGAATGTTTGGTTACCCATCTGTTGTAAAAACTTTAATAGAAGCATAATATCCATAAATGAATCCACAGATTTATTTCACTGCATTAATTTAAAAGTTGAAGTATAACTTACCAGTACACAAGTCTTAAGTGTGGCCAGTTAAAGGAGAACACTTTTTTATCCACTAGATAACAATATAAAACATTAGCGTGGCCCGAACACCCTTGTGATCATTGAGGTTTCAGTTTTCATAGCTTCATTTTACAAGTTTTCGAACCCAAAACTAGAATTACATTTCGCATAATCCTTTGTGTTTGACTTCTCTCAATGTTTTGTCAGTGAATTATGCCGTCACTCAAGTTTGCCATGTTCAGCATAGAATGTCATTGTGTGGATATGTCACAATTGGTTTATTCTATGATTGATGGATATTTGGGTTATGTCGTACTTTGGCTATTGTGAGTAAACTCTGAACATCCTTTTGAATGCCTGTTTGTGCACAGATATGCTCATTTTTTGTGGATCTGCCCTAGGAGTTGAGCTACTGTGTCATAGGAAAAGGATGCATTTAGTTCCAGTAAACAATCTACAGTTTTCCGCACTGGCTGTGTCCGTCTGAACTCCTGCATGGCACAGGGGCACCCTGGTTAGTCACAGTCTTCCTAGTACTTGACTTCGGTGAATTTTAAATTCAGATGAGGAGGTGGTGATATTTTTATTAATTTTTTTTCTGATCAGCAATAGTCTTGAGAATTGCCTTACCTGCTTATCAACCTATTTAGATGTTTTCTTTTATGAAGTGCCCATTTGAATTTGGGTCACTAGGCTTGGGCAGCTCATGACTGATTTCAGAGGTCCTGACCCACTTCTAAACGCTGTTTGTTTGTTTGTTTGTTTTCTTACTGCTTTTCGACTGTATATATGAGACATTTGTATGATACAGATATCCTAAGTTTTATCTTCTACTTTGTGACTGGACTTTCTCTCTCTCTCTCTCTCTCTCTCTCTCTCTCTCTCTCTCTCTCTCTCTCTCTCTTCACTTTTTAAAATTTAAAACTGTATCATAGAAAAGGGTGCAAAAAAAACACCCCTAAAACATCACACAACCAACTTAACTAGACCAAAATGAACAAACACTATCGAACTCACTGAGCTATTCTACAGTCAGAGGAGCTATTCAGAACAACAGAGGCTGGATTTTGTACTTTCCCTATGGGATATGTTTTTATGCATTAACAAATATGAAAACTGGTGACAGGCCAAGAACAAGAGAAGCCCTAGCTTCATGTCCTCTTCATAATTCACTGCCTGCCTTCAGCCTTTCCTCATATTCTAATGTTTACCCTCTCTCCTTCTATTTTCTAGAACGTTGAACACATTAAAATCTATTAAGAACAATAAATAAACACACTCCACCCACGTACATTTGGTACATTTGCTCACTCTCTTAATGGTGCCGTTAAGGAACAGAGTTGTAAAACTAAATGTAATCTAGTTATCGATCTGTTCCTTTAGACTTGGTACTTTGAATCTCATTTGAATTTGTTTACCTGGCTTATTAGCAGGAACCCATTTTCCTGTAAGTTTCTAGGGGGACTCATGCTTTTGTTCTTCATGTCTAAGCTTATGATTAACACAGGATGAATGTTTATATTTGAACATAGAAACACACGCATTCCCTCCCAGCTGAGCAGACCATTTATCACAGCAGCCTCATTATCACACACAGGTGACTCCGTGTTTCCAAACTCAGTTTGTCCCGTTGGTCTGGTGTCTAGGCTGGTATCAGCCACACACTGCATTTGACTTTTTCTGTACCAAGGCTTCAACCACCGAGGCTCCTCCCCCTCACTGTCCGGGTGTTATTTGTATTTCCGTAGCTTTGAAATACATCTTGATATCTCTTCAACTTTGTTCCTTTTCTTTTCCTTCTTTTTTTATTAAGAGATTTTCTATTCGTTTTACATATCAACCACAGATTGCCCTGTCCTCTGTCCTCCCTCCTCCCACCCTCCAGCCTTCTTCCCCACAACCCACCCCCATTCCCAACTCTTCCAAGGCAAGGTCTCCCCTGGGGAGTCAGCAGACCTTGGTAGATTCAGTTGAGGCAGGTCCAAGCCCCTCCTCCCTGCACCAAGGCTGAGCAAATGTCTCACCATAGGCACTAGGTTCCAAAAAGCCGGCTCATGCACTAAGGACAGGTCCTGATCTGATCCCACCGCCCGGGGGCCCCCTAAACAGTCTTAATGATCACCTTTTGTAATCTGTCTGTTGCTGTTCTCCCTACTGCCCCTAATGCTGGTGTCTTCACTGGGGTTACCTTGAACCTGTAGATCAATTAGAGATAATTGACATTGTATAATATCAAACCACACACATGGAACTGTTTCTTCTGTCAAGGATTTGTTCACCTTTGTTAGATTTATTTTTCTGGCAATTTAATGTATTTTTTCTTTGTGGTATTAGAAATGATGTTTCTAAAAAGTTGATCATTCATTAGAAAACACACTTGATTTTCAAATACCGAGCTTGTACTTTATGACTCGACTAAATTACTTTATTTTTGTCTACCTTTGTGTGTATTCTGTATAGTAGTTTATTTAAATTACTCTGAGGCATCATTTTACTTTTCCAGTCTAGGTGGCATCAGTTGTGGAAATTTTTCTGCTAGCCACCTATTTCAATGTCATTTCAACAGGTTTTACATCAGCACAAACAGAAACCCCAAGACACCAATGTAAAACCTTTGAATATAAAGTTATTTTCTCAAGGTGACTTTTATTCAACAAAGAGAGTAAAATAGAGATACCATCAGAAGAAGAGTTAAGTAGTTAAATACTCCTATAACTTTACTAAGAATAGCTATGTTGTATATGTCACTAAAGGAGAATGAAGAAAATAATAATATTAGGGAGAAATGGAGAGCTGTGGGTATCGATGCTGGAGTGTTTTAACCAGTATTAAAGAATATTGTCAACAGAGCACTTGGTATGCAGAGACAGGTGGATCTCCATTAGTCTGCTCTACATAGAGAATTCCAGTCTAGCTAGGGCTGGTAGATCTCTCTCTCTCTCTCTTCCTCTCTCTCTCAATTCTTTTGTAGCTTTATATTAAAAGAATACTTTTCTGAATAAAAATTTCAAACTGGATTAAAGAAGTCACAGAACACTGAACACATTAAAATCTATTAAAAACAACACATAACCCAAAACTTCATATAAAAAAGTGCAAAATATAGGCTGGGATGGTGCATGGGTTAATTCTAACAGTCTTCCTGAGGCAGGCTGCCTGCACACAAAGTATCCTGATGGGTAGGAAAGAAGTTTCTACTTCCTAACTCATTTCATTAGCAATTGAGTAACTTTGATATTAGACAAAAATGTACAAGGATAATACAAGAAAAAAAAAAAGGAACAGAAACACCAGGTAAAATACTAAAATTGGTAACTGCTTGTCATGATCAAATATACGATGTCTAAGTTGATTTTACTTCAGAAAGACAGACATTAGGGAGAGACAGCATGTAAATGTGATTTGCAAACCAGGAACTCTTCCCGCAGCTGAAAAGACCATGATGGAACCCACGGTCGGTGTCCTGCTCAGCCGTGACATATGTGAAAAGAAAACCCACTGTGCCTTGCTCAGCAGACACACTGTTTATTTAGGGCTTATTTAGGAGGAGTAGGACTGTTCTCCTTCGCATCCCGGAGAACTCTGTATTTGAAAACTTTCATATCAAGTGAAACAGTGCAGTTCATGTCTGAGAATCTGTGATCTATAAATAGTTTATTCCTGGGTGTCAAGGAGTTCATTCAAGCACTTCCAGATACCGAGGCTACACGTTTAGTTTTGACATCCAGGCAAAGACAGACTGCTTATGTTTTAAGGCATTCCAGCTTAAACTCCTGCTACATCTGGTTCTATATACATTTCATAAAAGAGCTTATCCATACATAAATAAGCCACTAGTCCCTGGAAAGCCCATGACTGAGGCACTGTCATTAAATTATGTAATGAGGAAGAAATGACTGCTATATAAACATTAGACTGAAAAAGCCTGTTGTTGTATTGCTTCAAGGGGGAAATAAAGCAGGTATGAAGGTCTGAAACTATGAAAGAAAATGGTTGATATTTACAGAAGATGTGATGTTTGTGTTTGTGTAGGTATTACAAAAAATTAGAACAAGTAGGAAATACAGTGTGTTGCTACATGAAGCATAATTAGAACATGGTTAATGACATTTTATAGAGAGACAAAAGGCACTTAGAAAGGATAACAGAACTGAGCTTCCCTAGTCACTGACAATACAAACAAGCAGCTTGTTTAAAATGGGTGGGTCTCAAAAAAGTTTGTGAAGCCTTATTTCTAACATTATACAAATCAAGGCAGATGTGGTAGGAAGGCTGAGATAGGCAGATCACTGCAAATCTGAGACCAGCCTGGGGTACATAATGAGTTCTAGGCCAGCCTGGGCTACAGAATGACGCCCTGTCTCAAAAACCCCCAAATAAATAAAATCATACAAACTTGTTGAGAAACATGAGAGAAGATACAAATAAAGGACCTGCTCATGGACACAGTCACTCACTGTGGTAACTATCCCTAAATTAGTTTACGACAAATGGACTTTAGTATGAAATAAAAGTGTTTTTTTTTTACATGAAATTTATGATCCTGAGAAAAATACATGGTCAGGATCAAGCCCTGTTGGGCAGTGGTGGCACATGCCTTTAATCCCAGCACTTGGGAGACAGAGCCAGGCAGATCTCTATGAGTTCGAGGCCAGCCTAGTCTGCAGAACGAGATCCAGGACAGGCACCAAAACTACACAGAGAAACCCTGCCTTGAAAAACAAACAAACAAACAAACAAACAAACAATCAAACAATCAATCAAACAAAAAAAGATCAAGTCCAGCAGATTTTCTCACAGTGTCAATACTTATATCAGTTTTACTGTTCAGTGTAGTGACTAAACCGTTTGTATGTATTTTAGAGATAGGGTTGTTCTTGTTGCCCAGGGTGATCTTAGGGTGCTGATTTTCCTGTCTCAGCCTCCTGGGTGCTAGGATTACAGCATGAACTCCCACGCATGACTCAAAGCATATAAATGCAGGGATAGATAGATATGGCAGGCTTCTTCTTTGGGCCACTAGCTCACAAAAAACAACACAGAGGCTTTCATAATTATTAATTATGAAAGCTCAGTCTATAGCTTAGGCTTGTCCCACTAGCTCTCATAACTTAAATTAATCCATCTATATTAATCTATGTGCTGCCACGTGGCTCATGGCTTTTACCTCTCTTCCTGCATGTCCTGCTTCCTCTGCATCCGGCTGGTGACTCTGCCTTTTTTCCTCTCTGAGTCCTCTCTGTCCTCAGAGGTCTCATCTAACCTCTTCCTGCCTAACTATTGGCTGTATAGTTTTTTATTAAACCAATCACAGCGACACATCTTCACACAGTGTAAAGGAATATTTCACAACTGATAGACCTTTGAAACAAAATTGAAAGGCTAGAAGCATATGGATACATAGAACCTTGATGTATTTTCAGGAGCTATTAAACACTTTTCTGTTTGCTAGGGCTTGCTTCTCCATTGTTTGCAGGATTCTGTTGACACGATCCTGGCAGGTGTAGATATCTCATTGACTGCCTGTTATGACCAAACTTCCTGATTCATGCAGTGCATTTCTTGTTCTTAACCCAGAATTAGCCATTTCCTTAAGAAGTTTTGCCTTACCCTATGGAAAATAGAATTTCAACACTGCATTCTCTACAGCTGGCATAGAGCCTGCCATGCAGACCAGGCTGGCCCTGAACTTGCAGCCATCCTTCTGCCTCTGCTCCCAAGTGCTGAGATTACAGGTATGAGCCAGACTTCACTTATGCCCTCATGTACTAACTTTAACATCTTCTTCAACATTAGAAGTCATGGATGTTAAAGGCTTCAAGGACGAAAACTTTCAAGTATCCTATCACCACCAAGGATCTTTATTCTCTGTCACACACAGAATCATCTCAGAAGAATAACACAACCGGCACCATCGCAGAAAAAGCTGATCAAGTTGTAAATACTGTCTGTGTTTTGATTTTGCAGGGTAATTGTTTTGTCTGCTTTCATGGAAATTGGGGATCATTCAGGTCTCTGCTGCTGCTAAAACAGAGGCATGTGCCAGCTCAGGGTCCTCCTTTGAAAAGTCTTGAGATTGTCGGTAGATAAAGGAAAACATGAAAGAGTTGCTCCAGCTGGCGGATGTTGAGTCTAGTGGAGGGTGAGCTGCTTAGCTTTTGGCTGATTACTAAAGGCCGCTGCAGTGCGACGAGTCAGGCCACCATCTCTCCGGGCTAGCACTACTGGGGATTCTAAAACAAGGTCACAAACAGGGCTGTCTTTGGTTTTCGGTCCAAGTGTGATTCGTAGAGGTTTAACTGGCTGGTAAGCTTTAGCAACCCTTTATAACTACAAATAACTACACAATTTAAATCAAAACAGTGTGGTTTATTGGAAACATTCACCAAAACAACCAATTGCTCTCTCCAGCCATCTTGCTGCATCTTAACTTACCCTGTGCAGACATGTTGGACCCAGCATTTCTGCCAGAGGAATGTATCATGTTTGGTTGCTCACTACCCATTTCTTGTGCTTATGTACAACGTCATTAATTTCCTTTTAATGAATCATCAAGCCGGGCGGTGGTGGCACACACCTTTAATCCCAGCACTCGGGAGGCAGAGGCAGGTGGATCTCTGTGAGTTCAAGGCCAGCCTGGTCTACAGAGCGAGAGCCAGGAAAGGCGCAAAGCTACACAGAGAAACCCTGTCTTGAAAAAACCAAGAATTATCAGTCCTTAGAATGTCTACTTTTTGGAGATGTCAGCCCCTAACTTGCTGGACTCTCTTGGAACTTGCTTCCTTGGCTGGAGTTGTTCAGAAATGGTACAGGACAGAGGTCACTCACTGTAGTGACAGCAGAATGAGAATGAATGGGTGTCACTCTGATTTTTAGCCTTTTAAAGCTTGTTTCCTTAACGTGCTTCTCTAACTGTCTCTCTTACCTATTTCCCACTACCGATTGGATACATTTGTCTTCTGTTTAAAGCTGGTTCCCGTTCTCTGTAACCTAACAACTAGAAGGACTCAGGGTCAGTCTCTAGAACATATTGACATTTTCAAACCCCTCTGATTGTCTGATCGTAATCACTTTCCTACAGCTCCGATCCTCCTTTCTCTGTTAAAGAAAGCTTTATAATTGACTTAACTATGCTCATTCTCACTGTCTATCTCTCTCTGCTCCAATATGAGCTGTGTGAAGGCAGGCACTCTTGACGTAAATTCATTTCTTTGAGTCACATTTACCAAGCACATGAGGCAGTTCCTGGAATAGGCACTCCAGAAGTACTTGTGTATTTAATTAATAAAGGTTTTGTGTATGTGTGTGTGTATATGTGTGTGCCCATGGAGGTCAGAGGATAATTTTGGGTGTTAATCTTCCCCTTCCACTTTGTTTGAAACAGGGTCTTTGTTGTTCACTATTGTGTGTCAGGCTAGCTGACCTCTGAGCTTCCAGGGACTCTCCTGTCTCTGTTCCCATCAGCCTTGGGGTTATAGACACACATGACCATGCCTGAGTTTACGTGGGCTCTGGAGATCTGAACTCACGTCCTCATGCTTGTGTGCCTCCCTAGCCTTTAATAAAGGTGTTTGAGAAATTGTCTTTCACATCTCTTGGTTGTACGCACAATGCTTAGGACTTGGTTCCTGTGAGGTCTTGGTTTGTTCTTGCTGCCCTTGGCTTTGGGGTGGAATCACATTATGGGTTTCACAAAAATATGATTCAACAGAGGATGGCAACCAGTGACTCTCTACTTCTAAGAAAATGAGGGGAACTGAATCCTATGGAGAGTTTACACAGAGGGAGTTTCAGCTGGTGATGCCTAACTCAAGCCTGTTCTACTTTGTAAGGGAAAGTTGGAAATTATCAGTGACGTTGGTAAGGTAAACGAAGATCTGATTACAAGTTGTCACACGAATTGCTAAACAGTCTTATTAATAAAAAACCTGGAGCCAGATATTGGGGTGAAAACTGAAAGATCAGAGGGATAAAACAAGCCTGCCACAAGTTCTTACTGGCAGGAAATCCTCAGCCCAAGAGAGCTACTTCCTGTACACTCATGTCTTGTATGCCTTTCTGTGCTCTGCCATCTCACTTCCTTTCTCTGCCCAACTTCATCACTTCCTCTTTCTGCCCAGCTCTATCATTTCCTGTCTGTCTGTACAGACCTCCATACCTTGATGGTTAACTAGTGCCGGGATTAAAGGCATGTGCCAAATGCCTGGCTCTGTTGCCAGTGTGGCCTTGAACTCACAGAGATCAGAATGAATCTCTGCCTCCCTAGTGCTAGGATTAAAGGTGTGTGCTTCCACTGCCTGACCTCTATATTTAATATAGTGGCTGGCTTTTTCCTCAGATCCCCAGGCAAACTTTATTTGTTAGAGCACAAATAAAATATCACCACAACAAGACTAGAAACCATTGCATTCATTTTTATAAAAATTTAAAGTTTTAACTTAGTCCATATGAATGACACTGAGCCCAGCCAATGTATTGCTATCATCAGGAGTGGGATCATCAGGTGGCAAGGGCATCCAGGAGAGGATGGCTGAGAAGTGATTGGTACATTACCACAGAGACAGAGTCCAGATTGATGTTAGTACCAGAATGTGACAGTTGCCAGCAGAAGGTAAACTGAGCACCTGATCCTGGACAGGGGGGAAGTATTAACATTTATTAAGAAACTATTAGGTTTCTGGTGAGTTTTGCATATATCATTTTATAATATGACTTTTATATGTATTTTTCACATTATAGTTAAATAGACCTGTAATAACACTTTCATTTTATGAATAAAGAAATGGAAATAATGAAGATAGTTGATTTATAGCTATACATCAAGAGAGGGCAGACCCAGAATCTGGTTTAGGTCAGTTGGTTCCTAGTCTCTGACTTTTTCCGAGGATCACTTCCAACACAGGAGATGTGTTAAATGTCAAGGCACAGGAAACCAGCTGCCTTCTCTGGGTGAAGACAGTGGAGTAAGTATATTAAAGGCCTGCCTCTTGTTGTCAAGTTCTAAACCCTTTTAATATCGATTACAACAATATATATATATTTTTAAAAGGCATAGCTGCTTGGAGACAAGAAAATGGGAGAGGAAATGATTGATAAATAGATGGAAAAGTGATGATTGATGAGCAGTCTTGGGCTGCAAACATCCGGGAGGAGGAAGCTGTAGCTGCTAGTCTTTGTACACTCCGATCAGTCATTCAGAAACATGCAGGCTGGGACTCCCGAGGAGAGCTTTGCCATCCCTATGGAGCCTGACTCATATGGGTAATGGCTTGTCAAGTAACCGTGGGCCAATTGGTCTCGGAGTCCCTGAAAGGCTGTGCCTATGTCAAAAACACATTCACTCAGGACTCCACTCACTCAGGGCTTCCTCTGCTGCCTGCATCCTGGCTTTTCCAAATAATAAATAAATAAATAAATAAATAAATAAATAAATAAATAAATGGCTGGAGAGATGGCTCAGAGGTTAAGAGCACTGACTGACTGCTCTTCCAGAGGTCCTGAGTTCAATTCCCAGCAACCACATGGTGGCTCATCAATAATGAGATCTGGTACCCTCTTCTGGTGTGCAGGCATACATGGAGGCAGAATGTTGTATACATAATAACTAAATAAATCTTAAAAAAAAAACCCACCCGATGACATAACAGCATGACAATCCAGCTCTGTCTTTGTTCTCAGAGTTTCTAATTCTAATAACTTAAAAACAATCCTGTGGCAAAACAGTACACAAAATACAATTCTCACTTTTTTTTTTTTTGAGAAAGGGTCTCTACATAACCCTGGCTGTCTTGGAACTCACTCTGGCTGTCCTGGAGCTCACTCTGTAGACCCAGCTGGCCTCACACTTACAGGGATCCCCCTGCCTCTGCCTCCTGAGTTGGGGTTAAATTTTCCATCTTAGGTGTTGAGTTCAGAGCATTTGCATGACTGTATAGAATAGAGCCCCAGAACTCTCACGATACTGAAACTCTCTTTCCATCACATAACTTCTATCCCTGCCCCCCAACGATCGCTATTCTATTTCCAAGTTTGATCACTTCAGAAACCTCTTGACTCCTACAGGATCTCTGGTTCTGTGACAGGCTTATTTCATTTAGCTTAATATCATTGAGATTATCTGTCTCTAGATAGGAGATGACAAGAGGTCTTTATTTTCAAAGACTGAATGACAGTCCAGCTTTTAATCAACTTGAAACTCTTAAGTATGTGTGGACAGTTTACAGTGATCAGGAACCAGAGGAAACCTATTGCATGAAGGATGAGGGATGCAAACACACATAGACTGTCTGTGGGCGAGATAACTACAGAGACTATCAACCAAAGAGTCTGTGTATAGATGTTCCACCAAGAAGCAAGATGAGGGCAATTATAAGAAAAAGAAATAGTGAAAACAACAACAGCAGCAGCGACAAAAAGTTCTTAGGAAAACTCAGAAGAGTGGAGTACAAAGCCGAGGGAATTTCTTAGTGAGTGGAGGAAAAAGAAAATATGGGAAATCAGAGAGAAAAAAAATGAGATCGACAGGTTAGGAAATCAAAATTCAAAACAGTAAATAGGCTATCATTCTACAAGGAGAAGATAGAAGAAAGAGAGGTTTCACACCGAGGTGTGCAGAGCTGGTCATGGTTAGACAGACAGTCCTCTAAGCTCAGCATGCAGGAGGCTGAGGCAGGAGGACAGCAAGTTGTATCAGCCTGTATTGTAAAGTAAGATTCTGCCACAAACAAACAAGAGTAAGCCCCTCGGAGACTTACCCAAACTACGCAGACAAGAAGTACACACACGGATTTCCTAGTTGAAGGTCTCGCATTCCTTCAGAGGTTTCCGTCAGGGAACCTCCAGACACCAGAACAAGAGCACTGTTGGGCTTGGGGTGCTGCTCAGTGGCATGGTGCCCAGCTGGCATGGCGCCAGGCCTTGGCTCCATTCCTAGAATGGGAAACAGCAATAGACAAGCCTAGAACCAGAAACTAAAATCCCACCAGCAGCACAACAGGAATGCTGGAAACACTAAGTCACAAAGACGACTGCATAGGAAATGGGTTCCAGGGTAGAATCATTGTCCACATGGCTTGTTAGGCTGCATTTTGTCATCAAAATTTCTGAGTACTGTTAAAGAGAGGGAGAGGGAAGGAAAGAGGGTGGGAAGGGGAGGGAGAGAGGGAGGGAGAGAGGAAGGGAGGGAGAGGAGGGAGAGAGGCAGAGAGGTTGAGGGAGAGAGGGGGAGGGAGGGAAAGAGGAAAGGAGGGGGAGGGAGAGGGAGAGAGAGGGAGAGAGAGATGGGGGAGGGGGGGGGAGAGAGAGAGAGATTCTTAAGACCCATTAAAGTTGGGGTCTTGCTTTTCTACTCAGTCTGATCTCAAATCCATGGACTCCAGTGAATCTCCAGTCTCCTGCCTCAGCCTTCTGAGTTGTGGGGATTGGAGGCACACACCTCCATTCTGGCTTCTTGTTTTTAAATGGATTTTCAATTGTTAAAGTTTCAGATTTATAAAGAACTGTGACGTCAATCCAGGTTCTCACTACCACCTGTATACATGATTTGCCACACTGAACTTCACTGTTTATGAACCAATGTTTATGTACTGTCTTTTTTTTTTTTTTTTTTTTGGTTTTTTCGAGACAGGGTTTCTCGGTGTAGCTTTGCGCCTTTCCTGGGACTCACTTGGTAGCCCAGGCTGGCCTCGAACTCACAAAGATCCGCCTGGCTCTGCCTCCCGAGTGCTGGGATTAAAGGCGTGCGCCACCACCGCCCGGCTTATGTACTGTCTTTAACTCAAGTCCATACTTAATTTCAAGGTTTTTTTTTTTCTTTCAATTTTACTTAATGATATTTTCTGGTCCAGCATCCATTTAGATGATAATATGATGCCTACTGCATTGCTCTGGGCTGTGATAGTTTTACAAACTTGCCTTGTTTTTATGATGATTCTGAGCAGGAATGGCCAGACATTTTGCAGAAGGCCCATTTTTCTAGGGACTTATTTGCTGTGTTTTCCTAGTTAGCTTGGGGTTCTTGGTGTTTGGGACTGTAGAAGTAAAGTGCCCTTCTCATCATGGCAGCTGCCTTGACCCTGACCACCAGAGTGAGGGTGTTCTCAGGGTTCCATGCCATGACTCTCTCACTTCCTCTTCCTACAGCCTTTGAAAGGCATTGTTAGGTCCATTCCACACTTAGGGGTGAGCGCTGTGCTCCCCTTCTGTAGCGTGGACTAGCTAAATGCAAAGATCTTTCTACAGAGTAGGCATGTCCTTTTCCTACTGTTTATCCAAAATCAGTAACTTATTTGAAGCAGTATTGTCTCATGGATAGTTATTTTACAATTTGGGTTATAATTTGATATAACTATTTTTATTTTATTATGTTTTTTGCTATGCATCTATTTTATTGGAGGTATATTCATTGTGTACAATGTTGAATTCCATTCATTTTTCAAGCATATTAAGTATTTTGTTCATATTCACCTTGTTGTGCTTTGTTTGTGAAATATTTATTTCAGAGATGCTGTGCTGTGTCACAAACCTGGAATATTCTTTTTTCCCCCTTCGAGATAGGGTTTCTTTGTGTAGCCTTGGCTATCCCAGAACTAGCTCTGTAGAGCAGGCTGGCCTCACAGAGATCCACCTGACTTTGCCTCCAGAGTGCTGGGATTAAAGGTGTGTGCTACCACTGCCCAGTAAGACCTGGACTATTCTTAATAATTTTTTTGTTAGTGTTTGTCCCGTCCTGTCCCTCCCTCCCTCCCTCCCTCTCTCTGTCTCCTCTCCTCTCCCCACCTTCCTTCATTTATTTGAGGTCTTGCTATATATCCCAGAGGGGCCTGGAACTTGCTATGTACAAGATCTCAATCCTTCTGTCTCAGCCTTCCCTGTGTTGGGATTACCCACCCATCTTAAGACCCAGATAGTCTAGTTGCTTTTCTTCTCATCTATAGCCTTCAGCCTAGACTCTATAACACATAAAATTGATGTAGTAAAAAAAATTTCTCCAAGCTGTCCACAAGTCATAGACTTTTATTAGAACAAACGCGGTCACGGTTCCGTGTGAGCTGCAAAAGCCATTCCCCAGAGGGCACAGGGCTGTAGAGATTGAGGGCTGCTCACACGCTGTGATGACATTTCCCCCAATCAGCTCAGCTGAGGTGAATTTACGCTGTGTATGTAACTGAGCTGGTGTGGAACCTGAGGCATTAGGATGCTCAGATGTTCTCACTGGCAGGAGGCTCACATTACCGATACGCAATATCTGTACCAAAGCATCGTTAACTTTCAAATGATGTTAGAGCAGACGTTGAGAGCACAGAGCTTAAGAACGCTTAGAGAAAACAAACAAACAAGAAACCAAATCACCCTCAAGAGACTTGGCTAGGAAATAGTGGGGATTTAAACAATATTTGTGGCTTACGTTTCTAACTAGTTTTTCCATCTGATAGCCTCATGACATAGACCATGTCTTCAGTTCTGTAAACTACAAAGAGCTCAAGACCAGGACTTACCATGTGCCCTTAACCTGAGCAAGATGGAGCGGGTTAACAATGTAGAGCGGCGTCAGTGACAGGGTCCTTACAGGGGGTAGGAACATGAAGGGCTCTTAGATTTCACCAGTGTGGAGGCTTCCAGAGGCTGCTGAGAGAAGCCATTTATCAGTTTAAGTAAATTTCTTCTGTTCTCTGCTTTTAAGCTTTTTTTTTTAAACATTGAAAATTGTTAAATTTATTGAATTGTAAGAAACCCCTCATCTACTTTTTCTCCCTAAATATCACCATGTGGTTACTTGTGTCAGTCAGTTTCCTCATGTGGACCATTCTGACATGACTGGAGAAAAGACAGTGACTCATTGACATAGGAATTACTTATTTAATTAATTAATAAGATTTTCACTTCTTGCTGTCTCTACATTCATGGACTGACTTTATCTTGATAATTCATCTTGGGTCAGTTTTGTTAATTTTTATGTTTCTAGGCAATCATCCTAGACTTTAAAATTTACCGATATAAAGAGTTATATAATAACTTAAAAGTAAAAATAGTATTTATCAGTCACATAATATATTATTTATCTTATTCTAATATCATTTATATTTGCTTTTTCTTTGATCAGACTTACCAATATTTTCCTATTCTATTGGTTTCTACTAGTCAGTTTAAAAATTTACTTTATTGCATTATTGACTTGAACTAATGTAACTATTAATATTGTTGCATATTATAAACATAATCCTAGGAAATCATATAAAAACAATTCTTCGTAGAAGAAATTGACTTGAAACATTTGTGATTGTAAAGAAGGCTCAGTCTCTTGCTCCTCCCCTCCCCTCCTCTCCTCATCCCTCCCCTCCCCTCCCTTCCACTCTTCATTCTTTTCCTTCCTTTCTCTCTCCCTCCCCCACTCTCCCTCTCCTTCTCTCCCTGTCCCTCTTTCCCTTTTCCCAGGAGGACAGAAACTTTTCTCTATGGTAGCGTTCACATCTGTGTCTCACGGAGCCTTTGGCCAGGAGCACAGAAACTTTTCCCTGTGGCAGCATTCACATCTGTCTTTGGGAGTGTCAGCCAGTGGTGTTCTTTCTGTCTTTGACAAACTGACATGGCTCCATTACAGGGAGCTCTCCAGTTTCCTGTGGTCTTAACTCTGGCCACAGTCAGTTCCTGTGCTCCCCAAAGAGACGTGCTAATAGTGTAAGCAGTCAAGATTTTAATTAGTGCAAGCAAGGAAGCAGTAATACTGCTCTTTAGAAAAAGAGGGGTAGGTGGAACAGGAATGTTAATCCTCATTGGCTTGGGTCTTATATTTCTCCTCTCCCTGTTATCCCTTCCCCTGTGGCCACCCTGAGGGAGGGACATGTACTTTTCTTTTTTACCCAGAATTCACTTGACAGAGGTGCAGGTGACAGAACCTGGGGCCTCTGCAGCAGAGGTAGATGCTCTAAACCACTGATCCATCTCTCCAGCCCCTGGACCACTGTAGTGGAAAAGCTCACTAGGGGCCAGCGTAGCTGCACTACACACATGGTCTCCTCGTGTGAAAGTCCCCAAAGCTGGACTCAACGGAGTTGACCACTACAACCTATTATTGTTCTTGGCCTCCTCTGTGGGGCCTGAGCTGGTCCCTGTTAGAGAGACCACTACTACCTGTTATTCTTTGTGTCCTATTTGGGGGGGGCATTTGCCAGTCCCTCTCAGAGCTAACCTCCTGCCCAACAACATCATGCATGAACATTTCTGTGGTCTTTGATGTTCTTGTAGCTCTCTTCAGCGTCTGATGTGATAAGGAGACCGTATGGCAGACAGTGGGGAAGCCCCTTTGGCAGACTGACTTACATAACAAAATGGACAAATGTGTTTGCTTTGACGTTGTGTGTCCATTTTGAGCCTGTACCTAAAACACCATGGGAGATTGTCTTCTCAGTAATACCTGAAAATGGTTAAGTTTGAGGCCAGCCTGGTCTACAAAGCAAGTTTCAGGACAGCCAGAGCTGTTACACAGAGAAACCTTCTTTGAAAAAAACAAAACAAAAACAAACAAACAAATAAACAAACAAACAAACAGGAAACAGTTAAGATGGAGAGGTGGCTAAGTGATTAAGAGCATTTGTTCTCAGAGGACCAGAGTTAGATTCTCAGGCCCTACATGATGGCTAACAACACACATAACTCCACTTCTCAGGAATTCAAAGCCTATTCTGTTTTCTGCAGGCACCAGGCAGAAACCAGACACATGGGCAAAACAGCCACACACATAAAATAAAGTAAAGAAATTACACAAGAAAGAAAACAGACATGCTTGTTCTATTCTGCCTCTAGGGTCCTTTTATGGCCATCCTTGTAGGGAAACTTCAGTAATGAGGAAGAAATTTGCATTTAAAAATTTTTAATGATTCCTTTTTATTTTTATTTTTGTATGTGCATTGGTGTTTTGCCTGCGTATTTGTCTGTGTGAGGGTGTCTGATCCCCTGGAAATGGAATTTCAGACAGTTGTGAGCTGCCATGTGGGTGCTGGGAATTGAACCATAGTCTTCTAGAAGAGCAGCCAGTGCTCTTAACTACTGAGCCACCTTTCCAGCACCAGATCTTTTTTTTTGTTTTGTTTTTTTGTTTTGTTTTTTGAGACAGGGTTTCTCTGTATAACAGTACTCACTGTCCTGGAATTTGCTTTGTAGACCAGGCTGGACTCAAACTCACAGAGATTGTCTGCCTCTACTTCCCAAGTGCTGGGATTAAAGGGATATGCCACCACCACCCGAAAATTTGTATTTGCATAAATGAGGTTTATTATCACTTTCTGATTTGCTTTTTTATTCTTACTTATACATACTTTTATAAATGTTAAACCACAACTGATTAGAACAAGATTCTGTGGCCACACAATACACCCCATGTCATGGAAATTTATCGTTCTAAGCCTGGCTAACACCTACTTGTCTCCACATTGGGAGAGGTGTAAAGGCCATCATGAGAGTGGGGTAGAGAATTTAGTCAATTCAATTTATTTAACGCCTTGTAACACTCTCAAGTTTTTTTTTCATTGTCCAGGCTTGTAAAATTTACTATGAACCTTTAATCCTTCCTTCTGCTTTCCTTACATTTTAAGAGCAAATGTAAAACAAAGCAAACAGCCTATAAAAACATGTCCTCTGTAGCTGCACTCCTCATGTGGCACGTCTTGCAGGCTGGCCAGCCCCTTGGAACACCTGTTCTAGAGTGTGGCTTTCCAGACATCCTTGGAGTCCTGGCTTTTCTCTGTAAAAGCGACACCAACAGGAAGCCAACATTTGCAAAAATTGTGTTATTCATTCTGACTTTACTTTTTAAGTATTATAATTGGAATATTAGGATCGTATAAGCTTACAAATAAAAACCCAACATAATTACTTTTACAAATGGGACATTATATTTTCATGGAAAAAATGAAACAATACAGAAAATAATAAGATTTTCCTGTTTTTGTGATATATATATCTCGGTGAGAAACATGAATATTGTGTAAAATGCTGCTTACTTCCGAATTTAGGGCTTTCTTTACAAAACCAAAGTAGCTGTCAGTAATCAGACCAACAAGACAACAACTACCAAAGGACACAAAACCAGAATCGGAATAAAGCATGGAGGCAGGAAGATTCCCAGAATGGCCAATTGCTAGGTGTCATTTCCAAGTGTGGAAGATGATGGCTTCTGCTTTTGTCCTTCACACAAGCAAGCAAACAAAATCCCGGAGGAGCAGGAGTCTTACTCTTGAATGAAAGACATTAAGCCCTGTCGTTTATTATCCAAATGATGTGTGTTTTGTCGATGGAAAAGCTATATGGTGTTGGGAAATCTGCAGTCACCAAAGCCACGGAGGTAGTGGCTTCAAGTTTGTTATCTCACACCTGAGAAGAAGAAGGAAGTATAGATGAGGTGTGAGCAAGTGGGAATGTGGATTTATTCTTAAAAATGAGAAAGAACTCCTGAGAGAGTGTTTCCAAGAGAGGAATCAGGATTGTGGTCCTGCCCAGTTGCCTCTGTTGGCTGGAGATTGAGGTAGTCTTCATTGAGATCGCCCATTTTTCACAGTTAAGTGGCCCCCACACCATTAGATGCTTTCTCTGCCCAGTCAGAGACATGATCATGTGTTACTATCCAGTCAGAGTAGAGCCACACATTTCAGGACCTTCATCCATTGTCTTTCCCAATTTCTTATACCTGTTCTGCAGGCTATCAATGAGTCACTTTCTCCGTAACTAACTCATGAACTACCATGGGTCCTGCCTTAGTTTTTCAGGGAGCTAACATCTGTCTCTCAAACAGGGACAAAAGGCATAAGCTAGAGCAGTGCTGGATAACAGTCACGTGGCCCTCCTGTACAGGGCACCCCCTCTGTTTAGGACAGTACTGATTATGTACTGTAGGGTATGGTTATTTTGTTGTTTCTAGTCTCCCATTTTAACTCCTGGCTACTTATTAGTTATTAATTAGTAACTCCACCTTATCTTCCACTGTGGAAGCATCCATCTAAGTGTTAGACACTGGAATGGGTTCTTCCCCTATGCCCTAAGCTATCAGAAGTCTTGTAGATGTGCTTTTGAGGTTTACTGCTTTTTGCCATGTTTTGTCAAAGCTCTAAGTTGCACACTTAAAGTCTCCTCACCTGAGTCTAGATTAGGACTCCCAGGTGCCTGCCCCTCTGAGACAAATGATGGTCTCAGGATATTTCCCACAAGTTTGATTACATTCCCAAATGTTGGGTCTGTTTCTCTTGGGATAGAGCTATAGCATCCAATGGGTGTTTACTTTAGGATATATTCAACTACAAGAAAGCTAACAACAATTAGATTAGAAGGAGGCGGGCTTAGAAGGAGCAGTGACCCTTAGAGGAAGGGTCTATTAAAATCCTGCCTTGGAATGAAAATGCCCTTTTCTTTGGGATTTCCTAGTTTTAATATATGATGATGATATGATGATGATGATGATGATGATGATGATGATGATGACACTGTGTGTCACCTATCATGGTGTGGAGGTCAGGGGACAACTTCTAGACTCAGTTATCTCCTTCTATTATGAATTCAGGATGGAACTCAGGCTTCCCACTGAGCATCTTGCAGGCTTTTTTTCCCCTGGGATTTCTCTAGGTACACTGCTTCATTTGGAAACATTTCTACATTTACTGTTCTGGTCCCCTTCAGGGATGCACAAGGCTTTCTGGAGAGTCCCTGGAGAAAAAATATCTCTGAGATAGTGAACTACCCGAAGGTGCATACAACCCTAGACAAATTTACCTCACCTTTGGATGAAGTGGCCAGCTCTTTGAGGGTAGGGATGGTGAGTGGGGACCGATGTTAGAGGAAGTAGAATGGGACTGGGCATTGACAGACAAGATCGCTTATAGAGCAGGGAAATGAGAGTCTTATGGAGATGTGTTATGAGCTTAACAGTCTTAGAACTGATGTGGATAGAGAGACAACCCGTTGGTTAAGACCATTGGCTGCTCTTGCAGAGAACCTAAGTTCAACTTCTGGAACCCACATGGCAGCTCCCAACTGTCTGTAACCTCAGTTCCAGGGGGATCAATCACCCTCTTCTGGCTTCTGAGGGTGCCAAGCACACAGGTCATGCACATACATACATGCAGGTAAAACACTCACATATATAAACCAGAAATGCACCAATCTTTGAAAAGATTTGAGGTGCTGGTTATGGAAGCGACTGCTCAGGTGACTTGTGAGGTTGGTTCAGTTTTTTCTAGGGAGGCATGAAGCTATGGGGCAGGGTCTCTTTTACAAAAACAGAGATGAATGACACAAATGGTATTTGACTGTATTTATCTTAATGACCATACTATAATGCAATAAAACACACAGATTCCACTTAATGTATATAATTCATATCAAACTCTATCAGTGGGATTAGAACCATTGCTGGTGCATGAGCTGGCTTTTGGGAACCTATTCCCCAGGCTGGGATGCCTTGCCCAGTCTTGATGCAAGGGGAGGAGCTTGGTCCTGAGTCAATGTGATATGCTAAGCTTTGTTGACACCCTTGCGAGGCCTGCCTCTTTCTGAACAGAGGAGGAATGGATGGTGGGGGGATAGAAGGGAGGTGGGGGGGGAGGGAACAGGAAGACAGGAGGGAGGGGAAACTGTGGTTGCTATTGTAAAATAAAAGAAAAAAATTAATAAAAAAATGGATTCATAGAAAATGGGAACCTTCTTTTCCTCAGGGGAGTGTTGCCTTTGTTCTTCTACTGAGGCCACTAATTAAATTGAGGTCCAGACATATCACATACGACAATCTGCAGTAATTTCAATGTCAATCTTGATTCAAAAGCATCCGCACAGAAATACGCAGATTAGTATTTGACTAACTATCTGGGTAATCGAGGGTCTAGCTAAATTGATACGAAGTTAACCTTCACACATAGTCTCCTAAGTGGTCTGCCTTCATTGTTGTCGTCTTCAGGTTTGCCTTCCATGGCCTTCCATCTCAAAGACAAATCAGGCTATGGGGCTTTCCTACTGGAGATCTTCAATGGCTCCATGCCATGTCGCGGGCAAGGCCATATTCCTAAACGTGGCTATCTAGCCCGCTGTGGTGATCTAGCATAAAGATGGTACCGGGACATAGCTCTCACCTTCCTCCTCTTCCAGGTTTATTTCCTGAGCCCTCCTTGGGACATAGGTGTTAAATGCCATGGACACACTGAACTGAGGCTGCTGTGTTCTCTCTAGCTAAAAGTGTTTTCTGCTTCCCTTCTTGGAAGTGGCTGTTCTTCCCCTTGCTCTGTGACTGACTGACACACATTAAGGGTACACTCCAGGGAGACTCCTGGCCTTCCAAGATTTTCCATGCTATGCTTTTATACATAATATTCTGTCTGTGTTTACACCACTCCTTAGCACACTGCATTAGAAGTACCTGTTCATTGTTCTAAAACAAAGACCAGAGCACACACCGGTTCTTACTTATTTTCATAATTTGACAGTCTGAGGACCTTTTGACTCAGCACTGCCCAATTAACGTTTACTGACCAACTGATTGATTAACTTTTAAGTATACAACAACTCCATATTGGAGTGGAGTGTAGGCTAGAAGATGTAATGAAGACAAAATAGAGACCTCCTTGGTGATGATAAACAAAAAGAAAATCAACTTAAATCTACCAACATGCTTTAGAGTCTCCTGGGAAAGTGACTCTAAGACTTCAACTGAGCTTTAGGAATGCATGGAGGGCCAAAGTCCAGTATGACTTTCTTCTTTATGTGTTAAGACACATCTAGAAGGCCTGGATTTTAGTGCCAGGATAGGCTTTAATATAAAGAGTAGGGACAAGGGATGTGTAGATGTAACCAACCGTCTTATTAAATAAGAAACACAGAAAAGAGAAAGCCAAGAGATCAGAGCTCAGAGCTAAAATCTCACCCTTCCTCCTGGGGTGGTCCTAGCTTCCCGAAAGAGCTATTTCCTGTGTCTGTCTTTTCATAGTATTTTGTTCTGCCTTCTCATTGGTTGTAAACCCAAACACGTGACTGCCTCGTCACTGTCTGTATGTATAGCCCTCTAGGTCTTAAAGGCATATGTCTCCAATGCTGGCTGTATCCCTGAACACACAGAGATCTATGGGATTAAAGGCGTGCGCCGCCGCTGCCGCTGCCGCCGCCGCCGCCACGCTCTGTCTATGGCTCTAAAAGCTCTGACCCCCGGGCAACTTTATTTATTAACATACAATTAAAATCACATTTCAGTACAATTAGAATACCACCACAGGGATGTCTGTTATCCAACAGGTAAAATCAGTTGATTCTTATAAAAGTAAGTAAGATCATTATTATTGTTCTTTCTTGAAAGATTTATCAAATGATAAGATGACTAGAATCAGTTTTTTTGTCTAATACTTAATGCACAGGCATTTTTCTTGCAAACCAGTATATACCTTTCACTGTAGTACCCAAACCATGGAAACCATAATTTCTGATCATTTGGAAGAAATTTAATTGGTTTAAATATCTAGAGGTACCACTCTGCCAATTATTTCTGGAAATGGTTTAAAAAGCTTTTGATTTTGATAGTTATATATTTTTATTGTCATTTCTTCTCTGCTCTCTTCCAATTCTTGTGTTTTCCTTCTGATCCAGTAAATTTCTCTTTTTAAAAACTTAATAGGTAAAAAATAATGTTCTGCCATAAGGCTATCAGTGTGCCATTTACTTTGAAACCAGGCTCACAGAATTCAGTGGGCAAAAATTGGTACTTTCTTATAAAGAAATTCATAATGCCCCTTCCTCATTTTCCTGTAAGATAATACCATGTGGGGGTTTAAGTAATTTTAAATCCTAAAAGGCCAACTAAGATAGGGAGATGTCTATTATACTTTTACACTCATGTCAGAGCAGAGAGTAAAACAATGTCACCACTTTAGAAAGTGATTAACCATGGGCAAAAGCATATCCAATTCCAACAGCATCTTTCTTATTGAATCTCCCTGTTTTTTTTTTTTTTTCCCAAGCACATGAACTGAATCATCTATAGATTACTGAGATTGGTATCACAAAACAACAGGCTGTGTTTCAATTCTTAACACTTCTCACAGTTTGAATTTAGAAGCTCTGGTTAAGAATGACTCAAGATGACTTCTCACATTTGTCAGAACTTGTGGGTATATGCAGAAATTTTTCCTTCCAGTCAACCGGAGGAAGACAGTCTTGTCTTCCCTCAAAGTCAGCTAAAACTTCTTGTTGATACAATATTTATGAAGCTGCATTTTTAAAGTTCCAGTCAGGATGGCAAACACGTTTACAGAGAACTAAATGTGGCCGAGAGGGAATTCTGTTTAATGCATTTGCAGAAATTTGACAAGATAAACAGCAAGGGAGATTCTAGGTCATTGTAAATCAGGATCCAATGACTCTCTCAACACTTTTGTAACTGTAATTAGGGAGTCATATAAATAATATAAATATCAAGGTTTTTTGGGTATTATTTGTTTCATTTGCACGTATCCATACATCTTAATTTTCTTTGCTGGGATCCTATGCTTGGCTTGGTGCATTAGTAGATTACTGAGTATGCTTACTGAGTCCATTGGTAGCTGTAATATTTTTACAAATAAATGAGAAGAAATTAAACAGTCTACATTTCTGTGTGCAAACATTCCCTCCTTGGGGGATAGTCCTGTTTTTCATGGGACTTGTGATAGTTTTGTAACACACTTAGCGGCACCAGGAAATTAAGCAGACAGAGTAAGACTCTAATATGGGATCTCGGTCACAATCTACCCTGGGACTCAGGCTCTTTAAAGCAAATTCTACTTAGAATTGAGATTCCCTCACTATTGGTATCGGGGATCACCCTTGACATTGTTATGGAAGCCTATAAGCTTTCGATGTCAAGTTGGCTGGTGTAAGTTGTCCGACAGATTCACTTTGGTTTTTGAAGTAACCTAGTTTGATGGCTTTTGATTGGTGCACTTTAAAAGGCACACTGGCTTCTCTTCCCCATCTCAAATCCCCAGGCAACTTCTGTTTGGGTCTTCTTGTTCATCCTCAGCGCTTAGTGGAGGGGCCTGGCTTCCCTCAGGTGTCCAGGACGCTTCCAGTCTTTGGATACTCTTGGTCAGTCTGAGTGCCTCAGCTGCGGCAGCAGATGAGAGCCTGATCTTACAGCATCTCACAGCAGGACTTCCGCCTGCCGGTGCTGCCGCCTCATTGTTGGGGCCTGTTGGGCACACTTTTCTACACCCAGACTGGTAGAAAGGACTCAGCTATTTGAGGCCTTGTAGCCACTGAGCTGATAGTCCCTCTATCAGCACTACAGGGCATGTTCTGACTGGAAGGCTGGGGGCCATTTGTGTCCACTCTGACTAGGTGAACCACATTTTTAGCTATTGAATTGAGGGTTTTCAAGGAAGCATGAAGACTTGCTTGCACTTTTATCATGTTCTGTAAAGGTGGTGATCCTGAATGAATGCTCTTTCTTAAGTAGCAAAGTACCAGCTCTTGGCCTTGCTTTCAGGCCTAATATTAGTCACATATCAGGCCAGTTGCCTGCTGGTCCCCCTGTGGTCTCATCCAGCTTGTTATCTAACCTCTCAGTCCTCTTCATGAGGGACCATCTCTCAACCTCCTGATCACTGTGTTTGCATGATATCAGAAATAGGCTAAGTGATTATTATGAGTTAGAGAGGAAACATAATTCTCTTCCTGAACATAATTTAATATCTTTAGCCCCTGCTCTCACTGGCAATGGAATACAAGCATGCCATATGCTCTTCTGTAGTCCACTACATTCTAAATGCTACTCTGAGAATATGCTGTAAGATTCACACGTTACTCTTTGCCACTTCCTTGTTCACAACTCCCCAGAGTCTTTTTCTTTCCCTCATATGGTCCTGCTTCTACTTAATGTTCTACCATCTGACATAGAAGGCAGATGGGAGTTCATTTATGTGGCTGAGTATGAGGTGGGTCCTCTCCCCTCACCCCAATGCTAACACAGTCCACTGTTGATGTCTAATGGCTGGATCTCTATGCATGAATGGCATCCAGTGTCATCTAGTTTAGCTAGAGCTCTTTCAGGAAACTACCAGGGAGTTCTGTGGAAACACTTCTGCTACCCTTTTCCTCCTTTCCAGTTTTTAGAGTGTGGTACTCCACTGTACTCAGCTGGTTAAAAATCAGAGGTGATGCTTGTCTAGCCCTGCTCAGCTGTTTTTGATACCCCACAAGGCAGAACACCCAGTCTTCTGCTTACCTGAGAGGTGGTCACTCTTCACTCACATTCACACTGCAGAATGTCTTGGGCACTCCTTCCCCTCTTTGGATGGCAGTAGGATGTGCTGGGGTGAGTGTCTTAAACATGATTTTCACTCTTCAATGTGGCGTCTCAACTGGTGCTAAATTGCTGTATATTTTGTTATCTGGAAGGGGAGGAAGAGAAGAAGGAACAAATCTTTTTTTTTTTTTTTTTTTTTTTTTTTTTTTTTTTGGTTTTTCGAGACAGGGTTTCTCTGCGTAGCTTTGCGCCTTTCCTGGAGCTCACTTGGTAGCCCAGGCTGGCCTCGAACTCACAGAGATCCGCCTGGCTCTGCCTCCCGAGTGCTGGGATTAAAGGCGTGCGCCACCACCGCCCGGCCCAAATCTTTTTTTTTTTTAAAGATTTATTTATTTATTATGTATACAGCATGTATGACTGCAGGGCAGAAGAGGGTGCCAGATCTCATTACGGATGGTTGTGAGCCACCATGTGGTTGCTGGGAATTGAACTCAGGACCTCTGGAAGAGCAGTCAGTGCTCTTAACCTCTGAGCCATCTCTCCAGCCCAAGGAACAAATCTTTACATCTATCCAGCTAGGTGTTTACCAAGCAGTTTATATTTCTGAGGGTGTGTGTGTGTGTGTTGGGATCTGTGAAATATACAGCAGTTTTTCCTTTCTGAGATGTGTGTCTTAAGTTGTGTATCTCTATGCTTTGTATCCCAGAATGGAAATCATATTTTATGTTTTCATAAAGTTAAGCATCCATCTGAGAGAAGCAATAAAGGCCCACTATGGAAAATCTCCTTCTGGACAAGAGAATAAAATCTTTGACCTTGGTGGACACCTAACATTCCAGTTGGGCCAGCTTGATCTCTTGGTAAGGGACCAACCCCAGGAAGATGGATTCACCATGCTAAAGAGAGAAGAGGAATAATTAATCCTTTGATGGGATACTGAACTTTTCCTTCCCAGCATCCCCAATTCTAGTGTAGTAGCTTTCTGGGCTGCAGCCATGGAGCTTCCCATTGTGCTGTGCTATACTGAAACTCACTCTATAGACTAGGCTGGCCTCACACCCCCACCCAGACAGCTCAAAAACAAAACATGTCAGGTGTCTATGGCTATGTCAAGGACATAGCTGCAAACAAAATAAGATGTTGACTGAGGGTGTGGAGAGGTAAGAGTGGGAATGGGAGCTGGCAGCAATCGGGGTGGGAGTCAGAAGCCAGGCAGGAAATTTGTTAAGAATTACAGAGTACGAGAAAAAACAAACAACTCCCCAAGGTTCTGAGTTCAAACCATTCTGAGACAGAGACCACTATCTCTGTGTGTGTGATGAAGATAAAGAGATTTATGTCTAATGCAATGGTCTTTCCATTCCAATCTCTAGAGTATTGCACACTCAAGTATAAATTGAATGCATACATGCATGTATGTATGTATGAGGAGAGGGAAGACCAGGCAACCATAGATCAAATATTCAGAAACCATCTCTGAGAAGCAGAAAGGACATTGGATCGTTTCATCTCCCTGTTCTTTTTTGCTAGCATACTTCTAAAATTGGCTGCCATGAATATGTGTTATTATTTTAAGAACAATATTAACAAGGTTCCTGGAAGAACTCTATTCAAACGAACTGCTGTGTTGTCACAGACAATTTGAAAATTTGGTACTTTATTTAATGACTGGGTGACTGTTCCTGCCTAGATGAGACACAGATGTGAAACCAAATTACTGCTGGACACAACAAATTCTCTTGGAACTCGTAAATTTCCACATTCAATGCGTTGCCTTTCATCTTATTATGGAAATTTCTTGTTTGGGAAAAAAAGATACTTTCTTCCAAAAAAATCATGTTAGGTGGGTCTCTCCAGGACAAAATAAAAGATTTGAAAATGATCGAGCTGAGGTGACTAATTGCAAGGATTTCAACAGAATAAATTATGACTGGACCCCATTCCTCACAGCCAGCTGGACATTTTTTATTGGCTGGTTGAGCCCAAAATGGGATTATGGAATAAGAACCTTGAGTTTTGTTTTCAGTTCATTTTTGCAAAGGAGAAAAGCCTTGGGCAAAATTCCTTTTGTTCTTAATGCCAAAATATTTTATCATCACCCCAACAAAAAATGTATTAGGTAATAATATTTAAACAACCCCACTGACCCTACTAAGAAACTTCACAGCATTTAAAAATCTTTCCCATCCCAAATGTTTTCATTAATCCCTATGTTAGTAATGGAAAGATGAAGATCTTCTGTTATCAATGAAATTTTTTGTTCATATTTGAGAATTGGCTTGTAAATTATATGAAGAAGCTGGTTATTAGTTATATGCATGCATATATCTGTCATAATTCTCTGGCAGGACTGGATGGCAGGTATGACAACACTAAGCTATCCTTTTTTGTGTGCCCTATCTGGATTTTGGGAGGCCGCAGGTGTATTATCACAAGCATGAGATGGTTTGTTTATGCACTTGGATGTTAGTAAATGTGAATGCCAGGCTTTTAATTCAAGGCCAATTATCCCCATGGATAGCACATGGGCTTTTGTCAAGCTCATTGGTTCATGTCACTTTTATCCATAGGTTGGGCTCCTAAGGACTATAATGATGCTAAATGGACCCTAACTGTGATATTCCTCACATAAGCAACCACTGAGATCGGAGAGTGAAATTTGTCAGAACTCCACTAATTAGAAGCTTTCCCTACCCTTTGCTGGAGTGAAATAATGTCCCTCATTTAATACCACTAATGTCCTGTGAACTCAGTGATTATCCCCATGCACAAGTAGTCATAGTGATGAGTGGGTGGAGGAGAGACTTGTGTGTCCCTTGATTCAGCTGTCGGTCCCTTCTTCAAGCCTTTGGTTTAGGCTGAAAGAGCTTGGTTATTGGAGGACGGGTCTGGGCCAATCACAGCAAAGCATTAGCTCCTTTTGAGTTTGCTCCATCCCTTGCACTCTGTTTACCCTGTGTATCTCCTGGGCATGCCGCCCCTTGATATAGCAGTGCCGTTCTCTCCTGATTGGCCCTGCCAATTGCCCCTCTGCACATCTTTTCACGGTCTCTCCAGCATTCGGGTGATAACTGTGAGCTTGTCCCAGACACTCTCCCATCTGTGGATGGGTATTTGTGGACATGTCTTTCCACCCGCATCTGAGTAGTCTTGGCGTGTGTAGTGTCATGCCACTGCTTTGTTGATGCTTTACATACCTGGGTGGGAACTTGAGGCCTTGGTATGCCTTCCTTAAACTTCCATTTTAGAGCGAGTACCCTTTACTTTCTCTCTCCCCTCTCTCCCCCTCTCCCTCTCTCTTTCCCCCTCTCTATTTCTCTCTTTCCCCCCCTCTCCCTCTCTCTTCCCCCCTCTCTACCTCTCTCTTTCCCCCTCTCTCCTCTCTCTCCTCTTCCCTCCCCTCACTCCTCTTCTTCCCTGGATCCCTTTTCTCTCTCCCTTCCCTCTCTTCCCTCCTCCCTCTCCCCCTCTCTTTCTTTCTCCTCCCCTCCTTACTGGCTCCCTCCCTGACTACCTCTTTCCTTCCCTCCCTTTCTCTTTGTCTCTGTTGGAAACAGGGTCTTGCCATGCACCTAGGTTGCCTTGGAATTTGTGATTCCCCAGCCTCCTTAGTCCTGGAATTATAGGCATATATCATGCCTGACTCTTTTTCATGTTCTTTATAAAGTCAAGCTTCCCAGGCCTAGGTTTCAGGCTATGTGGAATTCAACCATAACCCTGGACAATTTCTGTGTGAATTTTTATTTTCATTTATTTTTTGCTGAAAGTAAAAGTAATTGGTGGAACATAACAAGCTCAGCTTTGCAGAACCACTTTCTAGGTAGCCTAGGGCTTACACAGACAGCCTCCTTTCTCTTAAATGTCTTGCAGGTCTTGAGAATAGCTGTAGGATCTATCAGGAATGCAGTTCAGTGTGGGGAGGGAGCAGCATGAAATAGCCTTGGCCTATTTCCATCTCTTTTGGGAATGCAACATCCTGAGAATAGCCTGGGATTTGTTTTCCTTTCTTCTTCTGAAGAACAATGTCCTTCAGAGACTTAACCTAATGAGACATGTCGGTCAGGAGGGGCTGCCTTTCAGTGTCCTCCAGTGATGGTACAAGTGGGACATTCCCAGTTTGACTCTGCCTGTCTTTGGCTGCTTTTCTGAGACTCGGGGGACAGGTTCACAATGGACCTTAGGTTCTTGTCCCTTGCTGCCAAACTGTGGTTCATCTGCTGCACGTTACCTGGTAGATGTGTGTGTGTGCTGCATCCCTCGATACAGACACACTGCTAACCAGTACAGAGTGAGTCTCTGTGGCTTCTCCACACTCCACAGTGCTTGGCAGTTTGCTTCTAATCATAAGTAAACAGCTTAAAATTCACTGGTATCAACAGGGCCAGGGCATACCTTGCTGAATACACTAGAAACAGACTTAAAACTTGTGGCCAAATAGATCTTTATTAATCTTAAGGGAGCTCATTATGTCAGAGAACCCCTTGGGGAAGTTTAGTAAAGCAGGGATTCTGTTCTCTTCCTCTACATAAACTGCACCTCTGGATTTATCGGATTTATAAACTTGCATTGTGTTTGTATTTTCTTTAATGTATGTATGTCTGAAAAACCAGAACGAAGTTTTAAGATGGCTAGAGTTGGAGCAGAGGTCTCTATATTTTTTTAGTTGCCTTTCCATCTTTTGGAGGAGGGACTGGTTTCCTCAACATGTTTTCTAGGTCCCCAGGAGTTGCCCACAAGGATGTATCGTTAGCTCTTCTATTTTCTATGAAGGTTTTCAGCTCCTTTGAGTAGACACATAACAAAGCAGGAACTCTGAGTTTGGTTCATGCATCTACCTTTACATGACTGTGTATCAGAATAGGAGTTGGGACTCTGGGTTTTCTAAACACTGGAACAGGAAGAGGAGGTTTATAAGGATCAGTAAATTTGCAATTAAAAAAATTTGAGAGTCCGTTTTTGAAAAACTACCAAATCATTAATTTCTCTATTCATATTCTAATACTTACTGCTAAGGACCATATGTGTTGTGCTTTTATGAACCAAAAAATAAATGGCTCAGAACTTTGGGGAAACATATATTTAATGCAGCTAACTGATTCATGTCCAGCCATGATAAATTGCATTCTTGTGTAATGGTGGAATGTATTTTCTCAGGTGGTAGCTCAGACTCAGTTCTACAGAGGCCTAATTAAGGCCTACTGTCTGTAGGCATGAGCAGTTCTGTAGACTAAAATCACAGAAGGAAGAGAAGCACCCAGAAGACAATGGCAGTCTCTGACATTGGAGACATAATCTGATCTAGCTGGTTTGGATTCTTAAGTCTGCAGGAAGTGGAGGTCTCTCTCTGGTAAATGGAACTATGCAAGCCCCAATGGTCACGGCCTGGAGCACAGAGCTCCAGAAGGTGATTTTGTATCTGGCCTACTGAGCAAGTTGATGAATTATCTGTTGGAGATGGTGTGCATCCTTTTGGAAATGGAATCACATTTCAGTGTGGAAGCCTTTTGTTTGGCAGTGAGGTAATCTGAATTGTTGTTGTTGTTGTTGTTGTTCTCCTCCTTTTCCTCCTCCTTCCTCTTCTCCTTTTCTTCCTCTTCTTTTTTCTTTTTTGAAATAGAGTTTTTCTGTGTAGCCATGGCTGTCCTGGATCTCACTCTGTAGACCAGGCTGGCCTCAGACTCACAGAGATCCACCTGCCTCTGCCTCCCAAGTGCTGGGATTAGAGGTGTGCACCACCACCACCTGGTGTAATCTGAGTTCTTATTTATCAGGTCTCTATGAAGAAACCACAAGGACTTTAAGAGTACACTGGGCTTCAGATGAGGCTAAGGGCCAAGGCAGGACACATCTGTGACTGATTTCCTGTGACCTCCTTTTCCCATGTGCTAGACTTTGAAGCTGAAGAGAGAGCAATAAGATCAACCCTGAATGGCAGTTCCCAAAGCACAGAATGTGTGGAGCTTGGGAGGTGTGCAGGAGCATCCATTGCTCATCTTATCGATGGAGGAGGTCAGGGAGCAGTCTGAGAGCCCAACCTGTGCATGCTGGTTGCTGATGTTTCTCGGGCATCTATGATAGGCTTTTGCACTAGCTAAGGCTTACCAGCTCCCTCAGGGTTACACATCTAACTTACTAAAATGAAACAGGATGTGCCATATGGAACATGTCCAGATTCAAGTTGTTCACATGTCTGTAAAGTCAGGCCATCCAATTTTCTTTAATTTTTATCTTAATTTTGTCACTCAATTTGGTACATTGTACCTGCCACTAGAGTGATAGTTACGTTTTCCTGATACCATTCTGTGCTTTCTTATTGCTTATGCAAGGAGAAGTATACAAAGGGTATTTTCAAGGTGTCTTGATGTGAGTCTCCCAAGGCAGAGCCTTGTGTGAAATATAACATCCACGGAATGCTAGCGCCTTGCTTCTTCTCCATGCAATTCTTATCCATTTGGTTTATGTGCCAACAGAGACCAGACTGCCGCTTTCCTTTCCCACTTCCTTACCTGACTCCTGTTCCCCTAACCTTTTATTAACCCTTTCGAAGTCAATGGAGCATGTAATTATTGCACCATATAGAAACAGTGGGGGGAAAATGGCATCATGCAAGAGGTGAAATTTATGGAGGTGAGTCACTCAGAAAAACATAGAAGGAATGTTCAATTTATTTTAAATCTCTTAATACCATTGCATTCCCCCCTTTCAGTTGTATACATTAAATTCTTTAGGTGACATGAAAAATGATTACACACACACTTCTATAAAAACCCAGCAGAAGTTACTGTAAAAATTAAAATGGTCCAATTTAAATGATAATGGGGAACCAGCAGAGTCTCAGGCATTTGCTTCCTGGGTTCAAATGTGTGACTATATCTAGAGTGCTGGCATTCTCATCTGTCAGTAGCTCCAGTTACTTCTGTCTGGTCTTAGAAAGCTGCAAAGGAGAGCTTTACAGAGCACTGGAGTGGGGCACGAGCATATGTGTGCTTGCACACACATGTCCACGAGGTCTCAGCTTTACAGAACACTGACATGGGGCATGGGTGTATGCATGCTTGCACACGTCTTTGGTGGTGGAATGAAAATACTAATGAAATGTTGATGTCATTTGTCTGAAAACTTGAAAAAAAAAGGACGTAGAACTCTAGTGGTATAAAAGGTATGTGTATATGCAAGCATGATTATCACACGCATGCACATATGTGTGTGTGTGTGTGTGTGTGTGTGTGTGCGCGCGCGCGCTTATACTTGCCTGTCTTCCTGTGAGGCTTTCTTCTTTTCTCTTTGGGGATGCTGAGGATTGAACCTCGGACCTTGCCCATGCTAGGCATCTGCTCTCCCAGAGTTTCACTTCAAAAAATAGCTGTATGTAAATCTTGTAAATTTAAAAGTAGTATTTTTACATGTTTAATTTTGAAGTATGTGGAGTGGAGCTGGGCAGAGTGACATTTGAGCCTGTCACCCCAGCTATTTGGGATACTGATGTGGCATGGTCACCTGAGCCCTGGAGTTTGGGACCAGCTGGCAATAAAGTAGGATTCTGTTTCAAACAAACCCCAAATAAATAGATGTAGAGTATGGTACCATGGAGAACACTGTTTTGGAGAGTTTTCCAGAAGGTTTGGTTATGTGTCTTCCATTAACTCCTCATGCTGGATTATGGACTTCCATATTTTTAATTCAGAGTTCTCAACATTGGATTCAACAGAATCAAAGAGGGTGCTCTCAAAACAGTTGTCACGCTCAGACTCTACTGCCAGGGAAGCTGATTTCATGGGGCTGGGAATGGCTGGGGCACTGGTATTTTTCCAGAGATTTCTTGGTGAATCTAACGTCTAGTCAGGGCTGACATCTACCCAACCAGCCTCTGTTGAGACACAATCATGGCCATGTCCAAAAAAATCCATATTGTGATCTTGAATTTGCTAATGTCTTTCTTGTCTCATCATAATCGTGGCTGGAACTCAGAGGTGCCCCAGCTGTGAAATGACAAAGCAGTGGAGAGGACTCCAGAAGGTCCTAAAGTCAGATGACTTGATCAAGACTAGAAATTTAAGTGAATCAGGTTGAGAACGTGTGGACTAGTGATGAGGGCTCTGGAGCGAAGCTTCCAGGTTGAGTGTGCTGCTTCCTTCATTGACTGCCTGGATGAGTGATGATGGATGTACTAATTATGTGTGAACCTGGAAAAGACAAAACCCCTTAGGTCTTGAACCAGTTACGCTGAAGAAGGATCCAGTCTCATATAGCAGGTGTGGGTACTTAACCTGTCTTGGCCAACATTTTCATACATATAAAATAGGGATAGTATCATTATGCAGTCCTTCTAGGTTAGGTTGTTGAGCAGATTGATTGAAGTAATAAATGTAAAGCCACTCATGTTAATACCTAGTATATAACATTTTCCAGATATTTTGATATCTGTTCAAAGGCCAATGTCTTTCATTTACTCAGACCATGTATAAACCTCAGTGTGATGTTCTAGTCTTGGGATGTGGGAATTTTGCTCATTGGATCTGGACAATAAGTCAGATTCTTCGTATTGCCACTTACCTGAAAAACAGAGTCTACATCCACTTAATAACCATTCTTTGGGTAGACTCAGTGCATTTTATTTCTTTCTTTTCCTTTTCTGTTCTTTTTGGATACAGCTTCTCTGTGCAGCCCTGGCTGTCCTGGAACTCACTCTGTAGACCAGGTTGGACTCAAACTCAGGGATCTGCTGCTTCTGCCTCCTGAGTGCGGGATTAAAGGGGTGCAGCTCCACTGCCTGGCTCAGTGCCTTTTTCTTAGAAACTAACTATAGATTCAGAAAACAAATCTCTCCTTGCTTATTCTCCTTATAAATAAGAGGAGATAAATGTAAAAAGAATTAAAATAGACCTACAAAGATCTATTAGAGGGCTGGAGAGATGGCTCAGTGGTTAAGAGCACTGGCTGCTCTTCCAAAGGTCCTGAGTTCAATTCCCAGCAACCACATGGTGGCTCACAACCATCTATAATGAGATCCGGTGTCTTCTTCTGGCCTGCAGGCACACATGCAGGCAGAACACTGTATATGTAATAAATAAATAAATCTTTTTTTAAAAAAAGATCTATTAGAGCTGGAACACAAAGGAGATTAGTAGCAAAGAAAGGGGCACAAAACAGGGCATCAGGAAGTGAACATGTCCAAAATACGTTATATAAATATGTGGAAAATGTCATCATGAAACCGATCATGTATAATTAATGTATCCTGTATTAGTCAGGTTCTCTGGAGCAACAGAACTTAAAGAATGAATCTCTCTATGTATATAAAGGATATTTATTGGACTTACAGGTTTCAGTCCAGCTAAACAAACAATGGCTGGCTATGAATGGAACTTCCAAGAATCCAGTAGTTGCTCAGTCCATGAAGCTGGATGTCACAGCTGGACTTCTGTATATTCTGGAATCTCAAAGAAGTAGGCTCTAATGTCAGTGAAGGAATGGATGTACTAGCAAGCAGACAAAGAACAAAAGCTTCCTTCTTCTATGTCCTTTTATAGACTTCCAGAAGAAGGCATGGCCCAGATTAATGGTGGTTCTTCCTGCCTCAAGATCAGGATCAGAGGTGTGTGTCTTTCTACCTCAAAGGTCTGGACTAGAAGTGGATTCATCCTTTTCAAACCAAGTAAAAAAAATCTCTCAATAGGTATGCCCTCCATTTCTGGTTTGTAGTTCATTCCAGATGCCATCAAGTTGACAACCAATAATAGCTATTATATATGCTAATAAAAACATTAAAAAGAGTGGGACTTGCTTTAATATTAACAATTATCAAGTATGACATTAACTGTGTTCCATGTATAATCTTGTGTTTTACATAAAACATTGAAATGTTTTGTTGTGGAATATTTTAAAAGCATATAGAAGAATTTCTGTATGTATAATATACAAATCTCCTCATGCTTATACTCATTTATGCACAATTTTGTTATACCTCTGAATCCTCCCTATCTTGACATCACAAACATTTTTGTCTATGTAGTTTAATGTGCATCTCAAAAAGGTAAAGACCTTCGAGAAAAATGTTGACTGTACTATTGTTACACACAGATACAATCCATATTAAAGCCTTAATTGTTAAACAGTAGTATTGCCCCTTTCATACATGAAATGGAGGCACAGAACAGTCAAGTATTGGCCTCAAATTCATATGGTCAGTGTCTTAGTTGGAGTTTTTATTGCTGTGACAGAACACTATGACCAAAATTACCTTGGGAAAGGGTTTATTTTGCATATACATCCATATCACAGTTTATCATCATGGCAGGAACTCAAACGGCAGAAACCTGCAGCTGATGTGGAGGCCGTAGAGGAGTGCTGCTTATGGGCTTGCTCTTTCCTGGCTTGCTCAGGCTTCTTTCTTATAGCACCCCAGGAGTACCAGCCCAGGGATGGCACCACCTGCAATGAGCTGGGCCTTCCACATCTATTACTAATTAAAAAAACACACTTCAGACTTGCCTATAGGCAAACCTTGTGGAGGCATTTTTTTTTTTGAGAGTCCTTTTTCCTAAATAACTAGTTCATGTCATGTTGACATAAAACTAACCAGGACAGCCAGTAAGTGGAGCTTCAAGTCAGGTGGACTATTGAGCGGGCTGGTTCTTAACTGCTTTGACTTACCAGCTCCCCAGTGAAGAAACAGTGCTGATACAGAGCAGGATTTTCTCCATGTATAGAAAGGTGTAGATTTTAGCATTGTCAATGTCGTTACTACGTGAGTATCCTGCTGGGAACTGACATCTAATTGGCCATCTTCAGTCTCTTGGACTTGAGCTTCCAAGAGAGCTGAGCTTGAGTTCATTAGTGATACGATTTGGTGAGCATTGTTTATGATCTGTGAACTATAATTCCTTTGTGTGTTTTCTGATGGTATACCTATCTTAGGGAGTCATATTGAGGACTGACTGAGTTGATGTACACAGAAAACTTTGTCCCATGCTTGCTATATAGTGATATAGCATGTGTTACCAATATGGGGTATTTAAGTCAGGCAGTTAATTATATAGGAAAAAAGCTGCATATTCCCAGAGTTTGTGTGTCTAAAGATTGCTAATATAGGGAAATTCTTTTAAATCTTTGAAAGGACATAGTCTATTTGATTAGACCTCTCAGCTTGACTGGCCAGGCAGTAGTCCTTCGAATGACTAGACAAAATAAGAGTTATGTAATGGGTTATGAATTTACAGGAGAGGAATGGTCAGTTTGTTAAATGCAAATAAATGCTAGCTAGGTTTAGCAATAGGGAGCATCTTCAGGGAACAATGCTTCTCCCTTTGAGCTTCTTTAAAATCATTTCAACACCATTTGAAAGTGCAGTGAGACCTCATGGAATACACTCACATGAGCTTTGCTGCTTGGCTTCTCCAAATCCATCTTTCATCTGGAATCTACACTGTGAGCAATAGGCTGGCTGTGCAGAATGTTAGGACCAAGGAAATGTAAAAGATGTGTGTGTGTGTGTGTGTGTGTGTGTGTGTGTGTGTCTGTGTGTGTGTCTGTGTGTGTATGTGTAGCCATCCCTGTGTGGATGCCCTCTAAAATTAATTAAATTTGTTTCTAGATTACCTATTTTGGAATCTATATCCCATTCCTATATAGCACTAATTTGGATGATTGAGGCTTGATCACATATGGAATGTTTCATAGTGTGAATTCTTTGCTTTGTAACATCTAATATTAGAATGTATACTTCATTCGAGACTGGATTTTATTTCCTTGTTCGTATCATTTCTTCCCAGTGTTTATATTGAGCAATTTACGCTTGTCAAGGGAAATGCAAGCTTTTCCAAGATTCTACTTAATTAGTATCTTACTACTTCTACGGTATGTGATCGACATAACGGACACAATTGACGACAGTGGCGTTCATCTTAGTGTGGCCACCAGGTGGAAACGCTGCACTGTAAGCTGTTCTCTCCCCCTCCTTCCCCTCCTCCCCCTCCTCCCCCTCCTCCCCCTCCCCCTCCTCCTCTCCCCCTCCTCCCCCTCCTCCCCTCCTCCTCCTCTTTGGTGGGTAGTTTTGATTCAGAAGCAGCAGCTGAGTTCGACTCTCACCTCGATGACACCTCCCTCAATGATGAAAACAAATATTAAAAAAGCCCTAGAAACAGAGAATTTGAGACTTTTTTCACTTGTCTTTTGTATCATCTTTTTGGCCCAAGACTTCTTGCTACCCCTGGGTTTGGGATTTCTCCAAAATCAGCCACACTAGCATCAATTTCCGTGACAAGCAAAGAGAGGCTTATGGAGGATGGAGATTTCTTTAAAATTCTCTGTGGAAACCAAGCCTCTTGCCTCTAGCTGCGTGAATTTGGGGTGGGGTGTGTGTAGTGGGGGTCTGGCTGTTTGCTTTTTGTATGGCCATGTCAAAGAAGTAACTTGTACTGTCTGGTTAAACTCTTGGTAGGACTTCAACGACATGCCAAGCTTTCAGAATTTTGCAGTCACAATCGCTGAATGAAGCAAAAACTACAAATTATATTCAATTTGGTTACTTTGATCTGAGGTATAAAGTCAGAAGAATAGGAATGTTTATGTGCCATGTGGATTAGTTAGGCTTTGTTATGGACAGCTACTTTGGTTGTCTATTTATCTCTGCTACCGATACCTATCTTCTTACGGTCACTGTTTTGAAGTATACTTTTAATACAACAAAAGACAATAGTTTTAAGTATGGAGTTGGTTGGGTTTTGACGTTTGTGTATGTGTAGATAGTCAACACCTCAAACAAGATATAGAAAGACCACCTCCAGCCTTTCCTGGTTGCTCTTCCAAGGTGGTTAGGGAAAAGAACACTTATTAGAATCTGTCATTCTTTGGAGAAAACACATCTTCAAACCCACTTATAACTGCCCGGCCTTTCTTTAACAAAAGCAACATTTGCTGTAATGACTTGATTATAGGCAGAAATATGCAGGCAGCAAAAGTGCTCCTGCAGTGACTGACAGCTCAAAGTGGGGGGGGGGAGGGGAAGTGTATGCATGGTGGGCAACAGTTTATTACAACTACAATCAGCTCAAGACGCTCTAACTGGCTTCAGAGGGACCTAGTTTCCTGTGGCTTTAGCAAAAGGGAGAAATTACAGTTGACATTGTCAATGAAAGACAGCAAGGTGACTCAAGGGGGGTACGGCACCTAAAACATCAGATGTGGTAGAGGTTAGAGAGCCTGGTTGAATTGTTATTCAACAAATGCAGGTTTGTTTGCAAAGACCAAGGAGGCAAATGGTATGAGGTACACGGTCAATAAGAAACAGCAGAGAGGGTGCAGCCAACACTGGTCAAGGTATCGACCGACCCTTCATTAAATCAGGCAGTTCCAGGGGGCAGTGCAGAGGGGAGAATTCAGAGTGGGTGGTGTGGTGGCTGAGAGGACGAGACGCGGGCAAGGAAGTTGTTGATCCCAATTAAACAGGCATTCTTTATGATGAGATAGGTCTGAATTCTTTGTCCCCTTCTCCATGGGCGTTTGATATTGTTCAGACAGCTCAATGATAGGATTTTGATGCCTTTAGTGGCTCAATCAATCCTTCGTGGGAGGGTTTGGGTGTTTGCGTGTGGTGTATGCCGAAGAGGAAAGTAGCAGCTCTTTCATGATGAGGAAAGTGGGGCTGCAGCTGGGACAGCACTCAAACTACTTCAGATTGAAATTGTCTGCACACAATCAGATCCGAAAAGAATAGCATGGGCGACAGAACGAGATAAAAGCCTCAGGTTTGCTCATATGCCATATTTAATTTTATTATGCTATTTATGCAACATCATTTAAGCCAAAGCGCATGCAAGTTCATCCGTAAGGCACTGAATGGATGAGGACTTCTACGCAAAGAAGGTGGAGAGTGACTACCACAGAGTCACGAAAGGAGGCAGAGAAGAAGGGATGCTGTTACTGCGCTTGGGCTTCACAGTCAAGCACGGATTCATTTTCCAAGCCAGGGCCTCATCCCGATGTCAGGGCACGGGGTGGATGACAGTGGTGCCACCAGCAGTCGAGCTCTGTTGGTATTTCCTGCCCTCTTGCCAGCTGTCCAGCTGATCTTAGCAGGCCCTCGATCAGATGTCTAAATCCCTAATGGAGATAGTTCTGTTGTCTTTCACTGTGATTTAATTCCCTGAGTTTAAAGATAGAATCGCTTCCATCTCAGGAGTAGAGAAAAATGCACCTTTTCCAGTGTGCAGAGGCATTTTCTTGCCATATGGTACATATAATCCTTATACATGCAGGCATTTTTTTGCAGACATGGACTTGAATTACCAATGATTTGTGCGGATTCTGTCAATATGCAGCACGCCAGCAAGCCTGTCTGATGGCTATATTTCTTCTATGACAAAAGTCTCTTATATCACTTCTAGTACATGCTAATTCCTTTTAGTGCCTTCAACTCCTTTCTTTGAGTAGAGTAAGAGAATCTTGGATTTATTAGGATCAGAACATAGCACCATCCAAGACATTTTAATTATGAAATTAAACCAACCACATTATATTCTGATTAAGAAAAAAATCACATAAACCTTCCTTTCTATTTCTCCAAATCACCTTTTAAATATAATCTCTCTAACCTTTGGATTTTAGTCTCTCTCAATTTTCTGTTTGCATTCTTTGGATGTGCCTGGCTAACAGTGATTTTAACTTTCCATCTTACAGCTATTAAAGACCTTGACCTTCTGGTCCCAATAAAAGAGTTATGAACCATGCCCTGCTAAAATGACTTCACCCCCTTCTTTTCCTTTCACCCCACTAAATTCCCTTGGTGGGTGATAAAACTTTGCATCGAAATGGATGCATTTGGTCTCTGTTAAAGCTATTTATGGTGATTTCTCTGCCACAAGCATTATACTTGGGGCAGACAGATGCTCCTCTTTCAGGGCCCATCTCATAATATATTCTTTCAGGATTCCATGAAGTCCTTTGGGGCCAGCAAATTATCCTTCCAGCAAGTGTGGTTCTATAGTGCATCTTCATCTAGGGACTCAGTGCACATGGGGATGAAAAAGAATGCACAGTGGGAACTCCATCATTAATTTTTTTAAAAGAAAGGAACTAAAAATAGCTTTGGATTTCTCTTTGTTCTTCTCCTCCCCCTCTTCCCCTCCTTCTTTTTAAAGTTAGGTTCCATATAGCCCAGCTTGGCCTCGAACTCCATATGCTGCTGAGGCTGGCCATGAATATCCTATGTCCCTGGTCCCATTTCCCGAGTGCTGGGAGTACAGGTATGTCTGTCCCATCTGGCTTCATATGTTTTTAGCTTTCTATACATGATTGACCAGCAGTTGTCTGGAGAGAAGAGTATTTCCATTCTCTGCTATTTTGTTTCTGCAAGGTTACAAAGTGGATGAGCCCTCTACAGGCTCAGGTAAGCAGACATGCTTTGTGTTTAATTCTGCGACTGAGCATTGTCAGTTGCTCAGACAAATATGTCACACTTTTCCCATTGATCATCTTGGTTATCACACCGATTTAGGAAATGGAAAATGAATACCAGGGATGGACCCGGGGTGGGGGGTGGGGGGGTGGGGGCAGAGGGCTCAGTGGGTAGAGTGCTTGCCAGGCGAGTACGAGGACCTGCGTTTGGTGCAGTGGCATGTGCCTGTAATCCCCGTGCTGGGGGCGGGGGCTGAGACAGGAGGATCCCCGGGGCTTGCTGAGCCAGCAGTGTCAAAAAATCAGTGAGTGCCAGGCTCACAGAAAGACCCTATGGCCAGACATGGAGCAGGGAGTAGTAGAAGAAGTCATTGTGACTTCAACGTCTGACCTCTGTACCCTTGAACGCACATGCACAGGCATTGGCACAAACACAGTGAGGCATATATACACACAATATATACACACACCAAAAAGAAGAGGAGAGAGAAAGAGAAGAAGGAGGAGGAGGAAGAAAGAGAGGAATAAAGGAAGAAAGAAGGAAAGAGAGGGAGAGGGAGAGGGTGAGGCAGGGAGGGAGAGAAAGGGAGGGAGAGAGAGAGAGGGGGAGAGAGAGAGAGAGAGAGAGAGAGAGAGAGAGAGAGGGAGAGAGAGAGGGAGGGCACTCTTGGCCCCACCCAGTCTTCTCCAAGAATGGTAGGGTTTAAAGCTGTTGTGACTGCTTTAATATCTGTTTAAAGAACACATTTATAAAGATCATTGTATTTCTCAAATAGACAAGTTTTTAGGTGTATTTCAAAATTGACTGAACAACAGATTTCTCTCATATTTTCTGTCGTGTCTCCCCAGTCTGCATCCCTTCCCACAGTACATAATCTCTTCCAATATCCACTCACCCGCCAGAGTGGTTCATTTGTTACAACTGATGACCCGACCCTGGCACACTGTTCTCACCCAAAGTGCATAGTTTTAAATCAGCTTCACTCTACTTTGTTTTTGGCTAGAACAAAGTTTAGCACAAAACTTTCCTTTGTTGAAGCTGGGAGAGTGTCTGCATCAGGTTCCCAGGTTGTGGACAAGATCATCTTAATTACTCTACTGGTGAGCCAGCTGGGAGCCCTTGGAGGAGGACAGGGCCCGTAGGGAGGGCCGGGATCGTCCTTGTCACCTTGTCCTCCCCTGCCACCAAGTCTGCAGTTCTACAAGCAGACTGCACAGTGACCAGCCCCACAAGACAACATGCCCAAACAGATGATCCAATTTCACTGAGGCCAAATTCTTTTCTTCTACTGTTTCCAGAAAATAATTCCCATCTGTGAGCCACAGGGAAATGAGTTCTGAGTGTTGCATGGCAACTTTCTTCTCGAAAGCTGTGAAAAGTTGAGGCTGTGGAAGGAGCTTTGGAAGAAACATCTGTTTCTGTTTGTCAGGGGGAAAAGTCAGTGTGAAGATTGGATGGTGTGCTGCCCCCAAGCCACCTGGAGTCCCTAGCATGAAGTCTGGCACAATGGAGCCAGGTTGCGTATTTCCTAAATTAAAATTTCTGGCTAAAATAGTTTACGAGCCAGAAGAATAAAAATAGCATTTTAAGAATCAAGTTCCACTAGGAGCTGTATTAGGAAAAAGACAAATGGTTCCTGTTGATGGGCATAAATGTATACATGCTGTTTACCAAGTGTGTGTGGAGAGTTAGCACCCCCCCCTCTCTCTCTTCATGCTGTAATTGGATGACATTCCCCCTTTATATAGCCTGATCTTTGACCATTGCCACTACTTGCTTTGGAACTGACTCTCAGGTTTCCTGTGTGAAAAATGTCACAATTAAAAATTGGGTTTGGAAGCTCTGATATCATCTTTTGGAATCACTTTCTGAAGTCTGATTTTTTTCGAAAAAAAAAAAAAACCCTAAAACATAAAGGAATATTCGCTTGGCAAAAATCCTCTTGGAAAATAGGATTGTCTATGTGTAATGGAGACATAATTCAAACATAGTCATTGTATTAGTCAATTTAAGTTCAGAGAAACAGGGCACAATGCGGACCTCTGGTATTATAGAAAAGAACTACCACATTTTGTAAGAACTTTCTTTCTGAAAATAAGAGCTTGATTGGATTATTTTACTCATTAGACATTGTTTTTTCCCTGGACACTCTGCTGAATGCCAGAAATGCACAGATAACTGAGATGCCCTTTGTTTTCTCCAGAACCTCACAGATGCGCTGGAAGGATGAATTGTCACTTCAGCCCAGCAGGACTTTGTTTTGTTCACCACTGAGCATCCTGGGTCTAGAGTCATTTCTGCTGAACAACAGGTGCTCAACGTCACCTAGAAAGACTGGTGGACATTATCTCATGTTGGAAGGAGATGCTGAATTATCAGATGTTTGTGCGGCAAGCGAACAGCAGTGTGGGAATGGGCAGGCTCCCCCTAAGCCCTGCTATGATTGCTATGATCTACAGCAGATCCTCAAAATTGCCGCTGTTTCACTGGATTAAACGTTGGTATATGGAATATAGAAATTCACGTAGTGTTGATTTCCTGTGTAGGAAGGACAAAATTTAATCCAGGATTTCTTTAAGACAGCCAGATTTCCAAATTTCCTCATAGTAATTGATTCCTAACAGGAGAAAGAGTTCATGTCATGGAAAATGGTCTAGAAACTTTAAGCCAAGAGCACCCTGGAGAGGATCACAGATAATTCCAGCTATTTTGCAACTGCATCATTCATGGCATGTGGATTCCTTGATCAGAAGAGTGACCATAGTGGAATCAAGGTAGCTGGTCTCCTATATGGTGTGACCAGACCCATGAGGGGTTAGAAAGTCAGCAGAGTCACAAAAAGGGCTGCCTAATGACTTATACATTTTCTCAAATGCCTTATAAAATGTGAATGAGCAGCCATTCAATGTCATGACGTAGGGTTAGGGCACACTCTGTGTGTTGCTCGGCTGATTGGATACCCTTCTTCTTTCTGATGTAAAACATGTTCATACCACATCTTCCATAACTTTCAATGTGAGAATGTGAGTGTCTTTAAATAGAGACTTGAAAGATTCAGATTGAGAATCTGCATTGAGAATTTAAGCGTAATTGAAGAGCATCATGAGGACCGACTATGTGTCTATGACTTTTGCAATGCCATTCTGTAAAACCCCTGACTCTTCCTCACCAACTCATTTTAACCTCTTGCCTCTATTCAATCTTTTTGAAATAATAAATTCCTTTTATGTTTTATTAAGTCATCGATTTGCAAGGACATGCACAATGGTCAAAAACACCTTTCAGGGAAAACACAACTGATTCTTAGATCTCAGCTCGGTGGGAGGGAGGAGAGATGTAGACACCCACTGCAGAGTAGCCAATTAGCCACACACGGAAATGGCTTTACAGTTTTGTTAGGTTTTCTCATGGGTAGCCTGTAAAACTGTGCTGTTAGTAATCATCTAGATTGTGTGACAATGAGAAATGACACGTAAGCTTTTCATTGGGCAAGGGAGTACAGCAATACTTTTAATATAATATTAAACTTATTTCCAGAGAATGTAACATACAGCATTGAGAGCTTGGTTGGTGACATCAGAGGGGTTTGTTTCTTTGTGTTGAGAGTAATAGCACAGTGTTAGTGTGTTTGTTCTCCCGAACAAAGACCTGGATCTGTGACCCTGCTCTGCCCCTCTAACACTGGGTGCCCTGGGGCCTCAGTGATCTCTGTGTGCCCCTCAGAGGCCTCATAGTTGTGTGTTGTTTGTTGTTCTTACTCTTTGACTTTTTTGGGGGGCCGCCACCCAGCTCCCAAATAACCACACATGGAGACTAATTCTTTATTATGAATGCCCAGCCTTAGCTTGCCTTGTTTCTTGCTAGCTTTTCTTAACTGAAACTATCCCATCTATCTTTTGTATCTAGGCTTTTCTCTTTCTCTATTTCAGTATACCTTTCTTTACTTTTTACTCCATGGCTTGCTGTGTAGCTGGGTGACTGGCCCTTGGAGTCCTCCTCTCCTTCTCTTCTTGCTCCCCAATTTTTCTCTATTTTTCTCTTTCTATTTATTCTCTTTGCCTGCCAGGCCCACCCATTCTTTTTCCTGCCTTGCTATTGGCTGTTCAGCTTTTTTTAAAAAATATTTATTTATGTATGTATGTATTTATTTACTATGTATACACTCGCCAGAAGAGGGCACCAAATCTCATTATAGATGGCTGTGAGCCACCATGTGGTTGCTGGGAATTGAACTCAGGTCTTGAGGAAGAGCAGCCAGTGCTCTTAACCTCTCAGCCATCTCTCCAGCCCGGCTGTTCAGCTTTTTATTAAACCAATCAGTTGTTTTAGACAGGTAAAGTAACACAGCTTCACAGAGTGAAACAAATGTAACATAAAAGAATGCAACACATCTTTGCATCATTAAACAAATGTTCAACAGCATAAACAAATGTAGCACTATTGGTGAAATTATTAAGGCCACTCCAAGTAGTTAAAAGGAAGATTTATTTAGTGGGTAACTTACAAATGAAGGGATAGGTAGGTAGCAGGGTCTGGGGAAGGTGTATCGCAGTCCAGTGGTGTTCTCTGGAGATCTGCTCAGTCAACCTCCACCATCCAGGGTCCCGGAACAGAGAAAACGCTAGCCCATCCAGATCTCGGGTCTCCAGGGTCCTTCCTTGGCCCCGCCTTATAGGCATGACAGTTGCCAAAGCTTCAATGGGGGTTGGAACTCCCAGATTAAAGCTGGAATGGCTACCTACTACATAACACATCTTAAAATAATATTCTACCGCAGTTGTGCCCTGGATATCAATTCAGACTCAACCTGCCAGGATCTAAATAGCACTGGTAGGAACTTTGAAGAAAAACGTCTCCTTCATAAGGACTTTACACACCAGTCACTGTTTTTAGTTGTGATAGACATCATCTATGTGACTAAGAAGAAAATTGGCCCAAAGGAGTCAGGAGTGGCTTAGTGAATCTTTTGAGAGGCCCATAGTGTGAAGTCAGAGGGTAAGCTGCCAGAATGAGCATTCCCAGCCTACATCAGAACAAGTCATCAGCTGCAGTCAAGACAGATGCAAATATTTGTATCACCCAGTACTGGAAAGTCATTTTAACCTAACCCATGCTGATAGCACAGCATATGTTCCTGCCACCAGTGTGCCAAAGACCCGCCTGTAGCATCTACTGCCACCAAGAGTCAGACTAAGACAGGAAACTGACTTCCTGTCTTTTCCTGCAATTATCTTGTCTATCCTGAATCAAGTCCAGGCTAGATGGTGGTCTTCTGTGGGAGCCTTGTTACCAGCAGTGCTAGGACAGTGCCTTTCTGGCATTCTTAGCATTCATAGCAAGCACTTCGGATAGGAATGCACCAAACTGAGAAATTCTGAACAGTATCAAATGTTCACAAGGTTCAATGCAGCCACGTCAAAACTACCAGGAAGGGTCCTGCCGCAAAGACGTGTGCCTATACGGCTAGAAAGTACCCAGGAGAGAGTCAAGAAGACCCATCTTTGCTTTTGAAGGAAATGATTCTTAGAATCTAAGCCTATCAGGAATTCTCTCATGATAACTGGGAGCTGCTGCTTTATGCTACTCAAGGTGAGGCCAAAAAAAAAAAAAAAATTGAGATGAGTGTGAAGGTGTTAATTTAGCACCTTTAAAAGGTAGGGGTGATACAGGGGTACTTCCACGTGCCTGCTGGAATGGACACAGGAGGAGATGTATTCCTCGTGGGATAATGCGGTGCTCTCATCCCCCTGTTTGAGGAGGGTTTGGGCAGCTGTGATTAACTTGACAAATCAAGGAGAGCCTGGGTTGAAGGGATCCAAACAGCTGAGCCAATCTGGCACGCCTCTCCCTGCATCCTTGAGGGCCTCATCAGACAATGGCTTGGCTCCATTCTTGGTATAGCGTCTCTGTCAGCATTCCAAGCACAGGTCCCAAGGACGCTGGATGTCGAAGTCAGGGCCAAGATTTTCTTGGCTGAGATGCTCTGTGTGCCCAGGGAGGCTGTCTCTAATCCTATTCTGGAACAGGGGGTAGGGGGAAGATTTCGCTGACAGATAATCAGCCAGCAGGTATCATACCCAAGGTGGCCTTTAGATTATGAGCCATTTATATATTTAGTAAATATTTATTGAACACCTATGGTGTTCGAGACACAGGGCCAGGTACCCTGGTGGACATAGGCAGACATACAGGGAGGGGAGGGCAAAACACACAGATCGCAGATCTGAGTGGACCCAGAAAGATGAAAGGAATGGACTAACATGGGACACTGGCTGAAAGGGACTTTTTCACATGGTAGTATAAAAACAAAATGTGTCCGCTTTCATCTTGGGCTACCTTGGGCTGTGAACATTCTCTTTGGAGAGTTGGTTATGTCTGTACATGTGTGGATGAGTGCAGGTCGTTTGGGACTGGTTAGCCATGGTAAAAGAGGGTCCCAAGCCATAACTCAGCCTTTTGGAAGTCACTGCTGCCAAATCCCAGATGTCTGCGTATGTGTGTGTGTGAGTGAGTGCCAGGTACACAAGGCAGCCTGATTGGAAGGCTTTCCATTGCCAGTTTAAGATTGAAATAATATTCTTCATGTTTCAACTTCAGCCAGGCGAACTCATTTGTGGCTTTCTTTGCCTTCTGTAGGCACATGGTGGAAGAGAGCTTGGTGGCCAGGAGAATTCTGATGAAGCCAGGTTCTACCTCACGTGCTGTGGATTTGAGACTCAGACTCTCCCCTAAAGAGAAGAGCTGTTTTTCCTGGGTCCTGCCAACTTGTATTGTCACAGCAAGGAAGCTTAAGCCTCAGCTTCTGCAAAAGCCCCGTTGCCCACTGGAACTGATCTGAAGTGTGGGATTGGGCATGAGAAACAGCGTCTCCCTTCAAAGACAAATCCCCGAGGAAAAGGGCCTTGATGGAGAAGGTCCACGTGCTGCACGAGGTGGAGGATGAGCACTGGGCGGTGCTATCTGATGAAACTCACAACCGAGAATGGCGGTTTCAAGTGGTGGCTGATATTCTCCTGCTTATGGTCAAGCACAGTCAAAGTGTGTACAAGCACTGAGATGGGTAACAAACCCTGGGAGGCTGCTGGCATTTCTCCCCACTCTCAAGGCACAGAAAGCAGGCATCATTTCACCTAGAGACGTAGATGAGCAGGTGCCAGCTGAGCACTCTTGCCACCATGCGGCAATGGGTGTGGTGGCAGATTTCCCTTGAGCACAGGAGGGGAGACGCACAGTGAATGGCTATTGCCGTGGTCAGGAACTCGGTTCCCTTATGGCCGTTGGTTCCAGCACCTTTGGTTCCCCTGGCACCAAATGGATGCCTGGATGTGGCAAATGGAAAGAACATAAGGAGCAGCATGCTGTTTCCCTCCTTTCTTTTCTGGTCAGCCTCACACCCACTCTCTGTCCTTGAGACGGGGGCTGATATCCCATGCAGTTTGCAACTCTAGTAGCTGGCCCAGGGCTGTGGTGTGCTGGATAGGAAGTGGAGTGAATGGAATGCCCCTTCTGAAAGCCCTCCCTGCCTGAGGCAGGCCTTTAGCAATATTGATGGCAATGTTCCTTTTCAACACTGTTCACAGCTCTTGAGTCTTTGGGGCTCGCTAATGACATTGATATCGCATACTAATGACTTGGTGGGATTGCAGTTCTTGCAGAAGAGACACAGTACTTGCATGCTTTCTTTGCAGTGAGGTCTGGTGGTCACCACTGAGGCTGAGGACTCCCAGGACTGTCCCATGTTCTTTTACTGCAGTGGGAGCTGAGGTCTGTGTTGGGACATTCAAGCGCATGGGCGAATCACGTGCTGGAAAGTGAGTTTTTCCTTTCACTTTCCCTGATGGAATGCCAGTTTGGGGGGAAGAGGGCTAGCTACACTTATGCCTAAAACCTGCCACCCCTCAGAAATGTTTTTTTTTCTTTTTCTTTAAACAGTGTCAGCCAGTGAGATTTACACTGAGGGTCTCCTGGCGAGCTTTTGATTTCTGCTGTAGGTACTGCTGCTGCCTCCTAATGTTGTGACTCTTTCTAACCGTGATGGTAAGATGAGTCAGGGGACCACAGCATCCACCTTCCTAGTGCGAAGGAAGCAGTGAGGAAGTGGACTAAATCCATTGACATTCACAGAAGGACAGAGCCAGAAACAAGATCCAGACGGTGGCCTTCGGGTTTGAAAAGCTGCAATAATTACAGAACGATTCAGGTTCAATTTCTTATGAAAAGTGAACAGAGGGGAGACAACTTCTGGAGTCAAGTTTTCATTTTTGTTCTTTTTGCTGATTATAGACGAGTGTGATCTGTACTGCTCTAGGAGGCATTTCCAGATTCAGAAAGGCTGAAGATGGAAGTAGAAGCATACAGTACTCATTTGTTCGATGTATGGGAATAACAGTGTGCCAGCCATACATTTAGGAAATCGATTGGAACCCAAGGCCACAGTGAGACAACAGCATTTTCAAACACTTTCTCTAGGAAAGCTTAATCCAAAGCATATGCAGTGCATCGTGAGTTTTTGAGAATTATGCCAGCAGGTAAAGCCATCCCCAGTTGACGCATGATGAATTCTTACTTGGAAAGCAAAAGGTTTGTGAATCCACAGTTGTTCAGGAGAGGATGGATTCAGTTCTAAATACCAATACTAATTTATGTGGAGAAAAATGCCCATTTCAGGACTGGTGTGATTCATACAGATCCCTAGACTGTAGAACTGAGACCCAAAGCTTCCACCTCACTCGGGGATTTGTAAAAATATCAGTTCTTGGATATAATTACAGACCCACCGATTAGGAAATGCTAGGGGTGGCTTTAGCTATCTGTCTTAACAAGTCCCTAGGTGAGTCTGAGGTAGCCTAACGATGGAGAATCGCCACTGTAGACTAATTTCCGTCTGTTAGGCGAACAGAAAGCATCCCCTCCCCCAAGTCTGAGACCATCAACATCTTCCTGATTTGTGACTCGTCTCCTGGTGATCATTTCCAGAGAGACTGTCCTGCAGTGGTAAATTAAGAAGTTCACATTCTGCTTTTCAAATCAATCTGTCATCCAAGATGTAGTCCCTTCCTCCCAGGAGCCCAAGGTGAACTACTAATATTACATTTCTAAATCTGAGTTAATCTGTTTTACGGAGAGGAGCCACAGTCTGCAGCAACCAACCTCTCTTTATTTATTTCACTACACAAAGCGCTCACCAAATCATTCATATATATAATATATGATATAGTCATAATTATATCTACTAAATCATATATTATATATATCTATATACATAATATATATTAATTTAAAAGGACTTTTCAAAGTTAAAAGCGAGGATTTGCCGCCAGCAATCCAGAATGTAAACAACTAGCATCAGATAAGTAGGTAAGAGGAAAAACCACAGAAAATAGATCTTTCCGGCAAGTCGATTTTTGAGCTTAATCATTTTATAGGAGATGAGTTCCACAACTAAACCCACCACACATTCAAAAAGGTAAAGTATATAGGAGCTTTGTTTATCTACTTATGCTAAAGGCTATCAAAATTAATGACACGTTTCCCCCTCCTCATAAAGAGGTCTTTAAAATAAAATGTACCTACCTTTAAATTAAGTCTGATTTGATTTTTTTCCTTTCAGGGAATATCTTAAATCTTCTCTGCTTCATGACCACTTTATAATTCTGTCCCAGAGGATGGGAGCAGGTCCCCACCACAGGAGAATTTGATGGTGGTACAGCTTACATTAGAGGATAATTATAACCCGGGTGACAGCATGTGCAGCAGAACTTGTTTAACCTTTTGTTTAAAATACTTGACTTCAATAAAGTTAATTTCCTTTTTTATCCTATGGATTTTTTTCTGGGGTATGTTATAGCTATACACTGGTGTAAGGATAACGTGGCTTAGCTAAAAAAACAAACAAACAAAAAAAAAAAACAGGGTGGTAAGCCCTAATTAAATTTATATGGAGTCTTTATGGTATATTATAATATCTATCTATCTATCTATCTATCTATCTATCTATCTATCTATCTATCTATCTATCTATCTATCTATCTATTTATCTGTCTGTCTGTCTGTCTGTCTATCACCTATCATTTATTTATTTATGTATTTATGTATGCATGTATTTATTTATTTACTTATGTATGTATGTATGTATGTATGTATGTATGTATGTGTTTGTATATGCACCATGGCACATACCATATGGGTCTCAGGCCCGGGCTCAAACGCAGGTAGCCAGACTTGACCCACTGGACCATCTCACCAGTCTGTAATCTGTTTTAGCAATGTATCTAAGTCTACCTGAATCTTTCCCACATGGCATAACCATAAGCATATCATTAAACTTTAAAAAACAAAAAGGAGGGTGGAAGCGATGGGGTCAGTGGGAGTGGGTGTTTGTTGTACACACAAGGAACCAACTTCAGACCCAAGCATCCATGTAAAAAGCCAGCGGTGTTGCACAGATGCCTTCAATCCAGTAGTAGGGGTAGGGGTGGAGTTAGGGGAGGATGGGAGCATTGTTGGGACTTGCTGGCTGCCAGTCTAATTTCTGGTTCAATGACAGACCCAGTCTCTAAGGAATGATGTAGGGAATGATAGGACAGGACACCAAGTGTCAGGTGACTTTCATACGCATGCACACAGACACATCACACACATACACAACACACATTATATACCCATACACATAAAAAAGGTAACTATGATGGTGTGAGGAAGAGGAAGATGTAGGTTGGTTACAGGAGCCTATGTGGTGGACATGTAGGCTGATCTAATTCATAGCTCCAGTGCACAACACCAGAGCTGAACTTACCATTGTACTGTGCTGGGGAATTTTGCTACAAATAGGTTTTTGGAGCTCTTCACATGTGTGCACATGCATGTGCAACACATATACACACATACAGATGTTAGATGGTGGACATATTTTCTTTACTATAATAACTTTTCATAATATATGTGCACACCAAAATATGTGGTATGCACCCCTCTAAGGCTCAAGTAATATTATGGAAGAGGGGGCTGAAAAATGTAAGGCAGAAGATAGAGAGGAGAGTTGCAAAATGTCATCTTCTGGGCAAGGCACAGTCATTGCAATCACGAACTCACAGCAGCTATGGATCTGCACTCACAGCTCCTGCACTGGATTTGTAGCCCATCAACAATCAAGTATGGACAGAGCAGGAGCCAAGGAGCCCTATCCCTCACTGCTGAACTATTTGCTATGGATAGATTCAGGGTAAGGGGAAGCCTTTGTCTTCAGTTGTATACCCACTGATGATGCTGCCAGGCTACAAAGAATAGTTCCAATCTGATGGTCACACAGATGGCCCTAGTGAAACTAAATGTGTCACAACATTAAACCAAAAGAAATGAATCTAGTAAAAGGATTATAGGGATAGGAGATGGTCTTGATAGAGTTGGGAAGAAGATAAGAGGGGATGTGTGGGAAAGTCTAATCAGAATATATTATATTCATGTATGAAATTGTTAACTAATCAATAAAAATCAAAGTAGAATTTAAGAAAAACACATGGCATATATAACAAAAGTTTAAACACTTCCACTTTTACCTCTTATCAGATTCTGGAATGCTATTGTATTATTATATTTAGAGAGTTTATGTCAGAGATTGTAGTAATGTATGCAACAGACTGACGTTCAGGTGGGAGGTACCAGGAGGACCATGGGTTCTTACTCATTCCTGTCTTTAAATGCTTTAACTGGAAGCCCTGTAGGAATCTAGCCTGGATCTTGTATAGCTGGGAAAACAAGGCAAAGAAGTGAGTGGGGATGATTGTTCCAGCTTTTCCTGTTGGACACGTTCAGATAGGACTCATTTTGGTTTTATGCTGAAGAACCTGATAATGAAAAATGATATTTGATTCTTCCTTTTCTCATGTGGTCTTCATTTACCATGGTCTCCTATTCCTTGTTCTCCCTCTCTGTTCTTGATCCAGCTGGGATCTCCCGCTCCCACAGGCTCTCTTTCCCTCGACCCTCGCCCTTCATTACTCCCACTCATGTCCAGGCTGTTCATGTAGATCTCAGCCATTTCTCCGTCATTGGGCAATCCCCGTGTCTTTCTTGGGGTTCTGTTTTCCAGGTAGTCTCCCTGGTGATGTGAGTAGCAGTCCAGTCATCCAAGTGCTAGAGAGGCCCACAGAAATTCACAAAGATACCCCCACAATAGACTGCTGGCAATGGTCGAGAGAGCCTGAACTGACCTACTCTGGTGATGGGATGGCCAAACACCCTAATAGTCATGCTAGAAACCCCATCCAACAACTGAGGGATCTGGATGCAGAGATCCATGGCTAGGCCCCGGGTGGAGCTCCGGGAGTCTAATTAGCGAGAAAGAGGAGAGTTTATATGAGCGAGAATTGTTGAAACCAAGGTTGGATAAAGCACAGGGACAAATGGCCAAACGAATGGAAACACATGAACTATGAACCAAAGGCTGAAGGGCCCCCAACTGGATCAGGCCCTCTGAATAGGTGAGACAGTTGATTAGCTTGATCTGTTTGGGAGGCATCTAGGCAGTGGTTCTGGGTCCTGTGCTCATTGCATGAGTTAGCTGTTTGAAACCTGGGGCTTATGCAGGGACACTTGGCTCAATCTGGGAAGAGGGGACTGGACCTGACTGGACTGAGTCTACCAGATTGATCTCAGTCCTTGGGGGAGGCTTTGTCCTGGAGGAGGTGGTAATGGGGGGTGGGCTGGGGGGAATGGGAGGGGGCAGGAGGGGGGAGAACAAGGGAATCCGTGGCTGATATGTAGAACTGAATGGTATTGTAAAATAAAATAAAAGGAAAAAAAGATGTACAGTTAAAAAATGATATTTTGAGGTAAGAAATAAATTAAGTGGAGAAAATGAGTAGCAGTACACTAAAGATGTATCTCTAAAGACACCAGGCAGACATAGGGAAGCAGGGGTGTTTGGAGTAATCAATCCCATATAGGCATCTCCAGTTCATTTTACCCATCTGTTGTGCCAGATGTGTTACCTACATATATTTCTATGTGAATTGCCTTTCTTCATTGATGTGCTTCCTTTTTATAGAGACCTTCTGTTGGTTGGTGAGATAAGGTTTTAAATCTACCTATCAAATACAGTAGCTGTAAGAGCATTTATGCTACAGGGTCCAGTTCCAGAGAGTTTGACTTTGAAGCCAAGACAAAAAGGTACTTCTGGTCAACCTTCCCTTTACATTAAGGAAATAAATATACAGAGAAGAAAAGCCAGGAACAGTGACAAACGTGAGCTCTGTAGATTTGTACATTGAATGAAAGCCAAATATGAAGACACACTAATTGGTTGACTGACCAAGGGAGTATGATGTAGTATTAACCCCATATTGTTCTTTGAACTGTTATGAATAATGCTGATAGTTCTTACTCCATGATCTCCTATAATTTGAGGATCAAAATAAAGCCTAACCTCTTATCTTTCTTGGGTTCAGTCAATATACCATAGTTCTATATTTACCTCTTGTACAGAGTGAGATCAGTTTCTGAATGAGAAATGAAAGTTGATGATAGATTTACAGGTATCTAGTGGTTTTCAAGCTACAACCTACAGTGCCCCACTCAGGGACTGAGGTAGATGAGTCATGATTTGGGACCCACAAGTTGGGTCCCGACACTACCTTTTCTAGAATCTCTGTCCATAATCTACCTTATAATTTGGTTTTTTAGTAGTTTTGTTTGGTCGTAGTTTCCTGTTCTAGTATTTAAAATTAAAATGTTATTATCTTGATAAATGGTTTTTTGCTTTAATTGTGAACTGTGGGAACCTCTACTCTTTCAACTACACAAATGCTTTTATAAAGTCCGTCTTTGGTAGCCAGGCATCTCGTCATTCTGCCCAAGTAAGTTTTTCTTTAGTGGCTTTGCTCCAGAGAGACCCACACACTTCTTTCTAACCTGGATCTTTCCTCCAAGGTAGGTCTGTGAAGCTGCATCCCACAATCCTGATAGGAGGTCCAGGGCTCCATGCACATCCAAGAGGGTGTGGAAGTTCATCTCATTCCTTAAGTTATGCATCCTAAGCTTTAACTCCCATTCTACACACACACACACACACACACACACACACACACACACACACACACACACCCATGCTCATTCGCTCTCACAAAGTGTCAGGTGCATGTATGCAGTCAACCTTCGCTTTTCTAGGTCTTTGAAGTATTTTTCCTCCATTGTGTTTGTCTCTTTGCAGCTCTTAAGCCCTTTGCATGCCATGGGGACCACTTCACTTTTGATCACTTGCTGCTGTGGGCCCTGGCAGGGACAGTAATGCTTGTGATTCCTCAAGTGCTAACTCTGTTTCTGTAACTTGGGGTTATCTGTTTCCACACCTGAATTTCCTGAACCAGAAAACAAAGCTTCCGCTCTCCCAGACTTTATCTTGATTATTGCCTTATGTCAGGGCTTCCTGATCCTGATGTTACACTCAAATAGCTGCAGAGCACTAGAAAAATGTCAAGGCCTAGTTTCCTACCTCCAGAAGGACTGGTTTACCTGCAGTGTAGTGTGATTGTCGTCTTCATCGTCAGCTGGACTAGATTTAGCACCATCTAGAAGACATACCTCTGGGCAAGTGTGTGAGGGCATTTCCAGAGAGATGTGATGGAAGACAGACGACCCACTCAGAATAAAAGGGGGAGAGTCAGAAAGTCTGCGGAACCCCCGTATTCCTCCCTGCTTGCTTCTTGAGTATGGGTACGATGTGACCGTCTTCATCATGTTCCTGCTGCCAAGTCTTCCCCACCACAGTGGGGTATATCCCCTCAAAGCATGGGTCAAAAATAAGTATTTCTTCCCTTATGTTGCTTCTCTTAGGCATTTGTCACAGCAATTAAAAGAGTAACTAATATGGATGATTGCTCCTCAGTTAACTACAGTGGTGTTTAGTGCCGAGAACCCCTGCCTTGGGTAAGTGCTCAAAATGATAAGTACCTAAGTAATAGCAATGAAGTCTCCCCACAGCACCATTTCTCCAGGAGTTGTCAGAGCTGCCTCCCATTTCTGCAGCATCTAGGAACTTGCTAGAAATGCATATGCCCCAGCCTATCCTAGACCTGAGTGAAAAACTAGGGTGGGACCCAGGTGTCCGTTTTAACCAATGCCTCCCTGCATGACTCTAATGCAGGCTGAGGTTTAAGAACCCCACCATTCATCTCACCATTCTCATGGCTGGATGACGTTCAAGGAGCCTCCTAGACTTGCACACACTCTGGTCCATTGTTCTCACAGAGCTCTCTACATCTAGGTGCCAAGTCCTTGCAGCTGACTCTACCATGGCACCTGGACCTCGATGGAAATCCCACTGTGCTTCGAGTCATCCACTCTCATAAAAACCATGACTGACTCGTAGACTTTACTGGGGATGCATGGAGGGGTGGAAGGAGGTATTTATATCACACACATGCCAGAGAACAAGTTCACGGTCGTTTATTAAAAACTCTTCATCTTCTGACTGCCCTGCCGTTTCTGTGGCTGTTTTATACTGGTACCTCTCAGTACTCAGCTTCTTCTTGTCTCATTATTATCTCCTTTGGACCATCAGAATTCTACCTTCCCGTGTTAGTCTCCCATCTTCTCCCACTTGTTAACTTGCATTCGCAAACTCAAGAAGGCATTAGTTGAACAAAACCACTCTTTACTTGGTTTCCCTTGTCAGAAATTACTTATTGATGACACAGTTTTTCTTTTCCTCCCCATTATATAACCCAAAGCCAAGTAGGTTACACCATATTCCATTCTCAAAGCTAGAGAAAGAGTTAAATGTTATTGTGATGATCTTGTTTCAACTTGCCAAATGAATGACAAATAAGAATAATAAATAACAACAACAACAATTGTAACATGAATTGCTAAATGGTCTTATTAATAAAAAACCTTGAGCCGGATACTGGGGTGAAAGCTGAAAGATCAGAGAGGCAGAATAAGCCACAGCCAGCCTCACCTCACCAACTCCTCAGCTGATCTTATTTTCTCAGTCTGAAAGCCTCTGAGTCCTCACCCAAAAGGAGAGACCCTATTGGTGGAAGTATTAAGGCAACTCCACATAGTTAAAAGGGAGGTTTATTTTGTGGGGTAACTTACAAGTAAAGGGATAGGTTACAGGGTCTGGGAGAGTTAAAGTGCAGTCCAGCGGTGTTCTCTGGAGAACTCTGCTCAGTCTACCTCCAGCTTCCAGGATCCAGGAACCAATAGAGACAGCACATCCAGATCTCTGGTCTTAAGGGCTCCTATCTCGGCCCTGCCTCGTAGGCGTGACAGTTACCGGAAGCCTCAATGGGGGTGGTACTTTCAGGTCCAAGCTGGAACAGCTGCCCACTACAGGTCTCAGCTGAACTGCTCTTAGTTCCTGTCTCCTCACGCCTCATATACCGGTCTCCATCCAACCATGTCACTTCCTGGGATTAAAGGCGTGTGTGCTTTCCAAGCAAAGGCATGAGATCTCAAGTGCTGAGATTAAAGGCATGTACCACCACTGCCTGACTCTGTTCCCATTGTGGCCTTGAACTCACAGTGATCCACATGGATCTCTGCCTCCCAAGTGATAGGACTAAGGGTGTGTGAGACCACTGTTTGGCCTCTGTGTCTAATCTAGTGGCTGGCTCTGTCCTCTGACCCCCAGATAAGTATATTAGGGTACACAATATATCCCCACAAATAACAATAATTCTGGCCTTTTGCTTTGCCGTCATAAATCTCCAAGCCACCAATTGCATGGCTCCTCTTCCATATTTCGTTTCTTGTAGATAGAGGAGTTCCTTGGGATGGGGGAGGGTTCCAGGCAGGCAAAACCTTTATTTGTTAGCCTCCAAAAGGATGAGTTTGGGCTCCTTAATTTCCAAGTGAGTGATAAGAGAAACATTGTACTTCAAAATTAATAGCGATGGGACATTTTCTTCAAGGAAATTCATCCTTCAAATGTCAAAGAACAACTTGAAATTTGTATTAGACTCCTCTAGAAATAAGAGCAGGTGATGAGTAAAGCAGCTTGAAGGTGATTTTGAATGTGTCCAAACTAAGGAAGTTCTTACTTGACTTGACAAGGCAAGAAAGACAGTGGATGGATTATTCAGTGGACTGTTGATGTGGCCTAGCATCGCTCCTGGCAGGTGCACTGTGCTCAAATATACATGATAATACTTTAAATGTAAATAAGGTTAATGAATTTTAATATTCCTCTGGATCTTGTATGCATGCTCCCATTTGCATAGTGACTTATTTCGAAAGTCCCTTTGTAAATATTGCAATGAAATAAACATAAGCGACGAGCACAAAGAAGCGCATACAATTAACTCAGCAGACAGCCCTCCATGAAGGCAAATTGGAATCATATCACAAGATCACAGACGTCAGGGATGGACGAGCCCCAGAAGCAAGCCAGCTGATCCCTCTTTGCAGTGGGGAATTATTTTTTTTTAGGGAGCTTTCAAAAAAAAAAAAGTAGCTTCATTTAAACTGATGTGCTTCAGGTGATGCATTTGCCTTCAAAAGGGTATATGCTGTGTTTCGGTCTGAAGTGCTGTGGTCTGGGAGATGTGGCGTAAGAATGAAGAAGGAGGGCCTCTACCAAGCCACCTAGGGGCACACACATGCTATGAATGGGGTGTGAAGAAGGGGGGCCCCTACCAAGTCACCTAGGGGCACACATGCTATGAATGGGGTATGAAGAAGGGGGGCTCCTACCAAGCCACCTGGGGGCACACACATGCTATGAATGGGGTGGCTTCATACTGGGTCCCCTCACCAGGCCTTGAAGTTATTCTTGAAATCATCACAGCACAGATCCTGTCTAGAACTTTCATGGGGAGCGATGAGGTGTTCTTTCAGAGCTGTGCACTTGGAATCATTCGGGTCCTCCATGTGTCAATGGCTAGGTACAGAGGGAACATTAAAACCATGTGATACAGTTATTTTCAGTGGAGTGTATGTAATAAAGTGGGCTTTTTTTTTTTCATTTATGTTCTGGTCAGTTTTTTTCCAACTTGATATAAGCTGGAGTCATCTGGGAAAAGGGAACCTCACCTGAGAAAATGCCTCCATCAGATTGGCTTGTAGGCAAGTTGGTGGGGGCATTTTCTTGATTTATGATTGATGTGGGAGGGCTCATCCCACTGTGGATGGTGCCACCCGTGTGCTTGTGGTCCTCTGCTGTATGAAGAGCAAGCTGAGCAAGCCACGGAGAGCAAGCCAGTAAGCGGCATTCCTCCACGGCTTCTGCTTCAGTTCCTGTCCTGTCTCCTCTTCATGATGGACTATCGTCTGTAAGGTGCCTCTCCTCCCTAAGTCATGGTGTGATTGCTTTTGTCTTGGTGTTTATCACGGCAATAGAAAGCAACCTAGGGCCACTTGTCCCAGGATGGACTACCACAGCCTCTGGATAGCTTGACACCAAGTCTGTTCAGCCGGCAGAGGGCGCTCCAATCAGGAAACTAGAAGGCGGAAATGAAGTCTGCGCTTCGAAGGAGGCAGGCGGTTTTCCAGCACAGAAGGTCAGGAGTTCAGTCAGAATTTTCTGAAGGAAAAACAAAATGAAACCGAGAGAAAGGAAAGAGATCAGAAAATTGCTGCAAGAGTAATAATAACAAATTTAAAATAGGAGAGAATTAAAAGGCATGATTAGCAGCTGTCACTACTTCAATCGACAAAGCTGGTTAATAGCCCATGTAATCCAAGCGCATAATTTCCCACCGAGCGCACATCACCCCAAGACTCACAAATGAACAGCATGCTACTTCCATTAGGCTGCGGAGGACGCGAGTCCAAGCCATGCCTTTGACTTAGAAGGAACTGCAGCGGTAAAAACTAGCCTCATATATGTGTACAGAAGTGCTTCCCCGGCCCCCCCCCGCACCCCCCCCCCCCCCGTTTCTTTGTTCAAACCATGGGATTGAAGGTAGGGATTATGATTTACCTTTTTGTTACAGAGATTTGAGAAAGAGGCCTGGCAAGCTAAACTGCCCCACCCTGAGTTGCCAGGCATCACGGCACAAACACCGTGAAATTCATCGTTAGACACATTGCTTTACCCCAGCTAAGTATCCCATAGAAGCCCACGAGTCTGTCTAAGCACCCTGCCCCTTGCCTACATGCCCAGTTTTCCTTCCTTTTTTATTCACTCTGGCCTCTGCCACTGGAGATAGGCAGTGGTCCCCTTAGAGATTCTGACTAGCGTGAGACAGAGTCAGAGTGGAAAGAAATTGTGGGGATTTGATTTTTTTTTTTCTTTTTGTTCTTCATTCCTTAATGCCTGACAGATGATGTCAAATGCAGATAGTGGCAAGGTGAGTGCAAAAGACATCCTCTCTCTTTTAAGGCTAAGCATACTTGGTTAGTCCTTTAACAGATTCTAGTCCTCTCCAGGGCAGAGGAGAGTGTCCCTTCTCTTACATTTCAAACGTACAGAGGCCCCCTCATGTAGACACACAGATACACACCTGCATACATAAATCAAAAGAAATTTAAATTCTAGCCGCCCCCAACCCTAAATTATTAAAGCTAGTCAGGTGGCACCGTGAGTGTGATATTTGTTGCAAAAGCCCACAGACCTGAGTCCAGATCCCGGCTTCAATGAGAGACCTTGCCCAAAATAAACAAAACCAAAAAAAACCTATGGAGAGTGAATGAGAGTG